>NW_024582365.1:280141-399464 GCF_018398535.1 Haplochromis burtoni
CTATGAATTTTCTCAAAAACCGTACAGTAATTTTTGGCTGTGGATCACAGGGTGAAGAGTGGCGACAGCCTAGAGTCAGAATCCAGTGAAATATCTGCGTCACCTCTTATAGTTTTCCTGTAATCTGAGCTCAAAGATGTCAATATGTAGAGTACAGTAAAGCAAAATGGGAAGATTTTACTATCAATTTTCTCAAAAACCGTACAGTAAATTTGGCTGTGGATGACAGGGTGAAGAGTGGGGGTCACCCAGAGTCATAATCCAGTGAAATATCTGCGTCACCTCTTACAGTTTTCCTGTAATCTGAGCTCAAAAATGAGAATATTAAGAGTACAGTAGAGTAAATTGGGCAAATTTTATTGTTAATTTTCTCTGAATCATACAGTAATTTGGGCTGTGGATCACAGGGGGGAAAGTGGAGATAAACCAAAACTGGGAGTGGATTGTGAAGTAAAATAGTGTCAGGACACAAAACACTTCGTTTCTAAGCCAGTCGGCACCTATACCGTAATATGCGTAAGAGTAGTGCAACCACATTTTCGGTGCGGCTGGCGGGGCGGCTAGCTTGACTGTGACTTCGTAAGTGAGGGCTCACTTGACCGCAGTTCGTAACAGCCGTATCCATTTGAGGGTGTGTTTACGCGTTTGTTTTCAGTTCGGTGACGATAACGCCATCCGTGAATACAGCAGGTCTGTCGCATGGTTGGAAATTTTCATTCCATCTTTTGCACATTTTCATTTTTAATTTTCATTCCACATGATGATGTTTCAAACATTTCAAAGCCTGGTATACTTGGCTTTTATTTGTGCAATACATATGCGCGTACAAAGCTTGTTTAGACTTGCAAAGATGTTTACACATTCAACAAATATTTCACAAAATTCACTACATACATACAAACTCAATCCGGTGCTCTTTAATAAAATGTACACAATTGAAATGCTACTCTATAGGAATGTACTTCTACTTATGGGATGGAAAGGATAGTATAATCAGTGAGCAACAGTGATATTCACAGTACACATATTCACATTTCAGAGGACTTCGCTGTGCTGTTACTTTCACTGACTGTTATCTTTCCAGGGGCATCTGAAGATACGACTCTGTGGGCTTCTGAGTGAACTGTCGATGTTTTGTGCTGATACATTTTTCCGAGTCCTACTGGAGCTCATATAGCAGATCCTGAACAGTCAGCGCCAGCTCCTGAAAGTTTGGTCTCTCCTCTGCTTTCTGAAAGGAACAGCAAAGGAAACCTCTAGGATTAGGGCCAATATTAAATGTCAACTCAACCGAGAGTTGCAATAAAATATGAAAATTCACTTACATCAAGCCAGCAGCTTGACATAATGCTGTAAACTCTTTCGTTGGCCAACTGGGGGCGAAAGAGGCGCAGGCCCCGGGACACCTGGTCCACTATTTCCGTGTTGTTGAGGCGCTCATAAGGAAGCCGTCCCAGAGTGTACACCTCCCACATTAAAACCCCTAATGGATTATATAAATGTTAGAATTTAAAATCATTATGCTTTCATGCAATTTGAGCAAACAAAACAAAACAAAATATAAAGGTCAAAAACAGATATCAACAGAACAATAAAACATTACATGCATAAAAATATATATTTTTAAATGAAGGTATTAATGCATTAATTGTAATATAAATTCCCGATGTATGTATTTAGTTTTCCATTTAACTATTTAATTACAATTTTAAAGAATACTTTTGTTAGCACATTTATTTTCCCTATGTATTCACCAAAACTGTTTTTATACAGTAGAGTAATTATTAATTAACCTATTAAATCATTTGCACCTTTATTATTTTTAATACTGAAGTTTCTGTGTCCACTCACTTTGAAGTACATCAATAAAACAGTAAAAATATATACAGTATATTACTTACCATATGCCCAGATGTCAGACTTACTGCTGAATTTGCAGTAAAGAAGGACTTCGGGTGGCGACCAGCGGACAGGGAACTTTGAGCCAACCGAGCTTGTGTATTCATCATCTAAAACATACCTGGAAGGTTTGGAGGAAGAGGATTTTAATATTATGCTGATGATGTACCAGTGTGTCTTGTTCTTTTTGCAACTTATGTAAAGTGTTTTACCTTGATAGCCCAAAGTCAGTCACTTTGACAGTGCCATTTCCATCTACTAAACAGTTCCTGGCAGCCTGGAGATAAAACAAACAATACTTTTGGTTCAGGAATAATCATTAAACCTTCAGCGTTATCTTTGGGTAGCAAACAGGATTTTTCTTTTTTAAGCTTTGACACAGTGGATCATTGTCTCTCACCAGGTCTCTGTGGATGTACTGGTGTGACTCGAGGTAGGCCATGCCCTCAGCGACATCTTTACACATCTCTAGCAGCTGGATGCTTGTTGGGTGCTGCTTCAGGCCCTCCTTGAGGTATGTGAGGAGGCAGCCGTTTGCAAGGTACTCGGTCACTATATAAATAGGCCTTTGTTTGGTGCACACGCCATAGAGCTGGACCAGGTTCTCATGGCGAAGCTTCCTTGTTTGAGCAAAAAGAAGAAGGAACTTAAGCACTGTGAGCTGGGTTTCCTCAAAGACATTATAGGAACTACCATTCCCAGTATGACAGATCAGTTTTATGAGTCTTGTGCACAAACAGACTCATCTTAGAGTGAGTTAGATATTCAGCTATTATCATTTAGTTGTGCTTACATCATGATTTTTGCTTCTTCTATGAAATCATCTTCTGACATGGAGCCCTCTTTAATCATTTTAATGGCCACATCATGCTGTCCCTGCCACTTCCCATACTTCACCACTCCAAATTGTCCAGATCCCAACTCCTTGATGAAGGTGAGGTAGCGTGGGTCAATCTCCCACACACCTATGTCAAACAAGAGAAAATAATTGTGCTCTTTTAGCATGTAACGACCTCATTAAAATAACTGCTTGACACGTTGTATATATCTTTTTAGCGCTGCTGCTGAGAGATAAATGAGATGCCACTCTTGGTTACCATAAACACTAGAAACATTTTTCCTTTTATCAAACTAAAAACCAGGTAATCAGGTGCACAGACAGAAAACCATTTTTAATCTTCTGATCTAATACTAGGCACAAAAGTGTAACAACTTTGCCAAATATACTAATAACACAAAACACTGTTAAAACAATGATCAGTATCTTACATGTTAGCTTTTATACACTCTCTGAAAGCTGTTATAATAAAAAAGAATACATTCATAATCCAAGAAAGCAGGTGTAATTAAATTTCATCTGCAGTCATAATCTTACCATAACCAAGGCCTGCTGTGGATGGGGGCCGTGCCCGGTTAGATACGATGTGTTTCAGTCTGCTAACCATGCCTAGTGGGGAGATAACAAAGCCACATTACCTATTAAGATAGTCATTTTTGAAAAGATGACTGGAATATGAATTGCAAGAATGAACTAATTCATTGAGCTTTGACATGTGAGTGAAAGGGCTACAGAAGATGTTAAAAAAGAAAATCAAAAGTGTTTGTGCATTAAAAAGCAACTGTAAATTTAAGTTAAATAAAGTGGAGATTAATAATAAAAAAAGAATAATTAAACCCACAAAATTTCCAATGGCCCCCTCCCCCTCACTCAAACTTGCTTATGACTCATTTCCTTTTTCCTGTTACCGTAACCAAATTTGAAAATGAGTTTATTGTGTAACAAATACCGCAGTATTAAAGCTGAGACTATGTATCCATATGGCCCGGGCAGTTATATTGACCTGCTGCGTTGTGCTGGTGATAGTTGATGAGCTCTGCGATGGTGTTAAAATTATGCTTTTCTGCCAAGTAATACTGGCTCTGCTGGGTGGTGCAGATGTTATAATGTCGGCAGCTTCCAACAGCTTCCCTGTAGAGAGAAGAGTAACACGGGTGGATTTAGTTCGCACGTTTTCACTGGAACCACCGAACAGGAATGATTTATCATATATGCATAATTAGGTAAAATCTCCTCAGTGTTCTGAACAGGGTAGCTCAGTCTTGGAATTTAAAAAAAGTACCGCAGACACATTAGTCCTAGTTTTGCATAAATCATTTACATCTCTCTCCCTCTGCGGGCCACTGTTTCCTCTTTCATTACAAACAGTTCTTCTTTTCATGCGTTCACACATGACCGGAGCGAGTGGATACACTATATAAATGGTAGCAGTGTTTAACACCGCTAAGCTTACTCACCCGCCACCCCTTGTGAGCAGAGACACAGTGTATTTCCCAGCCTTGCTGGAGTCCCGCACCAAGAAGCCTCCATCTTTGTTCTGATTACAACAACATATTTCATAAGTTTTGACTTAAATACAGTCCGGAAACATATTTTTGGTAATGACAGTCATGGGTTTACCTCAGCCTTTAACAGTTTTTCTGCTTGACTACGGTTCATATTCTTGCAATACCAGCTGTCAATAAAAAAAATAAACAATTTTTAATTCTTCCTGAATGTTGTTGTATTAGTTCAACAATAAGAAATTAATTAGAGTGCAGATAAGGAACCAAGAATGAGTTAGGTTAAAAATAATAAAATGTATAACCATATGTGACATTAATACACCTATTTAGGGGCAAAGCAATAACACTGATACTCACTCGAATCTTTCTAGCCCATCTTCAGCTTCTACAACATAATTGCTTGGTATATAACCCTCTTTTCTGGAAAAGAAAAGAACATCAACAGATGGCACATGCAAAACGTGAACGTTTTCTTAACACCAGCAGATTCTAACTTTTACAAATCATTCAAGTGAATCGTATATTATATAAATTCATTTCTACTTGTTATGCAAAATTTATGAACTAACGAGCCGTGTAGCCCCGGAAGCCACTTTTTGAACGTTCTCTTATATAAATTATCTTTAATCTGTGTGCTTCAAAATCATCACTGATTATCTGTCTTCCTCATTATAATGCTTGCAGTTGGTTTACTTTAGCCTCCACTGTAAGTTTCCAGAGTAAACTTGATTTTTGATTTGTCTGATGGGCTACGTGCGGTCACACTCTTCTTACGAGACATCTTTGGGTCACCTCTAGTCAGCTTACCCATATTTGTCTCGAGCTCTCCACCAGTTTGCATCGGACTTTTCCAGGATGGTGTACTCCTCATCCTTCCTTAGCTCCAGGTCTTGTGGTGTCATGGGTGTGTAACTGTACTCAGCTACAACAGTCATGCCTGCAGAGGGCGCTGGTGGGTCAGGAGGCTGTGGAGGTAAAGGACGAGTAGGCTTTTTCTGGAAAAAAAAAAAGATAGCTTTTTGTCATATAGAAGAAAACAGTGTGTACTTGGTGAATGTTCATCTCATAGTCCTAGGTCTATACCTCTGCTGGGGTTGGAGGAAGCGGCTTCCTTGTTGACCTTCGAGATAGCTGTGATGTCACTCCTATAAAGGCATTATTAGATATATTAATTTAAAAGTTTAGGACCTGATCATTTTAGACTTTAAACTAAGGGGAGTCTAATTCTCACCATTCTTACTATCAAGCACTTTGCAACCCATGGCCTGTTTAACTTCCTGGTGGCAGCACAACCACACCCCATCAACCCAGAAGCATGGATGGTACTTCTGCATCAGATCGCTGTTGAAGCGCACCACTGTACACGTATACGGCCACAGAGTTTTTCAGATACACAAGATATGGTCATGTTCATGAAAGATGATACGAGATACCGTGACGAAATGCGAGAATAGACATGCACACTTACATTCTTTGAGCTTCTTTATCCACGCAACCCGGGTGTCTTCAGTCTTAGAAAATATATACAGTGGCCCTTCATCATAAATGACCTGTGGAAAAATCCACAGCGGAGCAAGACGGCAATTTTCAGTATTTTTTTTCTTTATTTTTTTCAAGTTTGGTATTGCAGAATAGATTGCTGCAAGTGTGGCAAAAGTCTCTTCAAATGCGTTAACGGAAATTCAACACATGAACCCACGAAGTGTTACTTTGCTTTTTCTTTAATTAAGACATGTTTAGCTTGAACTTTTACTATTTATGGCAACATTGGCACTAAAAGCCCCTAGCTCATCTGAGTGTGAGAGGAAGTTTCACTTCTTAACAATTAACTTTCACAGTGTTAACTATTGGAGCACCGAACAGTCCTTGGAGAGCCTCACTCATGCTGCTGTGTGCTGCTCGTACGTGTTTTTTTTAATAGAAAGTGTTTGTTGTTCTTTTTCTGCAGCTCTATTCTTATATAATCTTCCTGTTACGTGTTCTGGCCCGAAGCTAAACAGCAGTGAAAGCAAGCAAAGTGTATATTTTATATTAGGTTTAATCGGGTACAAAGCATTTGCATTTGACTCTTGTTTATAACTTCAGTAATGAAAATTGGATTGAAAAATATCTACCTGGAATGGATACATGCGCTCTTGTGGGGCATTGGGCTCTGGCTGGACTATCTCTACACACTTGATCTTCTCTAGGTCAACTGACCCTTTCAGACCTTTTCGCTTCTGCTTAACAGAAGAGGAAACAGTCAGGTAAGTCCAAGATAAAGAGCCAAGTGTTTATTTGGTGGCCCAAGGTTGCCAGCCAACATCAATATGAAACGAACCTTTCTTCAGTTCTATATACATACCATTTTGTCTGTGTCAAAGTCATAGTAGGATATTTTTTCTGCTGTGAGAACAAACATTCTCTCTTTGTAGTTTAAAGGTGAGGTCTTCTTCTTCTGTTGAGATCTTTTAATGAAGACTTCTTCCAGTATAGAGTCTGACATGATTCAATCAGGATTCAGCTGCACTGGAACAAGTGACAAATGGATACGTTTAAAAAGAGTAATCATGGCATAACACAATGCTTCTCCACTAAACAGCATGTTCACACCCCGACTACAACAGCATCTGTAATTCTGCTGAGAGCTGTGACTGTGCTCAGCATTATGATAAAGCCTCAAGTTTTGCTGAACTTTACACTTATTCAGTGTTTTCGTTTCCTTTGAAAAGCATTTTAAAGAATGTAATACCTACCCACTGTTCATAGAGTTGGAGCAGTGCCACTACAACAGGTGAAAGTGGAGATCTGGAAAGAGATGAACAGGCATGCAGTGTTAGCGCATATCGCTGTGTGATTAGGTGTAGTTTGCATAAGCCCTGCTTTTCCTGACAACAACATCCTCGGTTTCCAACATTTGCCTCTGTGGCACATCTGTTTCTCTTAGCTGTTACATCCTGGTCATCTGGATACAGTATTTAACTCCTCTTTGCCTTTGGAATGGATATCAAGTGCCTGATTTGTTGATCCAAAAACCTGGCTAAATACAGTAGTATAGTTCTTTCATTTTATATAACTATACAGTCTAGACATGATTCATTTTTTGTTTTACTTCTAAATAAAATTTGTTTGCTGGCAAACATATCATGTAATACATCACTCCTACTATCAGAAGGCTTCCTTCCCCTCGGGCACATTTATACATTTTACCACGCACATAAGATAAGCAGGCAAATGAAAAAGGCTCTCTTTTTGCTTTATGGCAGTGTAGTGTGTCTTGTTTGCAGCACCTCCTAACCACCAGCGCTGAAATGAAACTTGCACCTCCAAAACAAGACACATTGATAGAATCTGAGTGAAGGGGAGCATACAATAATTAATTGTTGTGGAAATTAGTAACATAGCGACATTAACAGCCTGATATTTTAGGGGAAATATAGCTAGTTGAAACTTAATTCAGTATAAATAGTACTGCAGTGACGGTACACGCAGAAAATCACGACAACTGATGAAAACAAAGCTGAAAGATGTTGATGATAGGTTGGGAAGCAAAGGCTTCTTTGGTTCTGACCAATGCAGAACTAAAACTAAAATCTCACCAAATGACCAGAAGAAAAGCCAAGGTATTCCCGTCACCACATTGTTCTAAAAGTGCAACAAAAGTGCACCAATGCAGGGAAGTTATTTGTTACCAGTTACCGCTCAAATGTGAACTATCAAATTCTCAGACTCACCCTCGTTACACGGCCGAGCGCTCACTGTGTGTCAGTTTCTGTCAGATGTGTGCGCACTTCAACTCAGCCTATTTTCAGCTTAGTGAGAGAGAGAGAGAGAGAGAGAGAGAGAGAGAGAGAGAGAACTTCCTTCTGTCATCTGAACTGTAACTGTGGCACTACGAGAAGCTTCTGTTGCTCTCTGCTAACAGGGAGTCTGACATTTCTTCACACTCGAGTGACACTACCCGCTGGTGTTGTTTGTGCCTTCATGAGCAGACAGAGGTGTTCCCTATTCTGTGAAACATTGTTTACTCATTCCTCATTTAACACGACCCGTCTTTTCTCACATCACTAACTCGAGTGAAGGTCAAAAAACTCTGAGGGCGCACGCCCAAAACTTTGATATGTGCCTCTAAATCAGTGAAGCCTTTTGACTGAAACTGTGCAGCTACCAATGCATCATGGCTACTCAGAGGAGATTATTTTTTTTGTCTTTTCTGATGGGAGTTGACTCATGGTGGCTGACACAGACAAACTCATAGGGAAGTTGCATCAGTATTGCTTTGCAATATGAAGAGAGAAGAAACCCTGTGGCCTGCACCTCTTCTTACCTGACAGTATCTCTCTTTTAAATTTTGCTGTGCATGAGTTGGACATTTGAAAAGCATGTAATGTACCAGTTTTGGCAGGTTCCATTTGTAATTTTACTCTTCTGTGTGTGACCTAGACTATATAATCTAATACAGGCCAACTGTGTCACTACACCCTCTGTGTGAAAGGCAATTAAGTAGCAAATAAATCATTATAAATGGTCATTATTGCATTTTTTTTATTCTAAAGTGCACAAATTTTGACTGCATGATGTCTGATGTGAATGACACAGCAGACACAACCTTATCATGAAAGACTAATGTTAACAGGAACCTGTAAAGATGCTGTGTTTCCTGGTAGATAAGTGCTATGTGCAATAAAATGCGTACTTGTGTATGTGTGTTTGCGTGTGTCTCTGTGTGAGCATACGTAACAAAGAAACAGACAGAGAGAAAAAAAGTGAGTAATGTCACAAGACTGATTCTAACCGCAAAGAATACTCAGGCATATTAAAATACCACATAAGTTTAACATTGTGGTGACTTGTGAGAACTATTTGTCAGGATACGAGAATTTCCCATGATGCACACGTAAGTATTAAAAATGACAGTTCAATGCAAGATACCTGTCATGGAGAGTCAGTAACTGTGTGAAAGTACAACCTGATTAGCGATAGCGGTTTGCTTTACATTTAACCAGTTTCTGCTACAAAGAAAGCACTTTGATGAACAGTGTCAGTGTGTGCACATAAAGGATTATCAGCACTCAGCACACAACAGTACGTTTATGTCCAGAAAACATTCAAAACTTTATACATCGTTAGACTTTAAGCTGAAAATGCCACTTGTGGATTCATAATTTCATTGGTTATTTCACAGGATTTGCATACAAACGAAATTACAGTGGGTTTCAGTTGAGTACTTGCACTAATCTATGCTACTTTTGGCCTCGGTCTTTCAGATGAAGTGTACTCAAAGGTTGCTTCTCTCATTTATAGTTCTGTGAACAAAGTGCGACTAAAAATACTTCCTTTAGAAACAAGTGGTGCTTACCCAGATGTTGAAAAATGACACACATCAGACAACTGCAGATGCTGAAGCTTGAAGAGTGGCATGGACCTTTGCCTCAGTAGCTGGCTTTCCATAAAATGTGTGTTGGTCTGTGATGCAAGAAGCTTAAAACACACCCACAGAGAGGAATCGACAGGGCTTACTTCCCCTTTTTCTTGCTGCTAATTTTCATATCAGCCTTCTGGACAGTTTTGGTGATAAGTGGAAGCGGGCTAAACATTAATGCAAGGCCATATTTGGTTGTTACATATAGTTACACTGTAACCTGAGTGGATTTCTTAGTTTCTCACCTGCTTATTACGTTGTTAAAAGATATTTCAAAATGATAACTTCTGCAGGCATTAAAGCCTTTTCACTGTGAGTAAAATGTATAGCTTGTGTTTTAGTATATTACTGACCCACTGAGTTTTGTCAGGTTTATGCTGTGCACTCCATGGCTGTCACTCTCCTCAAAATTGGGGCCGTTTGCAGTCTTTTCATGGTTTTGGCTTCTTTGCATCTCCGGCCGCTAGGGGGCAGACCTCTCTACGGCTGAGGTCTATTGAAGGGGCGACTTTAAGAACTGCTTCCGGCCTCCTTCTTCCTCTTTCCCTCTGCATCGGGTTGCAGCCATGGTATGCTACCATTACACCTAAAACAAATCTAACTCAATCCTGCCGATTAAAGTACAATTTCTGTATTTGATACACCCGGTCATGTTGATAATGTTACAATGTGCGTAACGATGGCGGTATTGGCCATCTTTGGTATATTTAACGCTGTTATATTGATGGATGCTATCTTAGTGGCGAAACGCCACTGTTGGTTTTTCTACTCCAACCGGCCTTTCTGTCAGAAGCGAAACACTAAACAAGCGAAACATCACAATCAATTAACAGCTACGTCAAAACGTGTTTTGCTTTGTAAAAAGTATTGGAGCATCACTTGTTTACGCTGTTTTCTTTAAAATAGCGATGCTAACGTGTTAGCTTGCCCCAACACTGCCGGCCACAGTTTAAATGATAAACTCGGTGCTTCTGTGTATTAAGTCAATTTCGAAAATGATTGAACAAAACTCTTTGATAGCTGTGCACTTGATTTTTCATAAGTGTTGTGAGTTTTATGGCTTGGGCCTGTTGGACGTGGCTAGCTAGTCCGCGTTGTGGTATTTTGTGTATACTGCACGTCTGCTCAAATGTTATTCTCTGTGTTGTGCAGGTGAACGTCCCGAAAACCCGCAGGACCTTCTGCAAGAAGTGCAAGAAGCACCAGCCCCACAAAGTTACCCAGTACAAGAAGGGGAAGGATTCTCTTTATGTACAGGGTAAATATGTTTGTCCTGTATTTAAGGGATGCACTGGTGTCTAAAGTCAAAAAAGTGTCTGTATGTAAAACATTGACCTGTGATCTGTCAAAAACATCTTTTGTAAGTGATATCAAGTCACTATGAGCCAGGAAGAACGTTCCTGTCGCAAAATACAAGCAGTTAAAAGTTTATTTTTCAGTAGATTTGATCAAGATTTTAGAACAAATTGCACCAAATTTAACAGCATTTCCATAAATATATTTTAAGTAGCCAAAAAAGACTGGATTGATGACGTGGATGGATTCTTGTAAAACAGGTCATTTCTTTATTTTATATATAACTCAGTAAATTCTGCTTACTACATCTACTAATACAAACAAAGATATACACAAAGTCACACGAGCATCAGCAGTAAATTTTTAGCACGACACTGGCCTCATCTATGGCATTATCTGATTATTTGTCGTCACATATTTTGATAAATCAATAGATTAGTGTCTTAGCACTTAATATATCTGCAATCTTTTTCCTATCACAGAAGGGAAATTGTAAGATGTCTGCAAATATGGGCCAATATTTTGTTTTGAACCCATAATGCATCAGTGCATCCTTGCTTTATTTTATTAATTGTTCAAGTATGTGTTGACTAAACTAAATGTTTTTCAGGTAAGAGGAGATACGACAGAAAGCAGAGTGGGTATGGTGGTCAGTCTAAGCCGATTTTCCGAAAAAAGGTAACCATGGCTTTCTCATTCAGTGCTGTAATAAAAGTATGTCCTTTTCCAGATTTATATTTTTCTGCTAATTTTGTCACACTTTAAAGTTTGAGATCATCATCATACTAATTGTTTATATTATAAAAAAATAACCTAAGTAAATAGAAAGCACAGTTTTTACTTTGCCCTGTGTGAAATCATGATTTAAGTGTAATTAGCCACATTTTTTGGGTAGTTGAGTAAAATTTCAATAGCCTCTCCCAGGCCTGAATACTGCCATATCTGTTGATATGAAGACGTCACTTACTTCAATGTGTTGTACAGGTTTTAAGTTTTTAAAAAATATCAAAAAGCGGCACATCACGCCACAATCTAAAGGAATTAAGAAACGATGACAAACAAGACATTGATGTTATTAGTATGAAAAGGGTTGCAATGCAGTTCTCTGGCTTTGGAAACATGGAGAGAGCCATGGTCCACAAATGGAGAAAACTTGTGGGCAGTAACGAACCTTCTCAGGAGTGACTAGCCTATCCAAATTACTCTTAACAGCACATCTATGGCTCATCTCGGAGGTCGCAAAAGATCTAAAAAACTTGCCTCAGTTAAGATCAGAGTTCATGATTCAACAGTGGGAAGAGAGTTGGCAAAAATGGCGTCCATGGGAGAGTTTCAAGGTGCAAACCATTACTGACCAAATAGTTTCACTTTCGCCCACCCTCCCCCTCCAAGACAGAAATATTCTGTGGACTGCCGAGAAGAGTTGAAATTTTTGGAAAATGTAAGTAGTGTTACATCTGGCACAAAACTAAAAGCATTTGATAAAAATACCAATCGAACATGGTGGCAGACGTGTGATGGTCAGAGGCTGTTTTGCCGCTCTGATTGATGGATCTATGAATTCTGCGCTCTGCCAGAAAATCCTAAAGTGTCCAGCCATCTGTTTGCGCCTTTATGTGCAAGTGCCCTCGGGTTATGCTGCAGGACTGATCCAAAACGCAACAGCAAGCCCTACTCAGATTATCTTTATCTAGTGTTAAAATGCTAAGGTGTGACAAATTCACAGGAAAAATGATCATGAAAAGGGTAAATACTATCTCACAGCATTGTACTGTTGGATTGATCGTGTTGAGATATATGTGAGGGGAAATGACACTCACTGAAATACTGTCAAACAGGCTAAGACTACAAAGAAGATTGTGTTGAGGCTCGAGTGTGTGGAGCCCAACTGCAGATCCAAGAGAATGCTGGCCATCAAGAGATGTAAGCACTTCGAGTTGGGTGGTGACAAGAAGAGAAAGGTAAGACTCACATATGTCCCTGGTATTGTAAAGATTGAAGTTAACTATTCTTTACAACATATTCTTTATATGAACTTTATTTCAGTAATACTTTTCATAGTGGGTTTAATCTCGGCTAAAGCTACAGTTTGGTGTCAGAATCATCCCACAGAAATCTGTCATCAAAATATTCTGACTTCTTATATTTGTAGGTAATTATTTTGTTACACATTTAATAACCTCATGTTCATAACCCACTATTAGTTTTTCATGCGACATATTGACATCTGTTATGTTAATTATGATAAATTATGGAACCAACACGGTGACAGCTATAAAAATGCACATTTTGCATATCAGCTGTTTTTTCACTTAAACATGGATTTCCTGTTTGGAAAACATAGTTTGCATAAAGCTGTTGTTACACATGCACACTAGCTTTGCACGCTAAAGATGGATATTGCAAGATATTCAAAGAAGGTGCACGAGAATGCAAACGTTGGATGCAGTTTGATCGGATATGTAATTATCTTGAGCCTATTCGCTCTCTAGTCGTCCCATTTCCTGTCAGAATTATTTGTTCTGGCAATTGTTTAATTCTTCAGATGTTCATATAAAAATATGGATTTTAGAGTATTTGTTGGCGCTTCTGCCTAGGCAACACTCTTCAAGAGGTGGAAAAATACCCCAACAGTTTTTTCCAGTAGTGTGAAAGCGTCTGACACGAGCTCTGTGTGTTAGACGAGGGAAAGGGCCAACCCTGACCATGTCCGACTCGATTCTGCCCACCCTTTTCTGATGTAATTAGTGAGAAACTGCTTTTGAAATTGAGTTGTGAAAGAGGCATGTGTCTGCATGTATGAACGCATTTCACACGCTATAGCACCAGAATTGCATTAGGAAATGTTTGTTTGCTACACTTGATAAATGTGCAGCCCAGCTTGGATTTTAACTGGAGCATATTTCGCTTTCAGTGACAGATTGTTTTTCTTTTTGTTGTGGTTTTTTGTGGTTGGTGGTAAATTGTATTTGTTTTGATGAGATGGTGACTCAGGGCTGGCTGTTGATTTATTGTGGTGGTTAAAATACGATGCATGAGTTGATCTCAATATATATACTGTCAATACAGTTATTAGTTTTTATTTATTTTTACAAGGTTTGCTGTTGAGCTTGTCTTCTTTGTTTTTTCTTCCTTCAATAGAAGCTCTAATACATGATTCTCAAATTCATGATTGGCTACCTTTTATTTCAATTTCAAATCACAACAACAGTTGCCTCAAGGTGATTTGGCTCCTGTGTCCCCCCATTACTCAGTATTCATCTGTTGGGTTACCTCATTAATCAGACTTTACTCTATTTAAAAGCTTCTGTCTTCCTCATCAGCAGCACAAAAGTTAAGTCCTATCCACTCTGTATGCATATGTGGCAGGACTTTACAACAGGCTGGTAAAGCTGATGAATGTGAAGATTCTGGGTTTTATTTAGTCTTATTCAACTACAGTACAAAAGTCAGAATTTAATTATAAATTCATGGCAGTCACCACTGTAAAGTAATGCAAATATAAGTTGCACATTCTCACAAATGTTTCCCTCTGTTTTCTTACAGGGCCAGGTCATCCAGTTCTAAACTGTGGTCCAGTCATATGGATGAAGTTGTCACTATTTTCAATAAATGGATCCAAACATACTTTTGAGTGTTTGAGTTGAATCCTTTTCTTTTTTTTTTTCCTTGTACAAAAATTTGTCTCTTATGGTAATTTAACCTTTCAGTAGTCTAGACAGTTAACAGAAAGTGTTTAATTTATTGGATATAAATGGGATGAAGTGTGATCCATTTCCAGGCAGCTTTAATTTTAATTCACTAAGATTTACACAAGATAAACACCTAAAACTTATTCAGCTTCATTTTTTCCCAGACAATTGAGATATTGTACACGTCTCGGTGCGTTTAACCACCTGAGGACTACAAAATGGTGTGCTTTCGTCTGACAAATGTACCCTGCCAGTTCAGCTTGTGAAGCCTTGTGAAATCGCTGCTGATGGGAGTGACAGTCAACAGAGCTGTGCCTGAAGGGTTGACAGATACAATTATTTTGCTCTGCTGAGTCTGAACTCCCATCTCCTTGTACTGAGGCAGGATCTGTGTGACGTTGCACTGCGGGCCACAGATCTTCCAACCGGGGGCAGCCCCAATGTTGAACCCTCGAGGACCACCTGTCTCCAGTTTGTTCAGCACAGCAACAGCCAGGCGGTTCTTCGACAGCGGCCTCTCCCACACTTCAAAATTGTTCCCCTGTAGAAAAAGGGGAAGTCTTACTGGTTTATACCTTCATCTGCCATTACCCACACTGATCATTTGTAATTAATGCTATAAAGAGCCTGTCAGGCTGATCACAAACCATGTAGCATTTCTAAACCGCAACGACAGGCTACCATAAATACTCTGAGCTGCCATTGCAGAAGGAGTTCGTACTGAGTCGCACACCCACCTTGGCAGTGCGATATCCCTGCTTGCCCATTGAATCTTGGCTGATGTCTATGATGCGTTTGTTCTGCAGGAGCTCCTTGGAGCGAGGACAAATGTCTCTGAGATCATTGGACATGAGCAGAGGAGATGCCATGATGGCCCATAACGCCATCTGAGACTCCTGCTGGTCGTGACTCAGGCCAAAGTTCCCAATTACAAGCTAGAGAAATAAATTCAATATGTAAATTCATAAGCAAATCAGGCTTAGTGATGATGCTACAGTGTGTCCACAACCTACAAAAAATGTCTAAATACAATAGTAAGTATGAGGAGATTTAGATTAGCATTAGATAAAAAGCAAAATAAGCAGGTTCATGATAGTAAAACCACTCATGTCCAAGGCCTTCAGTAGAACAAAGTACCATATCGGGGTCATTCCAGCCTCCGGGTCCAGCTGCAGGGACGATGATGTCCTGATGAGCGGCAGTCCAGTCCAAGATGGATTTGACGGAGCTCCACGAGTCGAACACGTCATCAAAGTTGCGCCAGTGATTACAAGTCTCACGGATAGCTGTGTAGTTGGGCTGGAAGCACAGAAATGCTCTTTATTTTGAGTATACTCCATTATTTCTGCAGCATCTTCTACAAAAAACCAAGTTAACCATTAAAACAAGTTCTCACCTGTTTTAAAGGCCACTCGTACAACGGCCACTCACAAGAGTACAGGATAGGCCGTCCAGTGTTGTTCAGTGCTTTTGACATGTTTGAGTAGCCTTAAACAGAGCAAACATTTAGTAGTTAACCCTTTAAACACCTTAACTGGTAAATAAAATGATGTTTAGGAAAGAAATTTGACCTCCTGTATAGATGGAGAGTACATGTCCACATTGTTTGTTTGCGTGTATATTTTTATATATATTTTATATGTATCTTTGTAAGCAGCTGGATAGCGTAGTGATAAGACTACACGCCTTTAGAGTTGGAGACGCAAGTTCGACTCCCGCCTGGAGCGTATGTATCCAGCTACACACCTCATGCTAACCAAGCCTACAGCGGAAAGAAACAAAAACATAGATGAAAAGAGCTTACATGAAACAACTAGAAGTGTTCGGAAGAAGACTGCCTTCACAGGTACAACACACATGCTACAGCAAGGGGGAGCCAGGATGCCAGGTCAGGGGGGGAGATATCATCACCCGAGATTGGGTACCAAGTGGGAAGGATCGTTGAGTGCAAGAGGAAGATTGTAGCCAATCCAGCCCCATATCAACAGGCATGGAACATCTGTGCCAAATATGGCCTGAACAGTCACGAGGTCAAAATAGGAGATGCCCCCAAGAATGGCGGAGGTTTTTTTTGTTTTGTTTTTTGTTCATATATGTGTCTGTATGTGTATTTATACGGTGCCTGTTGTTCACCTTTGTGGCACTGCCAATCAGAAATAGAAACTCACCCTCTCCCAGCAAAGCCCGATTCATGAAGCAACCATCAAATTTGAGCAGATCAACATCCCAGTCAGCAAAAGTCTGAGCATCTTTCTCGTAGTAACCAAGGCTCCCAGGATATCCAGCACAGGTTTTGTCCCCCACATCTGCGTAGATACCCAGCTTCAGGCCCTTAGAGTGGATCTTAAAGCATAAAAAAAATATCAAAGATTTGTTGATTCATCTCAGTGAATGACAAATACCAGTGACATCCATTTTCTTTCACTTGTCCAATTCAAGGTCATATGGGTGCTGGAGCCCATCCGAGCAACCATGCCACTGTGCCTGTGCACGCTGGAAAAAGCTTGTACCATATCCCTTTAAGGGTTAAATAGTAAATGGACTGACGTTAAACCAGTCACACACACTTTCATACACTCCCACTCCAATGAAGGCAACAGGGGCAACTTGGGGTCCAGCATTTTGCCCTCAGGATACTTAGACATACAGACTGGAGTAGCCAGGGATCGAACCACTAGATGACCTGCTCTATCTCCTGAGCCACAGCTGCACAGGCAAATTGCTAAAAAAGATGAAACCCGCCAAAAAGCAAACAGATCATCCCAAGGGTCTACTTTACTGAAAAAAAACAAACAAACCACTGATTCTGCTTAAAGCATAAACTTTCTGAGCAGGCAGTATGTTTCTTCCAGTAGGTGGCAATGTTGCACAGCTCTAAACGTGATTCTTTTAATACAGAACTCAAGGTTGCCTTAGTGGGCCTAAATATATTCCTTTCCTGCTAAACAATATATTTTTAGCAATCTTTATACGTGAAGCCTTATGCATCGAAATGCGCCTGGCATCATGGCTTCCAGCTCCTTTCTATTGTGAGTCTCCTGCGAAGAGAGTCAACGGCAGCACTTTCCTATCCAACACAATATGTGCTTGCACATCTTCCCTGGCACCAGGTGCTATACTGGTAGGTAATTTGACAACAGATTCCACATCTGCTCCTTTCCTATTCATTATGTAAATACCTGCAGGTCAGCTTGAATGGGTATATGATGAATATGTAATCACTTATTTCTAGAGATATTCAACCAGGGCTACAAGAACTTTTTAACATCTGAAATTTTAGACACGTTGTACTGACATGATAATACTGCATACCATAAAATCACAGCAGCATGTTGAACATAAAGTGGGTTTATCATTCTTTGAACTGTGTATATTATTCAAGCTGCTGCCCCAAAGCTGGAAGCTACAATAAACGCAGTCACGTCCTCTCACATGGTCTCATTTTGCTTCTCCCAGCTAGTAAAGTATTTCTCACTTTCACCGAGTCTCTCTGAAGCTCTTTCTGTTTGATGTCCATAGAGGAATTATGGCATTAATACTATATTCACATCCAGACTTTTCATTCCTCTTTCATAACTAATACTCACATAGTCGGCCAGTTTCTTGATGCCTCCTGGGAATCGTTTGGGGTCTGCCTGCAGGCGGCCCTGGGCATCACGCTGGTGGGAGGGCCAACAGTCATCGATGCAGACGTACTCGTAACCGGCCTCTTTCCAGCCCTCCTTCACCATCACATCTGCCATCTGCATGTACAGACGCTCACTGCCAAGGCAACAGGAGGAGACAGGCGGGGCTAATATTAGCCGTTAGAAGCCAGTGTACATGTAATGTGTAATGGATATATGGCACACACCAATATTTAGAGATGAAGGAGATATTATAACAGTGAACAAAAGGTTTGCTCAGAGGTGAATAACATTACGTTTTGTGAGGAAAAATATGCCAGGCACAAAAATGGAGGCATTAGTGAGGTTGAAAGCAAAACCACGTTTACGTTATCTTTAATTCAAGAAAATATATATGTTGGATATGTTAACCTGAAATTATGACTTAACATATCATCATTATGAGAAAACCCTGAATGAACTCTGCGGTAGTGTTGTGCGAAACTGCAAATTTTGGTATCAATGCCATACCAAGTAAATACAAGGCCAATATTACGGATACCAAAAACAATACTAATGTTTTTCACATATAACGGCATCTTATGTAGGGGACAGCAGTGTGTCATTAGTACTGATCCAGTATCAGTGTAGGTATCGATATTGGCTTGATCTGCCCACTTCTACCCTGCACCATCAAGTACACCCGGGCCTAAAACAGACCTACTGTGATCACTTCCAGCTCCTCCAGAGCAGCTTTGAATGATTTTGATTACAAAATAATGCTTACTTATCCTCTATTGAGCCAGGTTGCTTACACTGACCAATTTATTATTGCTCAGTATATGTACGTGAAACTTTGGCTATTTTAAATGAGTTTTCTCATTTTTAAAGCCTTGTTTTATATGTGCATCATTTCCCCCCAACCAATCTGGACCTCACATATTTCTCCACTAGACTTTAACAATAAATGACTTTTATGTTACAGCTGTTGCAAATTTTGCTTCCACAATACACAGTACTTGCTGACACCAGTATCTCACACATCAACGTCCCCCAATGCCTGAATCCAGAGAACAAAGAAAGGCGAACTTAATCAGCTGTCAACGACTATTTCAATCACGTGATCCTGCTCTTATTCGTATGACAGCCCTTCATAACGAGTTCCTCTGTACTTGTATAAAAATACCACACTTTCAAGGCAGATTAAACATATAATGAATGGTGAAGGCGTACTTACTAGTTGTCACAAGAAATGTCTTTCCTCTTTAATAATACCTGATTACCTGGCTGAATGCAAATGCCACTTCCTGTAATCAATGGTGAATTCTTTTAGGTGAGGTTTTTAAATGTGTTTCAGTGATATGTTCAGTTTTAACAGAGCATGTAGGCTTGTGCTTTGATTTAGCGTACATACACGTCAGGATAACCGGATCACTTCTTACCTGATGCAGTTATTTGGGTCCGTGTCACAGTCGATGTTACACATGAACCTCTCCCAGTGCAGCCAGCCCATGGTGGGTTTCAGCGCCAGGCCATTGTCCAGCGCCTCAGCAGCAGGACTCATTAAGCTGATAATTACGAGAAGACAGGCAGCTCTGCTCATTTTAGATTTTCAGCTCGACAATAGTTGCGCAGTGACCGGCAACAAACGACTGTAGTTCTTTCACTATTCATTTCCTAGTGCCAAAGCCAGCCAGCCCGCCTCCCGTGGATGAGTGACACAAAGCTGGACCAATTGAATTAAAATGCGTCTGTTACCGTCCAATGACGTTGCTGGAAACCAGGAAGCGCCGGGATTTAACTCAGGTGGAAAACATGAAAAGTCAGGTGACACCACGAGGCAGGTGATGGTCTTGTGATTCACCCGAATACAAAAACATCGCCGCAGCCACGTGATTAATTCCACACCTAATCTGGTAGATGGGGAAATAGTAAAGTTGATGCACATTTATAAGACTAAATTGGGTATGAAAACACTCTATTGTAGTCATTTTCCACCCTAACACTGTTTACGCCGCTTTTGTCTCCAACAACAGCTTTTAAAAATAAGCTTCCATCTCTCATTTAAAATGCCTGTCTGAGTCCCGCATTACTTAAAGTATGCATTGCGTAGGACAGAATTTCAGTTTCCATCAGTATGCTTTAACAGAGATAAATGCATGTGGGTAATGTAGTAGAGCACATTGCCATTTTTAAAAATCGCAGTTAACTCCTATCATCATTACTGTCCTGCATGGAAAGAATTTTTTTATTTAAAGTTTTATTACTTTGAGGTTGATAGTTTTCAGTCCACTTAAGATCGAGTGGATTTGATCCTTAAAGAAACATATTCGAGTAAATTACCTTGTAGCATCAGGTACACCTGTGCACATTGCAGTGGGAATAAGTAGTAAGTGAATGAGTATTAACCCCCAGAGTGAAAGTATCCACTGCTTTGACTCCACCATGTCAAAACAGTGGTGCTGCATCTAAGTAGAAGCAACCCACCAGAGATATAGCATGTTTTCTCCTTTGCATCTTTTTGGAGAAGGAGTTATACCGAGGCCAAAGGATTCCTCCAAGCTTTGCAAGAATACTTAAAGACCAAAAAGCATCAAGGAGTGCTCACTGCCACGGAGTTTCTTCTACAGCCAACAGAGCTCAGTCCCACTGAACCATTATAGGGTTACCTGAAGACTAAAAAAAGCAGGAATTATATTATAGGAACACATTATGTTATCCATGTCAGCTCACTGTACACTATACAAAGACATTTTTTTTTTACCTAGATAGGATTTTCAGAACACAATAACAGTGTGTTCTAAATTTGAAGCTGATGAAAAAGAGAAGTGTATTTCAAAGTGATCTCAGACTTTTGGACCTCATTGTCAACTCCTGAGAGAAACAGCCTTAATTTCAGACTTTAATTTCTTCTGGTGTCATCCTAAATAGCTTATTTAGTTTAATGATTCAAGTAGCTGTCTTAACTTAATTGTCAGTTAAAACAATCTAATCATCTAATTTGATAAAAGATTTTCACTGGATAGTGATCAAAATTAGTTGCTACGTAAACCTTGGAGGTCTAGTTCAGGTAACTCAGTCTTTCAGGTCTTCCTACATACATACACTTTTCTTTTCTTTTTTTAAACATTTTTTTTATTTGGGAAGTAAAGGGTAAGTAGATTAATCTAGGGAACCATCACCCTGTGCCCAAACTAAAGCCATGTTTTAATATAGGAGATACTCAAATGTAAATGAAAACCCTTCACCTGATACTTGCATTTTCTTTCCATCAGACACTAAGAACAAAAGAAGAAAAGGACCAATTTACCACATAGTTCCCTGAGGAGCCCGCCTAATCAAAAATGCCTCGCACAGCATCAGCAATAACGCAGACTTTGTACATATTGACGTTGCTTCAAACTGTGTATTAGCTATGGATGCGAGACACTAATTTGTCTGCCGCTGACACAAAATGAATTACAGATAGCTTTCTTAATTTAGAGGTAAACGGACACCCTGGTGCAGAATTAATAATCCTGGATGTTTTTATTTGTGAAATCGTCTCACACACGCAGAGACAGCGATGAGTCTTGCATTAAATGTGCTACTTTGCTCTTTTGGAGAAATTTAAGGGACAGCTGCTACTGGTTTATTTGGCTGTCAGATCAGTTGTTTTGGGGTAGTTGCAAAGGAGAGGTGACATAATTTGAATCAGCAGACAGCCTGTGTAAAACCCCCCTGTGATCCTGCTGCTGACACTCCGTCTTCGTTGCTCATGACTCCTTGCATTCTGATATTGAGAGGAGTCAAAACAAATGACGCATCCCTGAGTTGGCACGCACCCAGATTATGACAATAATATCACCCCCCTGCTCCCCCCTCCACCGGTGGGTGCATGTAAAAAGGGAGCATTAATGAACACAAAACATGACCTTTCAGCGAAATGTCAAGGGTGCCTATTTCAACCCTAAACATTATCAGAGGCTTCACCCTGGGACAGGCCTGATACAAACAATTTGTCACATGCTATAGTTCATATCAGAGCCAGTGAGCAAAGGCGTTGAGGCTCTAAATGTCAGATTTCAATTTGACTCCCCTCCCCGCTGATGGATGGGCCAATCCAGCTCATCTGAATACACAGTTTTCTTCTTGTAAAAATGGGATGTCGCCCCCGGTTGTGATGGAAACCATTGTTTTTTCACAGGAGCGCATAAAAGAGGAGCATGCCTCTGTCTTTACAGTGGTTAATGGAGGTTGTTGACATATGGGCAGCCCGTGCTTGCTGTCTGGTATATATGGCTCCCCGGAGCTTTGACACCAATCCATCATGTTTCTTTCTTCCCCACTGTCATATAATTGAAATGACTGTCATGGCTGACTTATGTTGGCAACTTTGTTATGAAGTGTAGGGTGATAAAATAAAAGGCAAAGCTGTGATACGGTGTGCCTCCTCACCACTGAGCTTCATTACTGTATTGATCTCTATGGGGACAGGTAGCAGTGCAAGTAAATGCCATCAGAAAGTTGTGCTTCCTTAAATACGACGACTAACACTCTATGGCTCACATATCCTCACTGGGGAATCATCTGTTGCTGTGTAATTAGGTGCTTAAGTTGTTTATGCCAGTGTCACAAGGGAAAGAGCCTACATGTGCTGATGTGGCTACTTTAATTAGGTCCTCGTTGGACGGGGTGTGTCTGAAACGGTCTCTGGTAATAACCTTTAGGGGCAAACTCATGACCCGTAAATGAGTCAATGTATTGAGTGCATTTTTCAGCTTGGTTATGTTAGTTAAATTCAAATCACTTGTGCAAACGTTTTTGTTAATGAAGTAAAGATTATATTAAGTGTAAAACCCAGCGTGTTTAATGATCAGAGGATTTATTTTGGTTTTTTGTTGTTTGTAGAGCTGCTTTCATTCGGAGGTCTCATGGCGTGTGACAAGTTCAATTCAATTCAATTTTATTTATATAGCGCCAAATCACAACTAAAGTCGCCTCAAGGCGCTTCATAGATACAGAGAAAAACCCAACAATCATATGACCCCCTATGAACAGCACTTTGGTGACAGTGGGAAGGAAAAACTCCCTTTTAACAGGAAGAAACCTCCGGCAGAACCAGGCTCAGGGAGGGGCGGGGCCATCTGCTGATCGGTTGGGGTGAGAGAAGCAAGACAGGATAAAGACATGCTGTGGAAGAGAGACAGAGGTTAATAACAGATATGATTCAATGCAGAGAGGTCTGTTAGCACATAGTGAGTGAGAAAGGTGACTGGAAAGGAAAAACTCAATGCATCATGGGAATCCCCGGCAGCCTACATCTATTGCAGCATAACTAAGGGAGGATTCAGGGTCACCTGGTCCAGCCTTAACTATATGCAAGTAGTCTATATTACCTAGACTTGATGGAAAACCCATATTTTATTAATCAAACACATATAAAAATAGCTTAAAATGGATTTAATACCCCACAGAGATTAAGTTGTTAGTTAAACTTTTTGTCAGATGATCTTCCATTTGGACCTTTGCAGAGCAGAGATGCCCAGACCTCTGTCTCCTGGGCCAGCTCTTCCAGGAGGACACCAAGGCATTTCCATGTCATCTGCAAGATTTAATCTCTCTGGGGTGTCCTGCTTCTATCCTAGGGCTTTCTTCTGGTGGGAGATGCCACCTCATAGTTGGTGCTGGGAAGACATCCTGATCAGATGCTTCTGTTTTTACCACAAGTTTAAGATGTTTTCATAACAGCTCATTATGACTGAGAATTAGATGGTTAGAAAAATCTGTCCTCACATTATGTATCTGTTCATTTTCATGTTATTTGCTATTTCTGCATCACTGTTTTCTTTGGCACTTCGATTTTCTCTCCCTGTTAAATTTACCTCCGTTGTAGTTTCAATGTCACTGCTCTTGTCACACAATCCTTTGTCATATATTTTTGGAGCCAGTCAGCCTCCAATCCCTTTCCTTCAAATTCATTGAGATCTGTCACCCTCCCTTTCAGGCACTTTGTTGTGGAGCTCTTCTCCTCCCCATCTCCACCTCATCCGGGTTGCCCAGGGCATCTGATTCAAAGTCTCCATCAGCCATCTGCTGACTCTGTTCCACCAGTTTCTACACTCCAGGGGGTCTGTAACTATCCTGCCTTTATCTAGGATTTTACCCTATGATGTTGCTTCCCAATGTTTCAATTTCGCAATAAATTGTATTTTTCTTCCAAATCATTTCTCCTTATTGGAATAAAGCTGCCAGTTGAGGACCTATGAGCCATCTGTTTGTCAAACTAGACTCTTTGACGTAGTTGTCCTCTCACTAGCAGAGTGCTTCATATGTTTGGTTGAAATCTTCTGTTCTTGATTGGTTTTTGTGTTTTTTTGTATTTCCTGCCTTTATTTCTTCATCCAACTGAAGGAAAGCTCCTCTCCCCCCATTTTAAGACTGCACATGGCTGATGGTGGAGACACTCAGCTAACTATAACTCTTTAATACTTTGTTAGTTTACAACCATACCATCCTGTGCATGTATGATCTCGGAAGCTTAGCAGGGTTGGGCTTGGTTAAAACGTGGATGGGCCTGGGAATACCATGCGTTCTAAGTTTCAGCTCAGGAGGTAGAGCAGGTCATCTACTACTATTTGGAGTTTGATGGGTCAATCCCTGGACTTCAAACATTTCAAACTAAAGAAAATTGGGGGATGTTGGCTATACTTCAATATTTAGTTATTTTTTAAAATTTAGGATATCTATAATTACCATGTGATTAGAAAGAATGAACCACTAAGTTGTATGGTTATCCAGCTGAATTGTAGATGATATCTTTAATTAGATTCTCAATATAATTCAGTAATTCAGTGCTTCATTATTACCATTATTACAAGTGAAAATGCAATTAGAAAGTCATTATGTCACACACACACGCACACACACACACACACGCACACACACACACACGCAACACGGTAAACAACTCACACACACGCCCACTACGCAACACACGCACACCGCACGTTCCTGAGTAGTCAGATATATCAGTGAGATACATGTATGTTCCCTTGGAGTAGTCTGTGAGACGCCCGCGGTCGCGGGACATCCGCTGTTCTACTAGCCAGATTAATGGTGAACGCGAGCCACTGTTTTGTCGATCAATTCAGCATCCGCACGGCACGCAACGCACACACACACAACACACACAGCGATCACCATTATTACAAGTGAAAATGCAATTAGAAAGTCATTATGTCACACACACACACACACACACACACATATATGTCCTACTACTATGTTGTAGTCATGAAATGGCATCAGGAATATTTCATTTCCTTTTCCCATAAAGTCACAGATGTGAGCACTCAGAGCAAAGATGGATTTCTTGGTCCTTCAGGAATCGGATTAAATCTCTCTCAGCAAGGGACCATGTAACTGCATGTTCTGTATTCCAGCAGATTAAGATGTCTAGAGGAATGTGAAGCGATGACATGCATTCCTTAAATAGCTCATTACACAGTTTTTCACTCCTTACTAATGTTCAGTCTTTCTCTGAGCAATTATTTGACATTAAACATGATTTTGACTTTGATTTCAAAGTGTCATGTATTTCATTTTCTATTTTTGTGCAGATCAGTTTCGGAGGCTTAGGTACTTATAAAAAACCTCAATAATAAATTATTCACTGCTTTACAGCTAAAGGGTGGAACTGAAAGAAGTGTCTTGTTTGTCTAGTTTGGGACACTCAAATATATTTTACTTTTTCAAGATTGGATGTTTTTCCTTGAGGGAAGAGAACCTGAAATATTTTCTCTTCTCACACCTAGACTCTGCAATAAACAACAATATTATGTACCACATTATGATTCTGCTCTTTTGCCAATGCGAGGATGTTGTTCAGTATTACTCCTAATGATTACATCTGAAATATTATTACTAATAAGAGGCTACTCCAGTGGAGATAGTTAGAACATCTCTGTGGAAGGCACTTCAGTATATATTGAGAAAATCAATTTTAATAGTAGAATCAATACAAGATTCAGTTTGTAGACTTTAAAAAGTCAGGGAGCACACAAAGGCTGCCCTTTGCTTCAGTTTCTCTTACAGAAACACTGATTACCTGCCAGGGATAATCCTACCTTTAGGATTCCTGACGATGCACATTTTTTACAGTAATTAGATAGAATAGTCTGTTGTGTAGTCTTGCTGGTAAACAAAGTGTATTGCAAAAGCCAAAAGAAATAGACAGGCAGTACATTTTCTGATGAAATCAGCGATTTGCTCTGCTTAGTGTCTGGGACATTAACTCTAATAGTTTTGAGGCTGTCTAATTGGCCTCTGTTTCAGTCTTATTCTGCGGCACTTTTCATGTCTGTGTCTATTTAAGTCAAAGGGACAGTTGTGTATTGCCACAACTCTGGTGAAAATATTGTTTTCGGTTTTCCAGTTAGACCGTACTGTTCCAGGTAAGAATTAAGTCCCTTCACCTAATTTAGCAATTAGAGGCAAACCAAATAATTGCAGGGGCATTGAAGTCAATACTGAGTACCTTTGTTTTAATTTTTGTATTGACTGAGAAGTGATCGATTTTTTGCAATGTGACTTGGATGATGTACCCTTCCGTTCCAGAAAGAGATGTCTAGACAGCTACTGAAAGGATGGCCTTGAAAATTTATCCCTGATGTTATCGTGCTCAGATAATGAACCTTAAATACTCTGATGATCATCTGACTTTCTATCTAGCAGCAGCAGCAGCAGCAGCATTTACTAGATGGACTGACTGCTTATGGTTGCCACTTGATGTCCCTGCAATCCACACAGGAACATTTTAAATCGTATGCAGGACCAGTCAGATTAAAGTATACACTGTATTGCAATGGGAAGCTGTTGATGTTGGAGGTTGGGCAGTGTGATCTAGTTCAATCCCTCACATGAGGAGGAATTTTACTTGGTGATAGTAGGAAAGAAAAACTCCCTTTTAACAGGAAGAACCAGGCTCAGGGAAATTGATATTTGAATCAAAAAGAACCTTTGTTGCAATAACTTGTTTACCCTCCTCACACACTCTCCGTGCTGTTTGCCCTCTTATGTGTATTCTTGCAAATTGTTTTTCTTCCTGATGTTTTGAAATAATAATTTTTTAGCAGTAGCCCTCCTCAAAAAATTGACCCCAAATGTAAACATGAAGCGAAAAACGATAAACGTGGTTAACCTTACTTTGTTTCACAGAATCGTATCTTGATGTTGACGACTGGAGTTTTGGTTGAAATGTCTTAAAAAGTATACGATATTTTTAGTGACATTTTGGGAGGCTAAAAACATTCATGTCGTCCTTTAAAGGGGAAATGTATTAACCTTTGTGATCCTTTCATTTTACTTTATCTTGCCAGTTTGTCTATACATACATGGATTCATACATTGTCTTAATCACTTATGCAATTCAGGGTTGTGGCAAAGAGTGAATGCCAGCTGGTGCAGAGTGAGAGGCAGAGCACACCCAAGTCGTCAGTCTATTGCAAGCCTAACACAGCTAGACAACCACACACTAACACCTACAACTCATATCCGCAGACATGGGCAGTTTATAATAAAGTATCCAGAGAGAACTCACACAGGCACAGAGAGAAGCTTGCAAGCTTCACACAGAAAGGATCCAGCACGACCAATATGTAAAATGATACAAACTTTTGTTATTTGGCGACTAATGAGACCTATAAAAAAATATTGTGAAATGTAGCACATTTTTTAGTTTGACATGGAGTTCATTAGCACTTACAGAAAAACACATTTATAAAGCAGTCATGTCAAAAGGTGTTATTCCAGAGTGAGCTGTTTTTGTTTCTCAGCCACTGCATGAATAGCTGCAAGCAGTTTTTTTAGTCCTCCATCACTGCCACTCATTGTGCTTTACTTCACTGATTTTGCTGTGTAAGTTCCAGACTGAGTGACCTTTGTTTGGGTGTTTTCTGGCTTATAGAGTCAATAAACTCCGCAGGTTATTTGTGATTGCAAGGTAGATGTACAACAGCAGCTCTGGACACTTTATGCAATGCTTAAAGTGAAAATAAAGTCAACCTTTTGACCATTTCTAAAGCGTTTTTCATTGTTGAAATGTAGCATCTGTGTGACGGATGCAAACTTGACCTTTCACATATTAATAAACTGTGATGCCATAAATGCACCATTAGATTTCAGATGCCAGACTAACCATGAACCAAGCAGTTTGCAGCTTGAAAGCTTACACTAGTATATTGGACTAAGCCCTTAAAGTTTTAATGTACTCCAGGCATACAGTAGTCTGAAAGTGTAAAATCACTTTCAAGCTTTTTGACCTGCACTTTCTGTTTAATTTTTCATCTGAGTCTGAAAGATTCAGCTTGTGTTTTCTTTGAGACACTGCTTTTGTGTTACCTGAAGAAATTATTCTGTATAGAAGTTCAATATGTCTCAGGTAACCATGAACCTGAAAATTGATTTCTCTGGGTGAGTTTGGAGCCCGGAGCACATCTTTTATTCTCTTTGCTTGGAGAACAAAACAAATAATGTCACGCGCACCATTCTGCTTCTCTGTTATCACAGAAATGTATTGTCATATCGCTCTATTTGGTGATGGAAATAAGCAATAGCCTGAAGGAAGCAGGTTATCAAGTCATATTATTCCACCTGGTCATGCACGGTGTGGTAGAGCCACAAAAAAGGTTATCAAAAAAGTCGTATTTCTCTGTTAGTTAAACTAGAAACTTTGTTTTCTGACAGCAAAACAACACAAGTGATCTTAATGGACTAAAATAGCGTAGTAAGCCAGAAAACATGGCCCCCACTATGATTCGTTTTACAGGGAAAGCATGGTCAGTGTGATGCAGGAATTAAAATTTTATGAACAGGATCACCATGGTAACAAGGCAAGTTCACCATCACTGTGCATTCAGGAGATCCCATGATTGCAATTCCACAACCATGTCCTCTCATCCCCCCTATTGTTTACAGACTGTGAAAATGAAGGTTTTAGCTCATTACTCCTGTTGCACTTGGCTGGTAAGCTTTGCAACACTTGAATCAAATGGCAAAGGCGTAATTGGATTCAAATGAGATTTTAACCTATTAGGATGGTTTTCTGTATGCTTGAAGATGCTAAAACTTCAGTGCTTAGTTCTTTTTATATTAAATGCTAATGAGGGATTGATAGGTTAAAACAAAGCCTGTTCACGGCTCTTTAATTATCTGACAGAGACTAAAGGTTGTGACTGCTATTACGCTCAGAATTTTTCTGTCTGAATTTGTGATTTTTCTTTTCCAGTCGGTTTTGTAGATTAGAAGGCAATTTTAACAGGGCGCTCTGAATTCATCTAATGTGATAAAACTACTTAAAACAGGCAAAATAAAACTGACATGTACAGACGCCTGGGCATTGTTTGAGCTCGAATAAATCAGCCTGCTACGATTCAACACACTTTCTAATCTGCAACATCACAAAACTGAATTTTCCCTCTTTGCTTTGACAAAACAGAAAAGAAAAGGGCAGATAGAGGGTAATCCTCTCATGAACAGTCTGTTTTTGGGTGAGACAGAAATCTCAGAGTATTACTTTCATGATAAGAAGCTATGACAAAGTTTTTTATACTGGAGAACCAGGAATGAGTGCGCAAATTTTTACCTGGAGAGCGTGTAGAGAAATAACATGATGTTAGATCACGTCGTCGACTGCTCCTTCTTGTGTGTCTTATGAATACCAGTGAGGCCACCTTCTGTTTTAAGCCCCAAAACTCTTGAAATCGAATGCTCTTTATAAAAGTAAATTTAAAGAGCAGTCTTTTTAACATTGCTGTTGTCATCAAAGATTCATGAAGTAAAGTAAACTTGCACTTTACACTAATTTGTGGTTGTGTTTTTGGCCATTTGCTAGCAGTCCTTTTCTTTTAGCTCTCTCCTCTAAGCTGCTAAACAATCTACTTTGCTGCTATAGAAAAAAAGCACTGAAAGATAACCAAGGCAGTAGAATGGCTGTAAAGTCTGAAAAGGCTGAACACGGAAACAGAGACAGAGAAAATCTTTATTTGGAATCACAGACTACGTATAAAAGATGGATGCAACTTCAAGATCTAAAAATGAAGCCAATGTGGAAACGCCTAAAACCTGCATGCTTTCCTGTGGAAAAAAAGACCCTACTCATTATATTCTGAGTTTAATCACTAGTTTTAAGTTTAATTAAATATGGCATGATAATCTAAGGACTGAAAAAGAGAAGAAAAGAATGAGAGTAGTTTGCAAACCCAGCAAACTGCAGGAAAGTGAAATGACAATTTCCCCATATAGAAACAAGGAAAACAAGGATGCATATGTAAAAGGATAGCTGGAGCAAAAGCTGTGGCAGGTGAGGAGCAGGTGAGTATGTGACATACGAGGTGTGTAAACGAAACGACAAGACGTGAAACTTAAAAAACAAAGAGTAAATTTGACATTCAACCAACCTCTGTCTCTCTTCCACAGCATGTCTTTATCCTGTCTTCCTTCTCTCACCCCAACCAATCACAGCACGCCCCTCCCTGAGCCTGGTGCTGCCGGACGTTTCTTCCTGTTAAAAGGGAGTTTTTCCTTCCCACTGTCGCCAAAGTGCTGCTCATAAGGGGTCATATGATTGTTGGGGTTTTTCTTTGTATGCATTATTGTAGGGTCTACAATATAAATCGCAGTGAGGCAACTGTTGTTGTGATTTGGCGCTATATAAATAAAATTGAATTGAACCATATGATTAATTATTTTTACATTAATTAATTAAATTAATAATTGGTGCAGGTTTAATGATGGGAAGGAATTTTTAATATCTCTACATATTTATTGTGTGCATCTCTCCTTACATGTAATGCTCTGTTTACTTTAAGCTGACTTAAAAGAAGAAACCTCAATGATGCCGTGGAAAAACTTTAAGATTTTGTGGTAATGGTGAACAAACAGCCACAGATAAGGACATTTTATGTCATTCATCTATGCAGTTAACTTCCATACATCACGGGCAAACAATGAAAAAATGCAAGGTTTAGCCCACGCTGTGACACACTGGATAACTGGATGGGACAGACTATAACTCAGCAGGAAGTGGACAGTAAATAAAAGGGGGTGGTATCACCCACCGAATCCTCCCGAGTCTCGTCTTTCACATTTCAGCGCGGTGGAGGGTTTTTCACTGAAACAGTGTGCAGCTGCAAAGCTCACAGAGTTAACAAAGAAAGATGTGATGTTTATTTTTGAAGCTCCTGCAGAGACTGCTCACAGCAATGAGAAAAAAAGGTGAGAGAAGAGCTCGCACGCTCGAATCACTGGTGTTGATCCTGGTGCATCTCCTTCAAACAGCAGAGTCCCTTTTCTCCACCGCAAGCTTCCTGCATCATGCATGCTCACGCAAACGCAAACACACTCATATATGCACACCTTCATGCTTCAGCCCCCATAGACTCGTTGCCTCCTCTTCAATTACATCCCCAAGTCTCACAGAATTATTCACTCTTGGCTCCTCAACGGGCCCCTTTGTTTCCAAGGCAACAAGACTTAGAGGAAGTGCTGGCTTAGCTGTATTTTATCAGGTTCCCTAGTTTGATAGAAAAAGTTTACCAGATATTTCGCGAACTTGTGTTTCTTAGATAACAGAAGCAAGGAGTCTTTTTTTAAAAATTTGCTTTGTTTATTTTGCTTGTCACGGTATTGAAAGCATTATCACATATTTACAGTAGGTGGAAAGCCCTGCTGAGTCACTATTGGCCTCTTTGCCCACTAAAATTTCAGGCAGCTGCCAGTAATGAGTAAACACATTGCATCTCCTCCCCTATGACATGCCAAGTGATTAACACTGGTTGTTATAATGCTGATATATAAAAATATCACATAGCCTGGAGAAAAATGGTATTAAGCAGTGTACCTGTGACTTAAACTTGGACGCTCTTGACTTCAAAGTTCCCTCCTTGTGTGTCTCTGGACCACCTCCAGTTTACTTTTACATGGTTTTGTAGAAGAAAATAAACGTTTAAACATTGAACTATTAAACACCCTGTCGTGAGCTCCTAACAAATGGGTTCTGAGTTACTGTTAAAAAAGTAAACCAAGCAAACCAGAAAAACTAGTTTCTCCTACTTTACCTACAATAGATAGAAAAGAAAGTACCACTATCCCTTAAACTCCTTGAACTCTTTGCTAATATATTTCTAATATGTTCTCATTCAAAGGCTTGACATGATGCTGTGTGTCATGTGCTGCCTATCTCTTATAAGGCTGAGCTTTATTAAACAGGAGGCCCTGGTTTATGTTCTGTTGTGATTTTTGAGTTTTTCACTTCACTTTTTTGCAATTACTGATTCATTTCATTCCCTTTTTTTAAAATTTAGTTTTCACTGATTAGGTTTGGGCACTAAAAACTACTTGGTTGGTGTCACCAAAAGACACTTTCTGGCAACAGCTTGCCAAAACAATAGTGCATGCGGAAAGTATTCAATGCACTTTACTTGTTTCACATTTTTCCTGTTGCAGCCTTATTTTACAATGGATCAAATTAATTTTTCACCTCAAAGTTCTAAAAACAAAATGACAGAGTAAAATAAAGACTGCTTTGTGAAAAACATGTATTAAAAAATAAACAAATGAAGCACTGTGAATGCACTAAACATTATTTTACACCCCAGGAATGAGAACGAGCTGGTATTTCAGGCTGCTCAGACAACACGCTGTTGACAGAGGCCACCGTGTTACAGTGGCAGATTCTCACGAACCCATTCTTCCTACTTATCACTGACTTAAGGTGTTGCAGGACCAACGACAGCAGTGACAGCTGAAGCAGGTTGATGTGACGCCTCAGCTTTGAAAGCAGCACCTCACAAGGCAGGTCACTTCTCAAACGGTCTCTGAGTTGTTTGTGTTCACTGACATTTGGATGGCTATCCTTCTCAAATGTAAAGATCCTAGTTGCATGGCAATCAACCTTGTAAGGTGGGAATTCTGTTTATATACATTTGGTCCAGTGTGAATGTTTAGGAAGTTGTGTGTGGGGGGCTGGGGGGCTGCATGACAGAGAGTAGAGTTAACATCCTGTCACAGACCTGCAAATGACATTTTTTTACTTTACTAAACCACAGCTACCCCTGCAACTAAAGCAGAGCTGCCCTGCTGTAGCAAAATTGTCACTGGTCTGCTGTTCTTTATCTACCACTGATGTGTGGATTAGATTAAACTTATCAAATCCAGCAGCACCCAACTACAAGGCTACCAGCCTTGATTCTGGATGTCATGTTGTTTCCAGTGGGCTGCAGCAACCACGGGCTGTGAACAGGGAGAAAGGATGATTTCCATTTCTAGAAGAAAGAGGCTTTCCCCATAATGCACTTGGTTTATAAGCACTGTGTCCTCACACAGAAAACACAGGGTGACATGTTCATTAAAGCACTTCACTTACTTTCCCATAAGGCAGAGCTACAGCGTGTCCCATATTTAAACCACATGAAAGCAGCCTTTTTTCTTATTTATTGCTGTGAACCCATAGCCTGGTTGCACCACTTCAGTTCCATGTAAAACAGTAAGGATAAAAAACAAGAGATGAGGCTGAGGTACATGACATTTTCCTCTAACAGTATCAGATCACCCACCTCAGTAGAAGGAGGATACACTCATACTGAAGGATCAGATATTTGGATGACAGGAATCGGGTTGGGAGACCTACCACGGCACTCACAGTTATCTGTGACTGCAGGTGGTGAAGCACACAAAATGCTTATAGTGCTGCAGTCTCTTCATGGATAAGCTATAGAGGCAATACAGTCCTTATAGTCTTGGTATCTAAGGTAGGGAGTCAGCGAGTGCTACTTCAACCTAGAGTGTGCTGGAGCTGCAAAGTTTTTCTTAATTGGCTTAGCACATACAAACAAATTTAAATACATTAAAAAAATAACTTGGCTAAATATAAAAAGAACCTCCACCATGTTTTAGCAATTCATGTTGCAGATTTCCTATATGAACTGATTGCATGCATCAAGGGCAAATATTAGAGATCACTTAAACGCTCGTCCAGAAACTGTTATATTGCTAAAATATGCAATAAGGTGGCATTGTTTAAAAAGAAAAGGGTCTACTTATTTTGCTCGAGAGGTCTGAAGTTAAACTGCATACTAATTTAGAGCAGAGACAAAGCAAAGAATTAGCACACTGACAGGGTCTTAGAGATTCAGCATTACCTTTGACCTGCTGCTGAAAACAACTAAGATGAAGATGGAAAAGCTAACCTTAAGAGACATCCCAAGCATTCATTACCGTGCTGTGTTTGGCATTCGCTTGGATATGTGATATTTAGGGAAGGAACTTTTCTTTGCCCCGTCGTTAATTAGTGCAGAAGAAAATGACCTTTTTGAATTGTCAGAGCTGGTGCCACCTTCAAGTAAGAAATTGGAGGACATTTTTTTTATGATGCTATTTGTAGATCTATTTGAAGTATCTATTTTATTACAAGATACATTTGTATGTATTAGGGCCATTTTAGACCTTAGAAATTCGAGATATTTACAATGACAATAGGAACTTTTCACAGAAGTAAGGAAATATAGTGATAATGAGCAAGATCACCTGCTTATCCGTTTGTGAAACTTGTGTCTTTTGGGGTGTTTCGCGTCTACATGTGATGCAGGTAAGGGAAAAGCAAGTGTGAGCTTGCATTAAACCTGCAGTCTATCTGGAAGGACAACAGGGGGCAACTGACTGCAAAGAAATAAGAATTAAAGAAGTCTATAGGAAAACTGTCCTCTTGCGAGCTTAGTAAGCACTTAACCTGATGAGTTTATATTCTCAGTCATCACCACCGTAATGATGATTGTCTACATTATGGTCACTATTAGAGTAAAAAAACAAAAAGTAGAGTGTTCATTAGGAACTTCTAATTGGCCAGCTGTGACACTGTGAGTGGGCACACCCGGATGTCCTTATTCATCTGCATTAAGACAATAATAGTAAAGAACTTCACTGACCAGTCCTGGGTCATTTTGCAGTGAGAACGTTCATCTTCAGTCCTTGGTTAAACAGTACTAAGCACTCCTCATTTCTTTATTCTTTGCCTACGAGAAGACTTTCTTTTAATTTGTGATTCTGAGCAGTAGCTCTGCAGGCTTTCTGAAGGTCTTTCAAAGGTTTTCTTTGGACAACGGCAGCCTTTTCACTATTTTCTTAGTCCATCTTTGTTCATGACCATTTTAAGATGATTAATGAAGGCTGGTTTTGACAATGGCACACTTAAGAGAGAAAAACAAGGAGAAAGGGCTGAGATGCCAAATTACACATATAATTGTATGAAAAAATCAATGGCAACAGGTTTTATTGAATCCAGATTTTAATATTTTGGTTCAAATCATCATCAGTATGTCTGTGGAGGTCAGGAGGGGGGGGGGGCAACAGCCATCTCTAAAACACAGTGGAGGCTCTGTCATGTTTGCTGCTGCTGGCTGCATTTCAGCCAGTTGTGTTGGGGATCTTGTCAAAGTCGATACAAACAAAGAAAAGTACCATCAGATTTTCACACACCACGCAATTTTCAGATATGGAAAACAGCTGATTGGCAATGGCTTCATTTTTCAGCATGACAATTAAAGTGGTCTTGAAACACTTTCATTCAAGCAAGACATTAAGACTATCCTTCAACAAGCTTGGAGAACTACTCCTGAAGACTGCTTAAAGAAATTTCAAGAAAACTCGTCTAAAGACTTGAAGATATTTAATCGTGTATAGAGAAGGACAGTTGGCAACACATCAGCAAGTAATAACTCACTTCAAGTCTGCCACTTCAGGTCACAATTGGTTCATTTTAATGGAAAGTCTTAGTGGGAAAACATACAGGCATGCAGACGTCTGCATGGACCCATGGGCATGAAAACATACAGTGCCAAAGCCAAATGCCCCTGAAACCAAAGTTAGTGTGCAAATCCAAAGGTTAATAATCATCTGAAAAGTACGACCTCACGGCTAAAGCACAGGCAGATCCCATAATTACAATTATGCATTTCTTTAAATCCATATGTTACTAAAAAGTCTTTTTGGGGGCAGATAAGTTTTAGCTTCATTATTTCAGGTGCAATCAGTGTTAAACAGTACAGTATAAAATATAAGGTCATGTTTTTAATCAGCTTACAGAAAAAAGCATTTGCCTGGAGGCTAATCAGGGGAAGCCAGAGAGTTTTACAGTGTTTTAAAGACAGCATAAATTATGGAGATGCAAAGTACAGTAAGGTGCGAACCCCCTTCATAACCATAAAAACACCCGGTTAGAGAGAAGTTACAGCTAACTCCAAAGACTGCTGCAAGGCCTGCAAAGCCAGGAATTATGCAAATGACTGGAGTTCACTGGAAGAGTTTAAATTTTGTTGGTGATCAACACCAACATGTTTTTATTTTCCCAAAGATAAATGCCCTGATGACCTCAACAGTTCAGACTGTGTCACAGGTGCTGGAGAGTTCACCTGACCTTCTGTTCTGTTCTGTAAAAACAATAGTCTCATTAATAAGCAATAACAATGAATCTGCTGAGGCCACAGCCTGAGCTCAACCTGCAGAAGGCATGCTACCAGGGAAAACACTGTACTTGTACAAGATGTGCTTCTACAGTGTTTTAGAGAAGATCCAGGTGAGTCTAGAGTTTCCCAAGGATCCAACTAAAATTCCAAAAATACCCCAGGATTAGAAGTGTACCTGCAGAGTTTTTAAAAAGGCTTTTACCCGAGAAAACTGACCGCCGCAGCTGCTTGTCTGCGTGAACAAGAAGCATCTCTTGTCTGCTGCTCTTTAAATTTCTGATGCACTAAGACGGAGTGAACTTGAGGTTCTTAAATTGAACAGTAAAGTTGCATCATCCATTCATAAGAACCTTACAGTTCACTTTATAAATGCCCTCAGGAGAAGGCGGCCTTCAGGATAAAGTCTTTTCTGTTTCCAATGATAAAAAAATGTTTTGACTGAACTGGCAGCGTGACTGTGAAAAGTAATCCCCAAAACTAATTGAAAAGTGACATCAAACCAGCATTTCTCTGTATGCATGCTGTTATGCTTGTCTACAAAATAAATGAATTAGAAACACTGGCATACAAAATCAAAGTATCAAAGTCTCTGGTGTTCAGCGACTTTGACTATGAGTCACAGAAATAGAAGCAATAAAAGGAATGACCATTCCTTAAGAACAGCGAATGACTGTGTAGTCTCTTTTGCTCTTTATTTTTTATCTCTTTGGTGAGAAGCCAAAGAGACATTTAGTGGTCTTAACACACACTCACGCACACACGAAGGCACGTGCGTGTGCTCACACATGCACCGTCTCACAGGAAAATAATTATTTTCCCTCTTAGTTCACCACTCTGAGCCAAACACCTCCAACTCTGATTTGTGTCAGAGCAGCAGCAGCGGAAAAAGGACGCGAACTGTCTCCCTCCCCTACTCTCTTGGGCATTAATGACAGTGACAGTCGTGTCTGTTAGACAGGGGAGAGAAGGAGGTGGAGAAAATCCTCTGTTCACTTGCACAGCAGCAGGAGAGGTGGAACGGGGGCAGAGACGCAGGTGTCAGGCCCTGGGTTGGTGGGTACTTACTGACTTTTTCTTTGCATTTAGTTTATCTTAATAAGGCAATGTGAAACACGAACAAGATGCGAGGATCATAATTATAAACTTGTTTTAAGTTATGGAAAATGGGATTAAGTATGTAAAAGAACCAATATCTCAATGCAATGTTTAGCTAATTTGTTCTCTGCGGACTACACAGAGTTAGTCCTTTGAATAAACTGGTAAGATTTCGAGAGGAAAGCACTCTGCCTGTAGGTTTAAACACTTCTGCACTGGCTTCGTGTTCCAGACCTGGGCTGGGGTTGAATAATCGATTTAGCTTTGATAGGTTTCTAACTGAGTGAACTGACCCAGAGGCATCCAAACATGAGCTAGTCAAATTTTCTAAATACCAATGAGAAAAAGTTCTTTGGTGCTTCCTTTATTACATCGTTTATTTATTACATTTATTACATCAGGATACACCAGACCATCCTTTTTTAAAAAGGAAAGGAGATCATCCCATAATTACTTTGTAAACCTACACAGTTTTTTTTAGTGTTTTTGTATTAATCACATGGTGTTTACATGTAATGAAATGTAAATATAAACTTAAATGGCCCAAACTCATAATCATAATCATAAATAATAAGTAACATAAGTGATGCAGATCATGTAAATATTAATATTGTCTTTTCAATTTTGGACAATAATATAAATTGTGCTGTGAACCCTTAAAAGAAGTATCTGTTTCTCCTTGTATATATAAACATAATGCTGCTGTAATACAATGTCATTCTTATGAAACTGTTGCCTGAAAATGGAAAAATATATCTGAAAAAAACTGTAAAAAGTTATAATAACATGATCAAAGCAAATTTTCAGATGTTGAATTAAAAGACAAGAGTCGACATTGTGCTTTATTTAACAGACACTGACACTACAAAGCCAGTTTGCCTTAGTTGTGTTTAAGGTTGTTTTATCGTTAGTTTAATTTAACTGTTGTCAGACACTGAAAGCCTTAATAAAGGTTAGAGTTATGTTGGATCATCTATCCAGCTTGATGAAAAACTATGATGGCACAGGATTACAAACTTATCTCAGTGTGGCAAACATTTAATCTGCCTTTGTGAGTCATATGCATTCCCCTTTCCAACCTTCATGATTAAGTGCTATATGACGTACATAAGGGCATTTAGATCCTCTAACCACTGTTTCATTTTAAACTACCAGCATAAGTGTGAGGAGCCACATTAACAATTAACTGACACCAAGACACAGACTGAGGGGAAGGACTTGACTATTTATTCATGTGAGGTGATCAGGGAAGTGGAACTAGCTGGTGACACAAGTGAAAGCAATTACACAGGTGAAGACAGTCAGTCAAAATCAGACAGGGGAGAAAGCACTACTGAACAAGAGACTAGCAAATAACCAATAAAATAAAACAGGAAATGAGTAACAGCCATAACTGAAACAAGGAAATGCAGAAACAAGTACTGAGATGTAAACCAAGTAGGTTTGAAAATATATATATCTATATATATCTATCTATATATATATTTCCCAGAGGAACCCACCCGAGGGATTAATAAAGTTCTATCTTATCTTATCTTATCTTATCTTTGACCCCGACCTCTTAGCATTAGGCACATTTCTAGGTTTAATAGTCCTAAAACTGTCTGTTCTCTTCCCCCCTGGTCTCCTTTTATCAAATGTACATGTCCTTATGTCCTTATGCCCCTGTCTTAATCCTGGTTACTTTTCTGGCATAAATCTTTCTGGCATTGCACAGATGACATACTTTATATGCAATACATTGCATTACATGTATTACTACTGTAATGTGCAGAGGAACTGGCATCATTCCTAATTCAATCTTCAACTAAACTCTCCCCAGGAGTTCTAAAATCTTTTAAAGTGAAGTAATTCTGTGGTTGACATCATTTCAGTTGGTACCTATTCTCTCTACAGAGGGACAGGGAAGTGACTAATTCCTTGTTTCTCCTGTTCACACACAAAGACTGTGCAGTGTGCATATACATCTATAAGCATTATCCATGTAAACCTTGAGCTGCAGTCTTCCCAGCTGTAGGGCTTCTCTCAGATGTTGGAATTACAGAAATGTAGAAGCACAGCAAGGGATTAGTGGAAATGAAACCACATGGGATTTCTTGTATAAGTATACACAGTGAGGAGTTTTTCAGTGCTGCTTGAAATATAGTTTTTTTTGTCTTTTGCAGTGTTCTTGAAGAAATATTTTCTTGTCTCAGGTTGGAGGAATGGTTTAAAATGAGCAGACTGGATGTCTATCTGTCTGTATTTGAAAGATCCAGCTGACGCATCAATGATTTGGCACTATATAAGTAAAATTGAGTATCATGTTGTATTGACTGAAAGGAAGTTACTGTGTCTAGACTTGGAGATGATAAACTCACTGTTTATTTTATCTCCCTTTTAGCCGTTTTCCATATATCATATTTCTTGAGTACCTGCTGTGGATTTTCAGGAGATCTGAAGCACTATTTCCAAAGGATGGGGCATTTCACAAAACAGAAAAAGCACAGGATTTGAAATTAAACCTTCCCTTGAAGTGTTTGTCAGGGGGATTTTGATTGCACTACTACCCAAAGAATAATGAATACGTATACACTGAAAAGCCCACTGGGCACCAAATAGTCACATAGATCCAGCTGCATGTGTGTCATTGTGTAATGGATCATCAGTAGAGGAAAGACAGGATATTTGCATGAAACCATTGTACCACCTACATAGTACTGAATTCACAAGTATGCCTATGGGGGAAGAAAAAGGTGTATTTAAAGTGCAAGGACATCTCTATCCAAATGCTGGGTGACATTCACAAGATTTGCAGCCATAATGTTGTGTGGAACCAGCAGTTTCCTCTGTTTACTCTCATATATTTAAAGGTGACACGTGTAGCATTGTCTCACCAATGCATCACTGTCAAAAGAAGGCAATATTTTCCCATTAGATGCTATATTTCTTTATCTAGCATTCTGCTATGAAGGTTCTTATACAAGCAGGGGTATATTTGTGTGATGAATGCTTGGTAACAGTGATCTAACTCATAAGCTCTGATTAAAATTATATCATCTATCTATGCTACACTAGGTTTATTTTTGATGGTTCCTAAAGCATTTTTTCCAATTAGATAAACAGCAGTTTGCTCAACTGATCTAAGACATTTTTAATGAGGACCTGAAGAGAAGAGCCAACGACTAAAGGCACGTACAATTTTGTCTGCAGAGAACAGGTGAAATGCTTATACTATGAGAGAAGAGTATTGATTGCAGGTCTTAGGTTGCACTCTTCAGTTTTAGCTCTGGCACTACTGACTTTCAGTGTAAATGGGGAGGGGGGGGAAAGCTGTTAATCACTCCCAAGGGAGACAGTAAAGGCATACCTCGAACATGATGACCAGCAGCTCCATCAAACGCATATTCCTTTCTCCCGTGCTCACTGTATGTTTATTCATACACAATCACATGGCTTAAAGTCATGTGTGTCATTTGTCAGCATTGAGCATTCCCTGGAGAAGGCCTTCAAATAAACAGCCACACATAGCACATGACTGGATGCATGTAAATCCGGTTGGAACAATGAATATTTTATGTTTTCATTTGAGTCCGTCCTTCCGTTGGGACTAATTTATAAATCAGTTGGTTTAATGGCTTTGGTTTTCTTTTTGGTGCCTTGTGGCAGTGCATGGGTTAAGGGTTTTTATTAAAGTCATCGCACTCTTGGGAATTTGTGTGTAATGAAAGTTAGGGTGCAAATCCAGCCAGCATAGCAAAGATCTTGCTTTATTGGAATCCATCAGTCTTCCTCTGTCCTCAAAATAATGCACATTTTGAGCGGACATGCTGTTTTCCCGAAGAGGCAATAGAGCATAATGTGCCAGAAATCACTGGGCCTATTTTGCGTGTGTCAGTCAATTGAAGATTTAGAAAAGCTTCTTATTTTGTAACAAATATGCTGTTTCCCCCCCTCAGAGTCAAAACGATTCCATCTCTGACTTACAATGAAAGGAGGCTACGCTGTGCGATACTATTTGTTTCGGATGTGAGAAAGTTTGGTTAGTGTTTTGAGTTTCAAAATGTAATTTGACCTTTTGTTGTGTGGGTATCAACAATGTAAAATCTGAATGTCTGTATTGAGAAATTGGTTTTCGGTTCTGCAAACTGGCTATGTTTGTTGTTTTTGCAGCCAGGAACACTGAAATTTACACAGATCTACATTAGAATGCAACTAGATCTGGTTTTTGACGAGACGAAACAGAGCATATTTGGACTGGAAATTGCAAAAGGAAAGAACAGCCATATGGGTACAATGCACAAACTTTCTTCAGTCTTCCTTATTTATTAGTTTTGTTTCCTTAGACTGTTAAAACACTGGATTTTTACTCACCAAAAGTACAGCACAAATTTCCTACCATATTATTATTTGTCAGAAAACCTCATTAAAATGGTCCAAAAGGAATCAACAGCACAGCACACACAGTGGAAACTACAGGCAATGACAGCAACCTGCAACCTGCAGTTGCAAGGTGGTTTTAAGTGCAGCTCAGTATACCTCAGGATATTCTATTTCAGGTTAGCCACTGTCAACAACTGCTCACTAACCAGCCACAGAATAGACACTTTTCTCTACCTCAATCCTTGGTGTTCATACTTTGTTTAAATGCAATGTTCTGCTGTTGGAGCTTTCTTCTACGAGCATAGCCCTGCATGGCAACTGCACTCATCAATGGCAACAGTCTCTAACTAGGAGGAAAACACACCTTACATCACACAAAAAACTTCTCAAGAGTGCCTAAAGTTACAAGAAGATGGGCCGAACCGTAGAAATTACAAACTCCCCAGATGCCAGTCTGATTGAATGAGCCATAGTAAACTCCCACAGTCCAAACCCTCCTAGCTTACCCAAGGGATCCACTACAAACACCCACAACCACCATGGATTAAACCGATGAGATGTAAAGTGTCAATTTGTGACTTTTGTTTAAATAGAGTTAGACATGGGAAGGATTCTAATCTCAATTAACTAGAGGCAAAAAAGCAAATCAGCTTATTTCCCCAAATTTCCTCAAACTAATGTCCTAAAGGCTTCAGATTAAAGGGAAATGCATTAGCCATGGCATGCAACAGTCAACACTTTTGACATTTGCATGCCCTTGCAGACTGTTTTAGAAATTTAAGCTGTCACAAGCAAGTATGAAGGACTTCAAGGTACGTGTCCTTCAAGCTGAGGCAAAGAGTCCAACGTGTAAATGCTTTTTACATTTATATAACAGTCGCTCATTATTTAAATCTTTCATCCAGTACGTTAGATTTTGATTCCAAAAATGGCAACATATAGGATAATATTTAACCCAGTAAAGTTTAAAGCACAACCCCCCCAGAACCCTATTGATATAAGAGCAGGCAGATGAAACACACACATACACTAAAGGATTCTCACACACGCATTTTCATTACCAGGGGAACCATACAATACAGAGGAGTTGATTAGGATTGCCAACAAAAGGACAGTAGGCTCTGGCTGCCTCTCTGAATTCATTGTCATTAGCAGTGGAACACCAAGCCCTTTTCAAACTCATTAGTTGATAAAACAACCCTCTGATTTCCCATTAAAAAACCCATTCGTCCTCCCTCACTGGCGATGCTCTCCCTCTACTGCATCCCTGAATTTCCACACCTTCCAAACCACTTCTGAGGATAGCAGCCCTTATGCAAACTTTCAGTGAGTTCCTGCTAGATTTAGTATGCAAGTGACATGTTATCACAAATCAAACTCCAACAATCTTAATGTCAATTTAAGATTTTGCATCTGTAACATTTGTAATAATTCTTTATTATTTAAATTTCTTTCCACTTGGGGTTTCAGAGCTGATGGCTGCTATTAAATGAATGCAACAGAAAAGTAATTGTGTGTGATTCAGCTATTCTGTGACTGATTTCTTTGACTACATTGTCCCTCCACCCCCCAAAACGAATCATTTGAATACCAAGGTTAAAGAGAAGCAGAATCATTTCTGTTTTCCTGGCAGAATAACAATTTATTTAATTTATTTAAATTTAGACAAAAGGAAATACATATTTGTGCTTTGTGCAGTATAATGAACAGCTTTGTTATATACACTTTTATACACCATTATATATAATCTCTTGTTACAGATACTTAAACTGAATGATCATCACGTACTGAATAGTCAGAAATATCAAAGACCCCCTTCCCCTCCCCGCCCGTACTGTTTGCACCCATTTGTTAAAGTTGTTTAAAAAAAATATTTTCAAAAACATTCATTCAAAGCTGGGTAGTGTCAAAATTCAAGTCAGAATGTCTTGTTCAACTTCGCTGAAATCATTTATCCATCTTTTGAAGCAAAGGTCATGAACCCAAAAGTACTGTTAGTGTCTCGTCTCTGCTGTAATCCAGGCAAATCAATCCAAGACAGAAATGCACACAACAGCCAGAAACCACGCAGCATAATCTAGTTTCTCTTGACTGCTCTATGTCCAAGATCCTGAAGACGCACCTGAGCACAACATTTTTATTTTTAGCAGTGGTTCTGAGAAGCAGATGTGCCTTTTGACACGGTTCCTCACTGTAATGTAGATTGACAGGCAGTTTTGGTTTCGAGAAAACAAACAAACAAACAACAACATCCCAGACTGGCAGAGTGTTTTACAAATTTGCATGGATGTCTTCATGTCGCAGCACTTTATAGGTGACCCAGTAGAAGATGTTAAATATGAGAAAGCTCAGGGGGAAAACGGCTCTGGATATGGTGTCAATTCGTTTGGCTCGGTCCACGAAACGCTTGTGAAGCACTTCTCCATCAAACATGGTAATTGGAGGTGGTGGTGGGGTGAACACGCTGGCTCCTTCCACAGCAGTGCCATCCTTGGTCTGCAGGCAGTGACCCAGGCCATAACCCCGGAAGTAAAAACCGCGGCTCTCCCTCACCAGTTCCTCCTCCTGTGGAGTCAAGCAGGGAAAAACAGATTGGCCTCTCGCTGTCAACATGGATTAGCATACAGCTTTCCACATTTCCGCTCAGTGGCTTATTCTTAAATACGTCTGTGGTGTAGTAGCACAAAAGGGCGGCGCAGTGTAAGAATGAGATCACCCAAACAACAACAGCAAAAAGAAAAAAAGAAAAAGTTGTGTTTTCTAAAATGTTCTGTCAAATTCCTGACATTTGTTTTGTTTAATAAAATAGCTTAAACAGAAGAAAAAAAAGGATTGAAAACCTTGAGATGGAAAACGGTGATGATTTGTCACCAAGTGTATAACACCAGCCTAAGTTTAGGAGAACTACATTTAAGAGAAACAGAAGTCAAAACTCAAGCAAACTTATAATACATACATAAAACTGTATTGAAAAGCAACATTGTTACATTAGATTCAGAGCTGAAAAAACATCAACATCTGCTTCTCTTAAAACTAAATAAGTAGCGATTTTTCAAAAACTAGAAAAATTCAGCAGACAGGGGAAAAAAAGAAAAGAAAAAAGGTCAGTTTTGAGGGTTGAAAATCATCTGAAAGCACAAGTAAACTGTAGCAGTTTACTTTGTAGTGCTGCATGCTTCTGCTGCCACAGTTATATCAGCATCAGCATAGGTAGCAGACAGTCAGTAGAGATAACTGCTGGGTTTTTTTAAAACAACGAAAGGAAGAAATAGAGATTCTGGGTTCATCCCAATCTCAAGAGAAGGGTTTGATCCAGAGTTGAAGCTGTATCATGTTTCATACATATTTCAGGAAGTCAGTGGGGCAGTTTGAGCTCTTGTTGGCAGAATTGGGAACATCTGAGGAGGCAGAGAAACGACACCAAAGAGCCAATTGACCCGGATCAGCGTCTGGCTGTGCGTTGGAGGTAAACCAGTATTATTTCAGTATTTCCGTATCATCATATATTCAATATCAGTGCATGTTTTAAGCTCCAAGTGCAATTGCTGCCAAATGCAGTGGTTAAACTGGTCAGATCGGTTTATTTTCATGAAATGAAAAGAAAAACAAAAAATCAAGCTTGATCTGAAAAAATAAATGTTGCAAATTTGTCCAGTGAAATTATGCATCTGGTGTGCGAGAGCTGTAACATGTGACCACTTGCACAGTTAGTCCACTCTAGGGTGATAGACTGAGCCCACAATACTGCCAGAAATATGATATTTTCATATTAAATCATGCATTTGGATTTGATGATGATACTGGGAACAGAGAGAAGAGCTTGGGTCCATAGGCTGACTATCAAAAATGTGACTTCTTCCAGATTATCCTAAGAGCTTCTGGCTTATCCCTGAAGATGTTGAGTTTAAAGTAGATTAAAAGTATCTATAACAATCTACTTCATTCAAACAACCAAAGAAGTGAAAATGAGGGCATCTTCTTTTTGTCACTCTGAAAATAATAACCCCCATCTATCCCCTTTTCAAAGTTACAGAATGACAGACCTTTCAGAATGTTAATAAAATGGCTCAAAATATTAATAAAGTCATGATCTGGCATTATGCTTTGATGAATGGCTATGCACTTTTTTTTTTAAACAGTTATTGAGACACTGTTCCCGCCCTTTGAAGAGAATATTAATAGACATGCAGCTTAACTCTGACAGCCCTCTGACACTTTGAGAGATTCACTTTAGCAGGGGAAAGTGAAGATGTGAGATCTAAATTGGATGATTAGTAGTCAGTGTGAAGGGCCCTGAAAGCTCTGATCCCCGTGTCCCGCCTCTCTCTGTTTCTCTCTCACTGACCCCGGCAGCTCTCTGGTTCTCTGCTGATTGTCGTTTCTCAGTACTGTACAGACTTGGCAGAAAGATACTAAGAGTGCACATCTAAGTATACTAACTTACTGTAAACTTACACCTTGTGACCAACTTTCTGCTACTGCACTGGTAAACTGCACTATGCAACAGGTGGATAGGGAATACACTGCTCTTCTAGCACAGCTTAATTATCCCTCTGCCACCTTAAACGATACAGAACATCATGTGCTAAAGTCTAATGGTGCATTTCTCTAAAGATAATAGGCGCTCATCTCTGATCTGTACTCTCCGCAGCAGCTATACTGGCATAACTTCAACTGAACCCGCTCTGATTACCACATTGTGCTCTGTGGAGAGTAAAGTTATTGTCTAAAAACACAAATGATCAGAACAGGCGAGCTATTGTTTTCCTGCTTTAGTAAAATTTCATGTGTTTCATGATCTTTAATTACATCGGTTAGTCATTTTACCCGTGAATAACTATGCTTACTCACTGGTACAGAATTAGTTAGATCATTAACATCATTGAATATAAAATGTGCATCTGAGTAAGGACTAATCTTTCAAACTATTACAATGGAAATACATTTTCAGTGTTATATGTCATCACTGAGCTGGGATTGGACAAGCGAAAGAAAATGGACGAGTCAATGGATGGACTGTATCACTGAAAGAAGAGTGTCCAGAAAATATGTAGGACAGAGCTGAAAGGTTACAATGACTGGCAGTGATTGTTCTGCCACTGCACCAGAAACAGATGATTCTGTAGTAAACAAACAATAAAAATAAAAATCACTGGGGGGGTTCAGAATTTTTGAAAACCACTATCAGGGAACCAAATAAAACATGAGAAGAAACAACGTTTAAAAACAAAATCCAGGGTATGTCCAAATGTACACGGGTACTTTTGAAAATGAAGCTTTTTTCCATGCGTTTGGGCCTTTCGTCCACACGTAAATGGCGTTTTGAGATTTTTAAAAACTCCTGCCAGGACGGAGAGTTTCGAAAACTCACGCAACGTCAAAGGTGTGCGCCTTTTTTGACGTCATGCTGTGCGCCACGTAATTGTGTACACGAGATAAATTTCTACAATAGACTACATACTGTTGCTGTTTATCTTACTATATGCAGCTTTTACACGCTTACATATACACACGCAGTTACTGTCTCTCCATTTAGAAAAGACCAAAGACTGCTTCTATGCTTCATGCGTTCACTCTTTCCCGTCCAGGCTTCTAGACTTCTGATTGGCCAAGATTTCTACATGGTTAGGATTATGTCGGCACCTGTTGCTTTAGCCCCAGACAGACCATCACCTGACCAAGACCAGACCAAGACCAAGTCTGGTCAGGTGATGGTCTGACAAATAAAGTCTAATATTCTCTGGACATCATGAAGCCGTGGTTTCAGCTTGTTATCAATACACAATTCAAAGGTTTACATCTGTGACTGTACTGGAGTCCATATCTAATAGCTTCCTCCTCTGTGAAGGCACTATTAATGCTGAATCATATTGAATGACACATTTCAAGTTTTAGAGAACATGTACTACCACCCAGATGATATATTTATCCAGAAAGTAGTTGAAGTTTGTTCAGCAAGACATTATTAAACCACATTCCACATATAATACAACAGCATGGTTTCTCCCTCGACAAGGAAAGAATACCTGGAGCCTGAAAACAGGTTACACACCGGGGAAGAATAAAGGGCAAAGTGCAAAGATTTCCACAGCTAAAGGTCAAAGGGACATGCCTATAGAAACAAGATGAGATCAGCACAAGTTGGGTTTAATTCAGGAAAAGAGGTCAGGAATTCACGTTTAAGGTGAAAGTTGCTCTAAACAATTTGAAAAAGTGGATGCATGGACAAAAATAGGGTTGGGAAGGTCAGGGTTGACACAGGGTTAGATTTTTTACTCCTTTTACCCTGGCGCAAGCGCTGCAGTGCTGATTGAGACTCCTGTAGGTTGAGTTGTTACCAGGGATGTCACTGGCTTTTCGCAACGACTCAACGCTCCCAGGCTGACTAGCAGATACCTCCATTGGAAAGGATGGTAGACAAACAGAGATAGCAGTTACTGACCATTTCATTTTTTATGATTAAAAAATTAGATTTGAAGGCATTTACCTTATATTTTTGATTTGTTTTGAGTATTAGAGATAAATTTTAAAAAAATCATGTTCATATTATATACACAAACTTTAGGTCCAAATAACAAACTCAAGTAGATGTTCTTAGCTTTTAATTAAAGAGATACTGTGAGTGTAGATGTTAGTGAAAAGAAACGGCTTTGAAGACAAAAAAAGAATCCTCAGGGAGCCGGTTCAAGTTATTTTTGTAAAGACTATAAATGGAAGTACAAATCCATGTATTTATTTTTACACATTTGATCGCTGTGGGTATGCACAGTATACAGTAGCTGGTTGAAATCTCGCCTCTCATTGATTAAGCCTCAGTCAGTCTGGGATTTGTTTGCCTTAGACTCGCAACATCTCTCTGCTACAACTACGTGGCGATCGTGGCTCAAGAGTTGGGAGTTCGCCTTGTAATCGGAAGGTTGCCGGTTCGAGCCCCGGCTTGGACAGTCTCGGTCGTTGTGTCCTTGGGCAAGACACTTCACCCGTTGCCTACTGGTGGTGGTCAGAGGGCCCGGTGGCGCCAGTGTCGGGAGCCTCGCCTCTGTCAGTGCGCCCCAGGGTGGCTGTGGCTACAATGTAGCTGCCATCACCAGTGTGTGAATGTGTGCGTGAATGGGTGGATGACTGGATATGTAAAGCGCTTTGGGGTCCTTAGGGACGAGTAAAGCGCTATATAAATACAGGCCATTTACCATTTACAGGGCCGGGCGTCAATATCCCTCAGATGTATAGTTTGTGCCCTCCAACTCCTCTGTGGGAGCAATTGTCCAACTGATGTGAACAGGGGAAGTCCTTTTCTCTACAGACCATTATTCTCCATCTCTCCTCTTTTCTCTCTGCTGTGCAGGAAGCAAGCTGTCCTGCAAATCTGCTGGACTCTCCTGCATTTACAGGGAACACTGCCACAGGTCTAGGAGGCTGCCTAGACTTGGAGGTGTTTAATGGGATTTTCAAAATGTCCTGTTTGTTTCTCTTGAGACAAACATCTCTGTCTTACCACTCTTTAAAGACTTTTATTTGTCAACTTACAAGCTGTCGTCTCTAACAACTGCTATTCAGGATATGGATTCAGTTTAGGAGATATATTTTTGGATGAAAGAATATGCCAGGAGCAAAAAACCAAAAGATACCACTTACTGAGGCGTACTTTCCAGAGGGTTGGTGTTGCAACTTTTAGACTGATCACTATTAATAAACACAAAGTCAAGCGTTCCAGGTAAATAAGAAACTATTAATAAGAACAAACCAAACTGCTAAGTTGTTGCTAAGATGCTCTATCACAGTTTTACCCTTTTAATTCAAATGGACAGCCTAATAATGGGAGTTATGCCTATTTATCTTCTGCACATACAATGTGAACATGCTTGTGCCCCTTTAATAGCAACTTACCAACTATAGCTGCAAACTTTATTGTGTGATAGAAAATTATAAATACATGGAGTTCAGTGTTTCACTGACATTTAGAGTGTACCTGCAGGCTGGTTGGCTTATTGGAAAGTGCCCATAGGTCATTTACATGTCTACCTGTTGGAATAGGTTTGTTTTAGTGTTAAAAAAAAATAGATGATATTCTTATATTGTACATTGTTGGTAAATATACATACATATACACATATTCAACTCTGTATATTTTATATATTTTATTATTATTATTATTATTTATTTATTTTTTTTACTATTTAATTTGTAAAAATGTGTATACACACACACACACACACACACACGTAGGAAAATATTTAGTATACACATCCAGAAATGCATACACTATTATATATTGTACATATATTTATTAGTTTCAGGTTGGCCATTCTTGTATTTTGCTCGTTTGTGTTGTTGTGTTTGCACATCTCTGTTGCTTGTGGGGCTCGCACACAAGAATTTCACTCGCATGTGCTGTGCCAGTGTGCCTGCACATGTGATGTGACAATAAAAGTGATTTGATTTGATAAAAGTCAACTCTTAGCTGTGCTCAGTAAAATTACTCAAAAACTACCGAGACCAGTTTCACAAAATTTGATGAAAAAATAGAGCAAGGACGAAGAAAGAACCTGAATTTCTGTGAAATTGCAGTAGTTACTGGATGGCAACACTAATCGGTATAGCCTTTTCATATCTGTCATAACAGCCAAATTTAGAGTAATTCAGTGCCACAAGGTTGGTAAGAAGCCTGTTGCTTTGCATCAAAAGTAGTGGCAGAGGTAAAAGATCACAAGATCTTCTAACAGGTCACTGCTCACGAGCTGAACTGAAGAGACTGGATCTTCCTTATTTAATGTGACAGCCAGCTGTAGCGTGTTGACGCTGTCAGCTCCTGGATCTACAGCATCGCACAACAAGAGGCAAAATTCATTGCTAAATAGGATGACGAGGACTCGAGAGTCTTCTTTCTTCATCCATGCTTTTCAGAATCTACTAGATCATAGGTGTCAAACTCTGGCCCGCGGGCCAAATTTGGCCCGCAGCCTAATTACATTTGGCCCGCAAAGCCATACCAAATTACTATCAGAGCTGGCCTACTGGTATTATACAGCTAATATATATATTGTTTAGTATTAAGCTTTGCTTGTTCCATATTCAGTTTTTCAGCAAAACGTTGTTTGAGTCCATAAGAAAAGATTCATTCTTATATCTGGAGGAATAAATATATTTCAATAAATATTAACGTTAGCCCGCGACTTTGTTCCAGTTTTGAATTTTGGCCCACTGTGTATTTGAGTTTGACACCCCTGTACTAGATTGTGACACTGAATACAAGTGTGTATGTTTTTCTTTCTGGTAGCAGTGTGTGTTTGCATCATTTACACTTACTATTCTCTGCTGCCGCTGCTTTTTCCTCAGCCTGATGAACTCCTTGTGTTGCCTTGAGACGAAGTTAACTGCTGCATACTCCAGAAGGGCAGCAAACACAAACAAAAGGCACACTGCCATCCAGATGTCAATGGCCTTCACATAAGACACCTGGAAAAGGACAAGGTCACAGTGTAATCAATAGCCAATCAATAAGGCTGATGGATAATTTCGTGGGTTGTTCACAAGCTCCGGGCTTTAATGACATACATCTTTGGGATGGCCTAGAATTCAAATGAGTCAGTGGGTTGTGGGCTGTTGACACATAGCCATGAGGCAGGTCACAGCTAAGGCTTGGGGAGTCCCCTGGCCGTGTCATTCATGAGAGAAGATATGTCACACCACATCAGCAGCACCAACCGAGCAGGCACTCACTCAACTGAGCAGCATTTAACTGACTGTTACAGATACATACAGAGAAGCAAGGAAAAACAGAGAGGGATTGACAAACAGTTTCTTTTAAATGACTCCCTGTGGCTCAGGAGGTGGAGCGGGTCGTCACAGAATAAGCTGCTGTAATGTTATTGTGAATAGCTAAATGTGGCTTGAATAGTCAAAAGACTAAAAATGTGCGGTATAGATGTCAGTCCATTTACCACATAAAGACAAAATAAAGATTTTTTTTCATTTCCATTGACTTCACTTTGGTGGGCACAGCCAGTACAACTTTGTAGGAGTAATAACAGCATGCGACAAATTCTGATTTCCGTCAAACTCTCACTGAAGTGTCTCAGGAATTCAGTACATGCACAGTTTAATTCAGCTCAAATCGGGGACAAACTGCAGTCATCAAATAGATAAGTGCCGATTAAGGTTGTGTATAGATCTGAAATGGCTGACATTGTGTGTCTGATGCTTGTCTTGTGATAGTCACAAGGTCTTCGCATTAAATCTATACTCATACAGAACCAATTACACGTAAAACGTCTTTTACAGACATTGATTCTCTGCTGCTATCTCAAGAAACATTTGATTTGTCTTGTCAGGTAATATCAGCAAAGTTAATGGTTTTTGTAAATCCTGCATCACTTTTATGTCTGAAAATGTCAGATGAGTGTACAATTTTCAAACTCAGTTCACAATGCCATTTATTACATATGTTTCACTTGGTCAATGACCTTTTTCTGGAGCTGATGGCGTTATGTAATCCTATTTCTTCTCATACTTTAAGTTTTTGGACAAATCTGGGAATATTATTAGTTTCAAAATCTGTTCATTTGTTTCCGAGGATAATATTTCAGGTCCTGTGGCAGAAAAGTTACTTCTTTGCACTCTGCTGACATTTTAGATGTGATTTATTCCATCTCAGATCTTCTAATTTTAAAAGCAACATGCTAAATCCAGCAGACTGATGTTTATTTTAAACTTCACCTGAATTTTAACAATTTTCCAGGGCTGTAGGTTTCTAAATGGTAGTGTAGGACTCACCTTGGGCAAAGAGGCTCTTGAGCCGGAGCTCTGTGTGGTCATTGTAAGTACTGTGGTGATGCCCAGACCAACTCTGGCTGGTGCAGCGTCCATGTTTATCCAGAAAGAGACCCATGAGAGGATAACAATGAGAAGGGAAGGGATGTACATCTGGATTAAGTAGTAACCCATCTGACGTTCCAGGTGGAACTTCACCTCAATGCAGGTGAACTGACCTGCAGAAAGATGGCATAAGACAAAAGACTGCCTGTTTTGCTTTACTTGTTTTTCATGTTTTTGTGTCATGACCTGAAATATAAATACAGTAAGAAACAAATTTGTCTTTTAAAATGACATTTTTCTTGAAGGCTACTAGACTTCATGCAATCAGAATTCTGCAGGGTGTACAGGAATAAGATGTGGCTTACTGCGACATGCAAAAAAAAGTCTTATAACATGGGTAACTTGGTGGTTACACTTATTGCACCTGTGTTGTAGTGCTTAGTGCAGTAGCCCAAATCCTTCTCTTCTTTTAGCACAAACTGAGGGAGGGTGAGATCATCGGCCACCTGAACGGGGTTCTCAGACAGCCACTCAAAGATTAAGTCATTCATCGTGTAACCAACTGTGAAAGGAAACCAAGGGGCACAAAAAGGAGAGAACAGACACAAATGGTGAGAAACGTGCTCTTCCAATTACAACTTAGTCTCTTCTACTCGTTCTAAACAAATCCCTCCTCGTTTCTGTGTTTTTCCCTTGCACCCTCCCTGATATTTGAAGCATTTAGCTGATATATACCCCACTATTTTCACATCATGCATTTTCCTACACTACTGCATATTTTGAAAAAAATGCATGCAGCTGCTAATGTACGTCACTTCGCACACTCAGTATTGAACATGCAATACCTAAAAAGAGACAAAGTTCCATAAAACTATAACAAAAATACCAAGTTACCACTGACTATCTGCCAAACTGCACCAGTACAACAGCACTTTACAGAGTTATGGATAGCACTCTTCACAAAATACAAGATGTAGTGAAAAACAAGGCTGCACATTATTTAGTCGTTCGGAGACGAGAAGTGCAGAAGTTTACAAAAAAAAGTCTGTGTTGTTTAACTCAGATAGCCTGCTTCAGCAGCTATTGAATATTCTTGTTATCACTGCCGTTATTCCTCCTCCTTAACACAATTTTTCAAGGGGATCGTGCTACCACGGTATAAAATCCATGCATGAGAAAACATTAGAAACCTTGGCTAATGAGACTTTGAGAGAGGCAGAATGAAACTTGCAAGGCTGTGGTGATGTAATGCTCCTCTCCCCATCTGTCCAGCTACCAGCTACCCTCTGCCATCCTGTTTGTCACAGTAAAGGTCACATCATACTGCACAGCAACAGTTGTGTTGTTGTGGTTGTTTGAAGGTTACAGACTAAGGAGGCGACACGAGGAGCATATCTGCCTGAGAAACTCCGAGAAACTGGTGCCAACACACCGTTAACGCACAAACTACAACATAGAATACGACTGCCACGCAGTTTAGAGAAGCACTGAGATGTAAACACTTGGGATAAGTCAACAACTGTTTTTCTTGAAACACAAATACATTCACATGTTGATTTGCATCATTTTTTAAACCGTTACACTCCTCACAGCTGCGTGATTACAGGTGTATTAAAAATGCATGCTGCATGCAACAACAGCAAGGAGTTCCTCGCACATCTAAATAATACTGATGTCTACTGGGACCCTTTAGGGCCTGAATTACAAAAGACATCAATTATTCACGATGTTACATCCAATCCCACACCACCAGTCTGAAAAACACCACCACTAAAACACGCTTCTGTCGTTCACAAGGAGAAGTCACTGTCATTCAGACATCCTGCTACAACAACCAAGGGGAATACCAATGCTTTCCTGAGATAATGAGATGCTTTTCTGTTCTGTTCCTCTGCCAGACGGAGCTAACAGACGTCAAAACGCAACTGACACAGCTTTCAAGGTGCAATAAAAATGGAATTCATGAGCCAGCATGTCTGGAATATCTCAGCAAGGTAGAGTAATGAGCATTAGTCACATGCCATCTCTTTTTTCATATTATAAAGTCTTTCACCTAATGAAAGTTACAGTTATGCTTCACACTTCCTGTTTTAGTCTTGGCTTTCACTAATAGACTAACTTCCAAGTAGATTTGGGGTTACTGAACATTAATGGCTCGTGGCAAAGCAAACTAGTATAAGCTGCATATACGAGGCTTTGAAGTGTCAGAATAAGGCAGAATCCTATGGTTGGCTCTGTTTATATATCTGTATAAGCCTGTGGCCTTGGCTCTCTAAACCTCAGAAGATAAACTCCTCCCCCATTATTCTCCTCTCTCACGCTCTCATGCTGAGCAGATGGTGTTGCGAGAGCTCTAGTAGTGACAGCAAAACCCATAATGTCCTCTTAACATTAAGCTCAAGCCAAGGTGATCGCACCCTTGGGTGGTGTACACTAGCAGCATCCTCAGTAGGCCTTTAATCATAAATGATTACCTCTCCTCTAATGGCAGTGTGATGTGATACAGTAACCCCCAGACCTAACACACATACACGCACATATAGACAGACGCTGCCACATCAGGCACACATCTGTTTACCCGAGCGTCTCCTCTTCTTGCACTTCTGAAGGGTGAAATGTCTTTATATTTTATTAGATTAAAAAAAAAAAAACTCAGCTTGTCCCTCTGCTTCTTGATTATTACCGAGTCAGGTACAAATCCAGATAGCGGTTAAAACTTTAAACTAAACTTATTTGGATAAAAGCTGAATTTTTGGAAGGCTCTGTCTATTTCACCCTTTGCCAAAGTTGAATTCTTTTGTCCCTGTGAAGGGAAATTGGGTCACCCCTAGGCACAGAGGGTGGGTCACATATAATAAAAGGGACACAAAATTAAAGTTTTATTATTTATATCCTGGAAATTGGTTTCATGAGGGCAGATACTATCTCTGCTAAAGGCAAAGGAAGTCTGAGAGAGGAGAATACTCTTCCTACTCTGTTTTATCAGTGCATAACATTTTAATAGGTTTCAAATATGTTTTCTATGTTTTTTCCAAACTCTCTGGTTTTAATAAATGCGGAGAAAATGTGGTGCCTTGGTCCAAACCTTTGAAACTGTCCACTCCACTGAGCTGACTGATTTGTCTGGCACTGTGACGTGAAAAAGTAGCTTCTCTTTCAAACATTCAGTCCAATGAGCACCAAAAAACAGGACTAAAGATTAGCCAGTGTCACTGGCAGCATCAATGCTGATGCCAAGCAGTTGTCAAGCTGTGCAAATGAGGAATCAGTCTGTTTTGCATTTGTGCTGCTGAAATTGACATGATCCCCTCAAGAGTATTTTACATAGATGGTATGCATTCTATACAAGGGGTAACATCGCAGTTTGATTTTGCTTTGGTCTGCTCTGCAAAACCAATATGTTTGCACGACTGCACTTCAGTGTCAACCTAAAATTGTGATAGCTTCAGACAAAGAGGTTAGTCTCTAAAGAGTGATTAGGGGAAAATCAAATCCTCTCTCCCACTGAAATGTTCAGGAGTGGAGACAGTGTCAGACTAAAGACAGAAACAAAGTGTAAGAACCTGACAATTCTGCCATGTTTCATGTAAGAAAATGTGAATGATTCAAGGGGGGAAAAGTTCATTTTATTTTTCCCTTGTCTGAGGTCACATTGCAGCAGCAACATAGCTGGGGTTTTCCACTCGTCCCTTTGCCCAGCAAAGCTTTCAGTTCCTCCCGGGGGATCCTCAGATATTCCCAGGCCAGATACGACATACTCCTTTGAGTTTCAGGCCTTACACAGGGGTCTTCACTCAGCAGATGTAAGCAGAAAAATCGCCCCCCCCCCCCAAAAAAAAAGATGCCTAGGAGGGATCCTAACTAGATGCCCAAACCAACTTAATTGACACCTTTTGGCAATTGTGGTATAAAATGACAGCTGCTATCAGTAGAAAGTCAGTAACTGACTAATATAGTTAGTTTCACCAAGTGGATAAAAATACTACTGTTGTTGACGTAATGTCAGTCAACATCTGCCTCTATAGTTGCCTAACTTCCACAGCTTAAAAGGTTTTGAAATGGCATGTTTGCTCTTAAAACGGGAACAAGAATGAGGCTGTTTTCGGTAAAAGCAATTGTATTTCATAGAAAAGCTTTACCTGATAGTGTAAAGTTCCCCACATCCTAATCTACAGGACAAAAAAAGCAAACAACGGTCTATACGACATAGCGTGACTTTTGATCACTGTCACCGGGTTTTTACCCACGAGACAGTGGTTCTTATACTAATTCTACAAATGCTGGTTATGGTTTGGGTTAATATAGACCCTAACAGTGCGTTAGATGTTTTGCTATCTGAAAACCCTTAAGATAAACTTCTAGAAAGTTACTGCTGTTAAGCAATATGTGGACAATTGCTCCTTCTGTGAAATAGTACAGACAATGGTCAACACCAGCTTGAGTAACAATCATATTAGCAATATCGATTAGAAACATGGACAAACGTATGAAGCAATTACAAAACGTCATGCTCACACAAACCTGTAGGTTTGGCATACAGCAAGGCAAATGTAGAAAAGGGCAAAATGCAGAAAATAAGAAACCAAAGGAGGATAAAAGAGAAGTGAAACAAAAGGAAGAGGAGGAAATGAAAACTCACAGCTTTCAAGCTGCATGGTACAGGTCTGAATGTCCATTGGGAAATTCTTCAAGTCCATAGGGCAAGACAGGGTAAGAGTCAGCCTGAGATAGAAAAAACAGATTGGAAAAGAGAAATAGGACGTAGAAGATGTCAGAGGGCACGACAGAGCTCGAGGAAAAGACACGAAGCATAAGAAGAAACGATCGATTACAACATTTTTAAAAAGTGGCTTTATCAGCGTCGGCTGCTTTGTTTTGCAATTTATGAGTCTGTATGAAAATGTTCAATAAAAAGTAATCGAATAAATAAAAATAATAAACAGGGATCTTTTTTCCAAAAAGAGTAGATTGGAAAACAGCTTGGATTTGTCTGCCATTTGATCGCTCACTCACTCACCACAGTAATAGAGAAGTAATTGGTGCAGGCATCCCGACTTTTATTTGTTGTTTTGATGCATTAAGCCTTCAAGGATTCTTAGAGAAGAGAGAGAGAGCTATTTGGGAGTCTGTCTGGAGGAAAGCTCTGTAATTACCTGCTGTAATGCATTGCCCAGAGGCGAGACAAGAGCCGGCAGCAATATACACTCAGGCACCCATTTGCAACTGTGTTATGATGACAATATCTCTTTCACCAGCAGAAGAACAAACTACAAATACTCCACTGGTTGACTCGCTGCCTAAATTGTGTCATGCACTTAGAGGGAACAAAGATGTTTGATGCATAATTACTGAACATAGTTTGCAAGCAAACCTAAGAGATGCAGTAAATCAGTGGAATGAGGAGGTGATCATCTGTATTTGCAATACTGTGAGTCTGTTTTCAATGGATGATGTCAATGTTTATGCCTCTCCCTCTTCCTAAAGAAGTTTTTCTTCTCAGTAAAATAGTAATTTCATGATGGGAAAATCAACAACAAAACATAAACATTATAAATATCACTGCACAACATAATAACTTAACGCAAACAGACTTTTGTGATTAAATCTTTTCTATTGTGTACATTTTATCAGCGTTTTAATTACAAACATGTTTAAAGCTTTAAAATGGGAACTCGGGACACACGAGCACGGAGTAAAACTACATCTACTCCTCCCGTGCAATCGTTTATTAAGTCGGCTGCAAATTTCCCATCTGGCGCAGAGCGTCATTAAACAAAATCGCATCAAAGACTCTGTCACACACTTGCCACTTGACATGTTTGCACCCTATTAATAGTTTGGTGACCTCCAGTGCGCATAGACATGCACTGGTTGGGTGGAAAGATGCAGTAAGATGAGTGTAACTGGCATTTCAGCAATCTGCTATATTTTAGTTAAGAAGTCATGTTTGAGTGGGATTTATTTTCCATTTCTCTGCTAGCACCAGACTGGGGAGCAATTCTTTCTTTTTTTGGGGGGGGGCATCTTCACTGAATTTAGCAGAAATGGAGTGCCCAAGTTGAGTAACGATTTGCTGATGCATAGGGCTGTGCGATATGACCAAAATCTCATATCCCGATATAAGAATTCCATCATCCAATAACGATATAAATCACAAAAATGTAACAATCTCTGTAAATTCTGTGAATCTCGGGCAGCTCGACCTGCCTGAAGTGTTCTCAGCTGGGCGTCATGTAGCTGGAGTCGAGTGTTTTAACCGATGCATGAAACGATACATTTTTAGACATAAGTTGTAACGGCGCCGTTTTCTTTGTGAGTGTTTATTACACGGCGTGCTGCGGGGAAAAGCCTGCTCTAACCTTTGAGTCTAAGGTTTATTTTTTAGCACCTGGCGGCTCTTTTTTACTTCTCATCTGTAAATACTCTGCATACTCTTTTATGTGATTCAGTTTATTTTGAAAAGTCTCAACAGGATCTTGAGCTTTATTGTGAAAAGGTTTATGTGGAACATAAACAAGCGGACACGCGATGGTTTTACCGTCGTTGTTGCTAACGACAACGCATAAAAACAAGCGCTTGTCCGTCTGTAGTGTGGTTCTATTAAATATAAGAGAAAGAGAGAACTTTGAGAAAGTAATATATCCACTACAGTGACCATCGAAACGATGAGAAAATATTGTTGTAAACAGTTTATTTTGCGACACCACGAAACAAACGATAGCGTAAAATGAAACGATAGACGTTTTTATATCGTCATCCGATATATATCGTTATATCGAACAGCCCTACTGATGCATATATAGTTTGAGTTTAATGCCTCGATTAAAAAAAAAAAAAAGACGCTGTTTAAAATGTAAACCAGAAGAAAATACAACAATTTTCCAAACTCATAATCCCAGATCTTTGTCACAGCAGCGCAAAGAAAACCTATTCAGTGTTTGAACTGAATCTAACAAACAGTTTCAGTCCACCAATCTGCAAAAAACTGAGTCTACAAATTCTCTACAATTTCAGAATAATGTTTCTCTGCGTAAAATTGTGAAGGCTGCAAATATCTAATCATCTACAGCACATAATATCAAGAAAAAGAGTCCAAGAATCTGCATGGCATGACCCTGTCTCACCTCTGAGATGTGCTGCTGCCAAAAAATGTAAAATGAGCTACACTTTTCTCTAAATAGTACATTTTCTCACTTTAAACATTTGATATGTTTACCATGTTCTTTATTGTGAATAAAATATGGGTTTATGAGATTTGCAAATCAATACATTTTCTTTTCATTTACATTTTACACAGCATTTCAACACTTTCTGAATTTGGTTTGGAATATATTGTATGTACAGTAATGTTGTATATAAAGCCTAAAGAGGACAGAACAAAATCTGAAGTAAAATAGAAAGTCTCAAACTGAATAGAAATAAATCGACTTCACACATGAATAATTCCCTCTTTAGGGGGTTTATGGTTAGAAATGGGCAAAAAAAAAAATTCTACAGGTCAGACTCTCACTCACAAATCCAAACCTACTAGAGACTGAAATTTAATAAATTCATGTTGTTAAAAAATAAATTAAAGTGTTTTCTAAACATATAACTAGATAACCCAGTACCAGTGGTCCTGCTGTTCTAGAAATATAATCTTTGATTACCTGATACTGTAAAGAACGCTGCCATCTTGGAAAATCCGTAGCAGCTTGTTATCAGTAGTGACCTCATGGAAATTGGCTCCTTTCTCGTTTGCGAAGAATAAATCAGGTTTCCAGATAGAGTCCAACATGGATGGATCCAGATCAAGGGAGTCATCGGGGTATTCGCTGTATGCCAGACGAGGGTCATTCCATTTTTGCCGTAGAAATACATTGAGCCTGTAGTCCTGTGGAAGAACGCAGGGTAGTTAATGGAAAATATACCATCAGTGGAGGTTGCAGTTAGATGGAAAACTCAGAAGTGGATTGTTCTGCTGTAGTTTGAGAAGTTCTGGGACCATTCTGATACGGGTCACTGTTTGTCCGTTCTTATTTTGAATTGAAGCTAAACTTCTCAAAGCCAGACAGAAATATCATGAAAGTTATTCTCTTGGGATGGAGTACGACTTTATACAACATTAATTCGAGCTATATAATTTTTCTACTTTATATTTCCTCATGATGAGAATAACACACTTTAATGAACGTCATTTCATTTGAGAAATGTGAAATGTGTGAAAACCCTGGAGACTGAGCAAATAAATGGAAAATCTGAAAAATATTCATATCACACCTAACGAGAAAGAGCACGCGCTAAGGTCACTGCAGATAATTCATCTTTGTTTGCTGCATTATATTTGTCAGGTTTAGTAAAAAAAGAAAAGAAAAGACTGCGCTGAGAGCTGATAATGAAGGCCAGGCTAAGGAAATACACCAAACACAGCCTGGCCTGCAGCCAGAAGACATAAGTAATTAAATTAGAAATCTAATCAGTACAATTAATTCATAATTTCTCTGTGGCCAATTGCAGTTATTAAGGTTTTTTCTTTTATTTCTTTTAAAAAAAATAAGAAAAGTCCTGCAGTTAAAATATTAATGTTTTCTGGGTTAACCTGACTGTAGCTTTGGAGCTCTGGAAGTCCCCCGGATACCCTTAAACACTTCACTGCTTTACTGTAGTGTTAATGCAGATGTAAGGGGAGCCATTTTTCCTGTCCTTTCACCCTTCTCCCTTTTCTTTCATTTTCTCAATTTTTCATTTTAATTGCAGAGTGGACAGTTCATTATCAGCATGTCAGTGACCCCAATGGTCTCTGAAGGTTGCACTGTTATGCTCCAGGAAACAGAAATTGCTTCAGCACTTAAAGGATTAGAAACCAATAAGTTAGAAAAGGAAAATGAAAAGTATTTTTTATTATTAATCATGCAGAGAGATACAACTGTACCATAATCTGCTGCTATAATCATGTCAAAGAGTATTTACAATATTTAATTTTCTGGGCTACGAAGAAAAAGCAAAACTTACATTTTTAAGAAATGTGTAATATTTGTACATGCTCTTCTTACCATGGTCGTTTCTGTGATTGAACCAAAGCTGTTGATAAAAATATTACAGGTGACGTTCACAGGCGGACCTGGGGAAAAGAGATAAGAACATAGATGCACACTTGTCCCTGCGATTTATGAAAAAGCACCACTGTGAATATTTGTCTTTGCACCTTCTAAGGCTATAGAAAATGTATCCATTGTACCACTACTTTTCATCTGCTTACAGTGACTGTGACTTAAAAATGTTATTGCAATGCATGCAATGCTAATTCCAGTTCTGAAGTTGGAGTTCCTGCTATTCCTCTCACTGTCAGTGTAACGACAGCTTAAAAGCTTCATGTAAAAGTCTGGGCACAAAGATAATGACAGGAGGAACAAATATAGTCAGGCGTCTGAGAAAACAAAATAGTGCTCAGGCCTGTCTACATTACATAACTCAGGGAGGATGTTTTATAGAGTCACACACTCCACTAACAAGTACACCACAGAGGTACAACATTAAGAAAAATATTTTGTTGCTTAAACCCTGACACTGCGGAGCTGTGTTCAATGTGTGGAGGACACACATGAGAACCTTACTCTCAGGTGCTTTGTATGCACACCATCTACCCATATCCTCTCCTGGTGACTTGTGGGTGGTTCAAACTGTTTCTTCTCTAGAAAATCCAGGTAGCAGTTTTGCACAAATATTTTGTATGTAACAGAACTTTGGTTTTTGGAAGTAAGGTCGTACTGAGACAAAATTACAGCGGTTGGGTATCTCATAGCATAAAGCATACGAACAGCTTTAAATGTTAGAATTCTCCTACAGTTTTGGTGAAGACACATACACGGCAAATGCACATGAGTTTGGCGAGTTGTTTAGCTTTCACAGCACAGACTCACTACTGTTTGCTTTGTTTTCTAATGCTTGTACTTTCTCTAGGATTTTCTTGAGGGCTACTGCGACGGTCTGCCATGGCGTACGCTGTACCTTTGAAGTTGGGTCTGATCCGTGCATCATATCCTGATGTTTTCCCCATGAGTTTGTCCAGGAAGTCAGAAGGTGAAAGCTCTTGTCTGCTGGGGTGCTTTATCTCCTCCTTACAGGAGCTCAGTCTGACATTACCCAGGAGGAGAGGCAAAGACGGGAGCAACAAATACAAAGAGAAAGAGAAGAGAGAGGATATGAACAACGGTAGTGAAGGAGTGCATTCATGTCTGAGAGGTAGCAGTGGGGGTTGTGGGCAAAGAAAAAAAATAAATGAAGCCAGCAAGTCAGTCATCAGCACAAAACACAGCAGTAGATGCGAAATGAGGGTGAAAAATGATAACTGAATGGCTTGCCTCAGCTGGCAACTAAAAGCTTATCTATTTCCCATCATGACTAAGACTTATTGAAGTTGTTAGACCCTAACTACTGAGAAGCAAAACAGAAGCAGAGGTAAACTTGTCCCTCCTCTGTGCCTCCCACTGCTTGCGGCTTAGCAGGGGTAAAGCTTGACAGATTGATGGCTCAATTGTAATGCTATGAATGTCACACTGGGGAGAGGAAGGAGTTGATACGAGCTCCAGTAAGGCTCGGGCAGCCACTGACAAGAATAACCAACAGCCTGGAGTGAAAGGAAAAAGAAGAAGGGTAACAAAGAGGGATATCTTAAGGAACACACAAAGAACAGTACACATTGGATTTGACTTCTGTTTGGCTCTGGCTGCAGCACAGCATATTGCACCCCATGAATTTGATACAACTGTTAACAGTTCATGATTCTGTCAAGATCTAAAGCTACGTACAGATGGCAGGTTCAGTCCCTGGGAAGGCACAGTATTGCTGATACCCTGTGTTTTCCTGATTAAGTCTGGAACCAGTCTGATTTACCAATCTTCTGCTCTTTGCTTTAGAGTCACAAAAACTGCATGGGCAGTTTATAGTTTACAGGGTGACTTTGGGGACAATATGTTTTAAACATGTGTGAAGCTGAGTTGGTCCTAAGATATGCATTATTTGCAATAGCACAGACTACAATTAGGAATTTAAAAAAAGGGGGCTCTAGTGACGGATCACTGTGGCCAGTTTAGCGTTTACTGCATGCAAGAAGTCCAATTTGTGACTCAATTTATCCACTTGTGCCATTACTTATTTTATATTACTCTACAGATTTTTTTTAAAAATTGAAATTCCTTCGCAGACTGATATATTCATTTCCATATGGTGACATTTTGCCTCTGTAATTCTCAGTTCTGATGGACACCAACTGTACCTGAAAATAGCCTGCACGGTAATTGCTACAGTCACTTCCTCTTATTCCTGTTGCAGTGTGTGTAGGGGTAAAAGAATGCATCACGTTTGTTTTGTTCTTTGAACTGCTTTAATTTTACATCCTCTCATTCAGTTTTAGATGATCAGAGTCATTAATGGGGCAAACATTCACTTCTGGTGGAAAAGCTTTTTGTCATCAGTCCCCTTTGATTTAAATAAGGACGCTGATTTGAGCTAAACGTATAATCTAGCTCTGCCATCTATTACTGTGACAACACAGACATGTTTATGTATCACTGTGTGTAGATTTAGTTACTGAAAGAAGAACTCCTTGTTGTTCCAAAACCTGTGACTATGGCTCCGATACTAAAGCGTATTGCCTACCGACCCCCGATTCCTCCATGCAATGTGGTGAAGTATCGCTGGACAAAGCAGCTCCGATGCATCTATCGGAGTGTGATTTTGTGTGTGAATGTTAGAAAGTCCGAGTTTCCAAGCAAGCATCTTCAGCTTTATTTTTTAATGAATTCATTCAAATGTACTCAACTTGCTGTTGTTATTCAAAGACCAACACTTACAATTTGATTATCACTTCTGTGATAGTTTTACTAGCAAGCTTTGTATATATTTTTTAAACTTTTTAGACTGAATATTGTGTTGTGCTTGCCCGCGGTACTTCTGGTACAGTGCAACTAATCTGACAGCTCATCTATACCTCTGGAACTCTAGTTTCACTGTTACTGTGCTCATTGATTTTACCAGTGTCTGTACCACAAGTAATGCGAGCTTGTTGCCTTGCATACATAGTGAGGTTAGATGGATTCACTGACAACCAAAACAACATGCCCATGAACATACAAGCCTTATCACTGGAGCCCTTCTTTTGCTTTCATCATAGAGCCGCGCACATATCAGTCTTTTGTGAAAGCTCGACTCTCACTGGTCCCATAACTGCCCTCACTCCACGCACTTCTTCCCCTCTAGTAACACGCGCACCTCTCTTATCTTTTTCCCCCTCTCACAAGCACTTGGCTACAAACACAAACAGGTGCACAAGGGGATGGATGGATGGTCAGCCTCTTACTTGCAGTAAGCCACTGATAACAACAAACAATCTGTCTTGGGTTGCGTCCCTTTCACAAACCAACACAGAACAATAAAGCATCCTGTTTGGCCTAAAGTGTGATTTTTCTCTCACAGGTGGTCACAAGAATTCAAAGACAAATGACTGTGACAGTAAACTCTTTAATCTTGAAGAAATATTGACAGACAAAGAATAAGACCCTACAACAAGCATGTGTTGGCAGTGTGAATGCTTTTGATGTGGATGGCTCATGATCAAAGAAAAGATGCTGTTACATGACATTTTGGGAAATAAAAGATCATGGAGAGGTTAACTGCAGTCAAGACACTCAGTCTGCCCCACAACGCTGTCAGCCTAGCTCACAGGACAAGGTTCACCATTTCTATACTGTACTATGCATGCGTCAGTGCTCCGAGCCAACTATTAAGACAGAAACTTCTAGTGAAATACAGCCCCACGTTATAGAGCTGACTGAGAGTAATTTCTGCTTATGGTTGGGGAAATGGCAGTATGAGATTTCTCAGTTAATAAGGTGCTGGTAGTTTTACGATGTTTCCTGATGGTGATCAAACATAATGAAAATACAGTATGCAGAGAACACAGAGTTTAAGTGCATTTAAAGCACACAAGTAAAGAATATTTAAAGAGTAATAGGATAAATAAACTCTTGAGGTCAATGGAGGAACTTCTTACCCGCTGCTATAGGAGGATGTGTGGGTTTGTTTTCCCTCGGGGACCAACATCACCTCTCTATCAACCCTCACGCATATCCAACTGGATTTCTTGCTATTGTTTATGGTGTCACAATAGGATCTTATATAACTGAGAGGGTGAAAGAAGAAACAGCCTAAGCCATTTACAAGCGTGTCAAAACAATTTTATCTTTAGGTTTCTGGCACAAATACAACTGTTTGAAAATTTACTCACTTGCATTCCGACTAATGAGTCCTGACAGATGTTTAAGATGTAGTGCTGGAGGTTTTGGGAAAGACTGAACTCCTTCCAAAAATTTACATCTTTATCAGGAAACTATGTCTTAGTCAATTGCTTTTGGATGTGAAGTCTATCGAGGTTTATGTAGTGTACAGGAATCACTGTTAAGATGGAACAATATAATAATCTATTGACCATAAAACTACAAGAGAGGCTGCAAGTGGCTCATCAGAACCCTTAAAAACTAAATTATGTGGTTCTTTGTTTGAATGATTCAATTATTAAGATGCTCTTTGCTGACATTTAATTAGCCTGACCTTTTGCTTCCCCTGCATCCCTTTCATTTGAGGATCGGTGCCAGGCTGCTGTTGAGAATAACAAGTCATTCCTTCCATTATAAAGCAAGTTTTGGCTGTAACACTCTCGTTAGCAAGTGACTTTTTATTGAAAACAAAGCTAAAGTCAAAGCCAAAAGGTGATTGTATACACACATATTTAGATGCAGGGAAAAATTTGTTATAACAGTGTAGCCAGTAAGAAATGTTTCAATGTCTTTGAAGTGGTAATTTGCTTTATTGCTTTTATAAACATTTCCCCCCCCCCCACCCCGACTTTACTGTTTGAATCTATCATAGGGTGGTTTTCAGTTTGAAAGGCCTCTCTGCATCTTCCTGAACTCACAAATTCACATCAGTGGGGCAGCTACAAGAGGAAAAAGCTGTTTTGGCAAACCTGCCAGGAGCGTCTTATCAGATCAACCATGTGTACCCAAAGTAAGTACAACTGGGGTGAAGAGCTAGCAAGCATTTGATTACCTTTCCACTCCACCAGGCTTTCAACCAAAATAAATAAATTGAATAAACAAATAAACCTTCAGGTTGCCGTTAATTTTGGTCAATGTAACAGAAGCATTATCCTGCTATCTTGTGTACACACGACCCTCAGTCCAGGAAAAAACAAACAAACAAACAAAGTCTACGGATAACAACGCAGGGGCCAGTGTTAGTCAGGGCTGCTTTGTTTTACAGTTCTTCCTCACACAAAACAGACGGATTTTGAGAAATGTTGTATGAATAGAGATTCATTTACTAGTTTTAAGTATATATTTTAAAAAAAAAATCCCAGCAGAGAACAGTGCAAACTAATTAAGCTACAGCGAAACTGGCATCAGCTTCTCTTCGCTTACCAGAGCTGTATGGCCAATTCCTCACAACTTGCTCTGGTTTAGCTTCACCACTGTCATGTTGTGTTTTTGGAATATGATGATACTCGCCACCTAATTACTAATTAAAAATTGGTGGAAAAAAAACAAACGTGAAAACTTATTTTAATCCAAATTATTATCTTTTTAAAAAACAACAACAAACAAAACAATTAAACAAGCTATACAAGAAAACATTTTATATTAATTGATTTATTTCTATATAAGGAACCCCATTAGTTTCCACAATAGTGGTTGCTAAACAAATTTTTATGAGTGTTTAATTTGGTTTAGATACAACAGGACAATGCTGTTTGTTTAACGGCTTTGGATCAGAAATTGATCTTTTGTATTATTGTATAAGCTTTTTCAATTTGAAGAGCTTATTGTGATAATCACACTCTTGCACTCTTAACATTTCAGCTCTCAGCATTAAAAGCACAATCATTGCTGCCCTAGCTTTGAATGTTGGAACTGGATTTAATCCATAAGATGTTTATAAAGTGCAAATATAATTTATAGGAATATGCTGCTGTTGCAGGTCAAGCAGGTCAAGCAAAAAGATTAGCTACATAACTTGACAAATGCTAGGCATTTATAGTGCGGTGTATCCTTTAGTTATAACGGACATCAGCACATCCAGTAAAATAAAAGAGGCTTGAGCTGTCGTTCTCTATATATTACATAGAGTTCAAATCTATAAGGACATAACTGGACTGGGTAGGGTGAGGGGGAAGGGAGGCTAGGTCAGCAAGAGACCAACAGCTGCAAAATTCACTGATTCCTCTTTTTCTCACGACGTATAGCCTCCATGCCTCAGGAGATATAGAAAGCTGCCCACTAATTTCAAGGACAGATAACGAAGCAGCTAATTATCACATAAAAATACTACTTTGAACATATTTGTTCAATTTTTATTTAACTTAATAACAATCAGTTTATATTTCATATAACAGATACAAATTGCACCAAATCAGATGGGATGAGGGTCTTCCAATGGAGTTCAAACATATTTTGTTAATTACTTTTTCATTAGAAAGACGCAGAAAAGCACATCTTTTCACAGTATGGATGTTCACTGGTTTCCAACCAGGAAGCACTGGGGGATATCAAGGCCATTAGATATTCATATAGTACATGGAAATACTAAGTTTCTAGTCCCATTAGCATAATGGGAAACAGAAGAAAATTGCTTTCTCTGCCTGTTGCCACATTGCTCTAATTTCCTACTTGCCAACTTGTCCTTGACATTTACTTGAGCCTCATGTATTGATCTAATACCTCTTAGATAATTGACAGAACTTTCTATCAGGCCAACCAAACCACAGAAATCATTCAAGCTTGTGACAGGCATCTTATCAAAATGGTGTGCTTCATGGAAATACAATGACATGCCATTTTTTGTTTTTAATGGCCTGTGTAGCCCTTGTCTTTACACCACTGTATGAGATGGCCTATGGCCTATGCTGTTGCTTTTTGATCAATAGGCACATTGGGGAATGGGATTTGGAGCACACTGTAATTTAACCTTGCACATTTATCTTCAATGACATGACCACTGCCATCCTATAACACCTTGAGTATGAAAACACGTACGGACAGAGCATCCTACAGCAGATGATTTGTCACTTAATCGGGCCATCACCGGGATCTCACACTTGTGTTTTAATGCAAGATGCCTTTAGGAAATAGGTTAAAAAAACAAAACACAGAAACCCAGCAAAGACTTGACTCAGGACCCGAGAGATGCATCTGGCTCTCCGGTGGATCCATCTACTGCTCATCAGAAATGGTCTCAATGGAAGGGTGGATGTCATCAAAGAGAGAAAGGGATGAAGTATGTTTCACTCCAAAAGGCCTGAACTACGAATTTGTGGACATTTCACACTGTAATTTTTGGTTGAAATAATCTTCAGTGTGTATGGAGCGGGTCTGGACAAAAGAACAATACTAATCCATGTATTTTTACATTTTGATAATACAATGTACTCTATTATTTTACTGGATTAGAAAGTGATAAACACCAGTTTTAAACGCAACGACATAGATATAGTGCATCAAGAGCAGACAGGGTCATTACCAATAAATACATGTTTACACACTTGCTTTTGCCACAGTAATGACGAGGACACAATGAGCTGTGGCTTGATGACAGATTCACGTTGCTACTACAGTGAACTCTAACTAACAGCCAGGCTGTTCTCATACACCCTTTACTAATCTTCAGTTCTCTAATGTATTCTTGTCTAGTGACTTTAAATTTATAGCTGTGGGAAATATATTATCCTATTCTTCATGACATAATGCGTTTATCTGTGAGAATAACGCTGCGTTGAATTTGAATCTACTCTCTCTCCAACTCCTAATTGCAACATCTGCTGTCAAAATGTCATGGCAGAATGAATTGTTCCTCCCACATACATTATCTAGCAAAAGTTTCTCTTTCTTTTTTGAGTAGATTTCAGAATATAGTCTTGCTATTAAAAACTTGGGAACCCAGAACCTTTATATAAGGTACTCCATAAGGCATCTTTCAAATTTACCAAAGGCATTGAACTTGCTGATTGTGTACCTCCTGTTGGCTCTGGCCAAAGCCTAATCAACAAACTAAAGGTCTCCAACAGTAGAAGTTAAAATGGCAATTCCTGCGATCAACCAGGGACTGACTTGGCCCACCCAAGAGAGACGAATCTAACACAAAGCCTCCTCAGACCTACCCATCTTCCCAGATGTCTCTTCAAGCTACTTTGTATTCAGGCCACCTTCTTCACGTCTCCAATCTGATATCAGCATGGATCGCCTCCTGTCAGTCTCTGTGAAACAGAGCTAGCAGGATTTCTGATACAAAGAAGGGACGATACCGACTGCAAAAGATTTGCCTTGATGTGTGCCTGGGGACTTGAAACGTACCATGGCTTCATTTTCAGACTGCTACTGGATCAGAGTCATATACATAATTTGCTACATGTTACACTGAAATTCATATTGTTATTATGAAACTTCTTATAGTTGAATGATTGTGTTCAAATGCAGGATAAAAGCCATGATCAAAGCACTGTGTTTATCTCCATCTTCACCATGTCTTACATTCAAGGTAACAAAATGCAATAATTAGCAAGTTGGGAAAGCATTTTTCTATGTAGCCAAATGGGCACGGTAATTGGATAACATAATGAAGGAATTTGAAGTGCGTCTCTTCACTGCTGGTGTCTGCATCACTGCAGCGACTCAACTCAGATCTCAACGCAACAGAGAAATCTCTCCAGTTCATTTCTTACAGAAGTAGACTACTGTCAAACTATGTAAGCTGAACACGTAATTACACGTTGTAGACTCTTCTGTTATGATAAATGTCTTCCATTTGCTCCCTGCACCTGTATGAATATGGAAAGCGCGCATTGATGCTTCTTTTTCCAGTTATCCTTGTTTCCTTTCCAGTTATGATCTTTTCTTTTATTAGCTATTTGCTAGCCACATCAAGATGATGATGTAATGGCGTTTCCCTCCCTACACTACATTGCGCACTAAAGCTTTTTCACAGTTCTGACTACTGTTTCATTATCATTTCATTATTATCTCTCAAAGGTCACTCTTTGTGGGGGGAAGTACAATGCGGTGGCCCTCCTATTTTACCTTAGGAACTAGAGCAGTTATTGCAAAAAACAAGAAAGACATAAGAAAGCTAAGGGACAGTGTGTGAGTCAGTGTGCACTTGGCCCTGGTCATGGTCCACCTGCGCTTTTAAAGAAAAGCCTAAAAGCTGGTGGTTTTGCTGTCAATCTGTATAATAAAGTGAGGTTTTAGAAGGTAGAGCAGACTGTCATACAGAAAAATCTTCCCACAGAAACGCACAGCACTTTCACAAACACACAAAGACAGTAACTGCACTCTGCATGACCCATATATTGGACAGGACACTGAAGAGAAAGGAAGTTGTCGGCATAGCCGCTGGCCTGTTTCGCTTGATCAAGCTGCTGGCTGGAAGCAACAACGTCATGACAAAGACACCGTGGAGCTGGGTCTACCAGGGATTTTCTGAATCACACTCGTACAGAGAGCAGCCTTGCAATGCTTTGTGAAATCAGTTTGTCGTTTTACCTGTGCTGCTAATGTATAATTTCACATCGATGAAAGAAAAGTTAGTTTTTAGTCTTTTTACCAACTTTTTTAGCCTGGAATATTTAAGCAGCCCATAATTATTTTTGCCCATTAAAGTGTACAATTGATTATAACAGTCTGCAAAGATTAGCTATACAATGAGATATCCGCCCCAAGATAATATTTATTTCATGAAACACTATTTTCTGGTAATCTTATATATTTTTTGCAAACATAACTCCTTTTCTCTCTCATCAACACCTAGGGTGTTCCCTGCCTCTGGTGCTATAAAAGCTGGTATAGTCTCCAGCCCTCCCACAGCTATAGCTGAGACTTTGACTGCAGGCTACAATTTTCATGTTGCAATTTTTAAAATCACTGATTATGCCTCAGTAAACATGAGATGGTACAAAGCCAAGGGTAGATAGAAAAGTCCTCGTGTCTTCTTTCTCACAGATTTGTAAAACCCTCAAGAGAGGCAAAGTCTGGCTCTGTGAGATTTCCTCAGAGGCTCGAGTCCAAGAGACAACTCAGGCACTGCTCCATTTGCTTTGTGCACTTTTTCTGGGGTGATGTCTTATTCACAAGAGCCTCTTGGGGTGCTGGACAAGCACTGCATGTCTAGCAGCTTTTTCCAAAGAACAAAGGCATATGGCTATGGTAATCCTTCAGCCTGTTAAAGAAAAACACGTTCAGACAGACTATGAACTAATCCTGTTTGACATACACTGTTGTGCTTTTTTATGTCTTCCTATCAGGTGGATTTAATTATTCCACTGTGTGAGAGAGAAGCAAACAACAAAGGTAAGAAAAAGGTAAGAAAAGTGAAAGCCTTTTGATGTTAATTAACAGCCTTTATGTGACGCATCTTCTCATACACAGGGAACCACACCATTTAGCACACTATTTGAGGAGACAATGTTGCTTTTAGGGACATTAAAAAAATGACTAAAACTGGAAGGAATCTCAGTGGTCAGGAGGCAAGGTGAGAACGAATCTGTTCAGCTCACATGATGTCTGCTCAGTATGATAGAGAGATGTGTCTCCAGCACCGTTATGGATGGTTAGCAAGCTCAGAGGTGAGTGTGTGGACTGAGATAACCATGAACAAAGCACGGTCCTGCATAACTAAAAAGAGTGTGTGTCACCAGGTAAAAAAAAGAAAATCATGGCAAAAGCACATCTTTTGAGCATAAAGCCAGTCATCTAAGCAGTGCCCTCCAAGAGAACCATACAAACATAATCAAAAACTATTCTCCTTAACATTGTGATGTTAAAAGTTATTTTTTACAGAATCTCACTGGGAAGTTGTATGCCGTTATGATCACCAAGGCTTTTGAAATATTAGCTGGCTTACCTTGAAATGACAGTTTGAACATCACTAACAGAGAGATGATGAAAATCATAAAGACCAACTTTCAAAAGTGACTTTAAAGATGGCAACATGGGCTATGAAAATAAGGCATAGTCAATCTGCGTAAACAAATTTCAAGAAGCTGATCTCAGAAATGTTGGTAGTAAAACACATTTTAACTATAGGAAACGTCTAAACTTACCCATCCACCCTTCCTCGCTTCCACTTATCCAATTCATGATCAAGGGCTTAAAAATTAATATTTAAATGTAATTTAACTAATTCAAGCAATGAATATTATAGTTGTCCCATTTCAGTGTTAGACATGGGACATCTATGGACCCACTAACATGATTGCAGCACACAAACTTAAATGTCTCTCCTTTCTGGGGAAGACAAATGTCCGCCAGGCAATCGATTGAATCAACAAAATGAGGAAGAATTAGAGGCTCAGGCTGGGATCTAATGGACTCAAAGACTGTGTATACTTTTTTGACAGTCTTAAATGTGATATGCTGGTAATATTTTGTAACACTGCACATTTCTTTGATTTAGAGATTAAACAAGGGTTTCTGCTTTACTGCCTTCACTAGTCCGTAACGAGGTTAGCAAAGAAAGGCAAAATAACCATGCATGAGTCAATTCAGAGGCCACTGAATTTGATGCACCATCAACACCACTGTTGCGCCCTAAATTTGTGCATCCATTTGAAATATACTGCACACAAAATGTCAAAGGCTAAGACTGTGTTTTTAAACGCTCTCGCTTTAGATTTAAGCTAAATGTCTCCCACAGATTTCAGCTGACATGCAATTCAGGGCCTCTTTAAGTAGGGGACATGTCTCAAATTCAGGTAGGCCAGGTGACTTTCTGTAGGACGCATGCTGCCGAACTGCAAGAACTGGGTTTCACATCATTTTTGGAGAAATAAGCAGTTACTGAAAAAGACATGGTATAAATTGCAGCATGAATTGCTCGTATCTATTCTTTTGTTGCCTTGTTCCATCTTTTTAAAGTACTGCATTAGGGGGTTGTACATAATATTACTAAATGTATTTGAACCAGTAACTTAACAGTATTTTATTTATGTTAAGCCTCAAATTCTTCATTAAATAAAATCTACTTTTTAATGAATAAGTGCTCTGGGCTTATTAAGTTGGTTCAACAGTATTTTATATAAGATCCATGTTAAATGATCTTCGTCCAGAATAAGGTTTGCTTTGAATCTATAAAGACAGACCTTTTCCCCTCTGATTAAATAAGTGCAATAATAATTACAATAAATAAATAAGATTCTAAAGACCTAGAAGATAATCTAAACTTTTCCATTCTTTACTTTTACTGTAGACCTCAGACAACAATTACTTTGAGAAAACAGATTCTTTTAAATTCATTCTTTCCAAGGAGCAACCATGAAACAGCACGCCAACATAACACAGAATATCCTTGGGATTAACACAAACACCTTCCAAAAGCTCACACTGTTGTGCTCTCCTCAGCAAAGATTTCTTTTTTAAACTTAAGCACTCTATGATACCATTACAGTTTAATACTCTACTCCTCCTGTCAAGGACAACTAGTCATCTCATCAGTGTGTGTGGAGAGAGAAAAAAAAAGTCCGCTAGCAAGGCAGATTTGTGGAGGTATATGAACAATGTTGCTTTACCCTTGAAGCAGCTTTCTACTCTGTTGAAGAGAGTCACATGAAGGCCACGTAGGGTAAATGGGCCACTTACATCACAAAGTGTCACATAATGGACACATACAGTAAGTCCAACCATCAATATGGAGCTATTTAACTGATGGTTGAAGACCCTATTGGATCGGTTACAGCAAAGGCAGAAAACCTACTGACATCAAAGCACCTCAGGAAGCTTTTTCCTCACCAGATGAAACCGTCATTTCTTGTAATTTGATTCTTACCATGTGAGAGCAAAAGTAAGCCTTAACACACAGTAATTCTTTGAGTGTATAGGAGAATTATATAGGGTCCTTATATAGGACTTTGCAAGTGAACTTCCCTTATTTAATGCTGCTGAAGAGGAGAGACTCCCTTACCCTGGGTTATCTGACAAATACAGCTTTAATCTTTCTCAACCACCTTTAGCACCTGACAGATTCTCCTTTACTGATTGTATGTGACTTAGGGTGTAGTAAAACGTAGGAGGACAATACTTCTTATGCTGTTTTGATTTGGTAAAATTGGGTTTGCTACAAACTACACTGAAAGGCTACGATTAAAACATTGTGTAAACATGCATGCTGGTATGGATATTAGGGGGTTCCATGGTATGGTAGTTTTTGCATTTCCTGGTCAAAAACAGGCGGAGACGCAAACCCAGTATCTAGTCTACTCTTAGTGCTGGTCCCTGTCTGAATGAATGGGCGGGTTGCATGAGGAAGGGACTCCACTGCAACATTTGTGTAAAATCAAGCATGTGGATCCCCTTGGGAAATAAGGGATCCGCCAAAAGTTTCTTCTTGTACACAATAAAGATTAAATCTGGTTTGTGCTGCAAGAAAACACAGTCCTTGTATTCAGCTTCCCAAATCAACATTAGGAATTCTGCTTGAAACCCGGGTGTAGTTTTTGTTTAACCTTATTAATTACCAACATCGCACAGTTATGCTTCCTAACTTTTACTCTCACTAAGCCAATGACAAGGCCAAAATGTGCCAAAGTACCTCGTGTTGTCAGAGGAGAATGACCACACTGCCTTCAGCTGAGAGGAAGGCAACAGTAACTCAAATAACCACTCAATACAACCAAGGTATGAAGAAAAGCATCTCTTTAGATGCCCCACTGTCATCAGATCTTAACTCAGAGCACCTCTGGGATGTGATGGAACAGGAGAGTCACATGCAAACAGTCACTAAATGCCATCATGTCAGTATGGACCAAAATCTGTAAGGAATGTTTCCAGTACCCAATTGAAGAACTAAGGCACTACTGAAGGCAAAAGGGGCTTTCAACCGGGTACTGGCAATATGTACCTAAATAATGTAGTGAGTGAGTCTCTCTCACACACACACACACACACACACACACACACACACACACACACACACACACACACACCTAGTGAAAACTATGGTGCCATGTTTTGGGAGAAGACTCCATCTCATAGTTACCAAAACACCAAACAACCCCCACTCCCAAAAAAATAAGTTCCAAAGTCTTCAAACAACATGATCCTTATCATGTAGAGCAGCGGTCCCCAACCCCCGGGCCTCGGACCGGTACCGGTCCGTGAGTCATTTGGTACCGGGCCGCGAGAGCTGAGGCTCAGGTGTGAAATGTCTGGTTTTCAGGGTTTTTATCGGTTTTCAGCGTTATTTTGTTATCGTTTACTCGGTTTTCCTGGTCTTTTCACGTGTGTTATGAATAAATCTTCTTTTTTTCGGTACCGGTACCAGTTTTATTTTGTTGTATTTATCCGCGACACCTTAAAGGCCGGTCCGTGAAAATATTGTCGGGCATAAACCGGGCATAAAAAAGGTTGGGGACCGCTGATCTACTGTACATAATCAGTGCATAAAATCAGAGCACAAGTTAAAAAAAGGGAAAAAAAACAAAGAAACAAGCAAAATGATTAATAAAGTGTAGTTTGCTGCTGTTCGACTGTTAGCTAGCTGTAGCTGTAGCCTGCAATATTTGGCTGACAAAGCTGACACAGCCCTATGTAATTAATGATTGATTATAGCATGGTCACTCTAAATGGCTCGGTTAATGACTTTCGGATTCAATTACAAAGCAGCTCTTCAGCTTGACTCCACTGGCCACTTCTTCTTTTGGCCAGCAGCGTATTATGAGGTCTTGCTTTCTGAGACCACACTTTTCCCCCCTCACTCTCAAAGTGAAGTTTAATCAGCAAGGCCCATCTGGTCAGATGTAAAGACATGATGGAGGGTTTCATAATGGTTCCCCACTTCATGATTCTAATTGTAGAGAGCATAATGACCTACAATGGTGAACCTCAGAGCCAAAGTGCTCTCCTAGTCAATAAGTGGGTATTTTTAATTTGCTAGAGCTAGAGAAGAAGAGTGGAGAGCTCCCCTTTATTGCATTACCTTACCACTGTGTCACATTTTCTTATCCAGACACTGGAGAGAGTTAGATTGTATGCTGGATTGTTTTGGCTGGAAAGATGCAGCAACATGTATTTGCAGAACACAACTGTGGTTTTATAACCCTGATGAAGCCACCTGAAACCTTCACACCTACCGCGCCTCCACCTCAGCTGGCTGGCTGCCTTCTGCAACCAAAACTAAAATAAAGAACTGCGACACTAGCAGTTTGACTCTGAAGCCAGGCCATTGTTAGAATCAAGGACAAGTAAGATTTGGCACAAAGACTATGGTATAGAGCTTTACTCAGGTATACAAATCAAACAAGTTCTTGCACTGAATTATTTAAGCAAGCAGTGAATGGAGCACAATTTACAACATTTTAAAGCACAACATAATCTAAAAGAGTCGGGGTGCTGCGTAGAATGTAAATTAGTGAGTTGAAGAATTATAGAAGGCAAGTAGTTAAGCATACAGTTTTAAGGATGCCATCATCTACAGGTTTTAATATCAATAATTGATTCAGAGAATAAAAGAAAAGAAAAAAACTATATACAAAGTAGACGACCATAAAACTATTATTTGCGGATACCATCTTTGGACAGGTAGTTGCTTTAAAAACAGGCTCATTTCTAGAATATTGCACGGCCTCCGGTACATTTTGGCAAACAACTGTCAGCGAAAACATAGCTGTATGTAAAATTACATATTAAACCTAAAAAAAAAAAAGCAAAAGGAAAAAAACAAACATGAAATAGATTATGAAATACTGCTGTTACTCTATAAACTAAAACAATTGCCAGATAGAAACTGTATATGTAGATCTGAAGAGTTTCCTGATCGGCAGAAACTTAAAATAATAAATAAAATAAAATAAAATAAAACAAATAAAGGAAATAAAACATTTGTTTATGTGGGTTTGTGAGAAGACCCACATAAGGAATGAGGCTATCGATTAGGTTGGCTTAATTACCTTTTGCAATTCTTGGCTACTTTAGGGGTTAACGCAGAGAAGGGAACTACTTCAACTTAAACCGTGCAGTTTTTCATCTTAGCTCACGACTGATGGACAGCTCTACTTAAATTAATAATGAAGGGATTGCATCAGGAGATGAACATGAAGTTTTGGTTTGTTTACTCAAAAGAAAGAAAGATGCTAAAAAGTTCTCCATTACCTGAGGAAAACTGCAGAGGCTACATAAAAATATTGATGCACGTCTGAAAGGTTTTTGGAGGTTCCCTCCATAACTAGTGGACAATGTTGCATTTAATGCTCTTTCAGCTTAGCATTAGCTGGCTACATATCTTTAAAGATTAAAAGTTTACCCTGAGCTGATGCGCATCAGTTACGCTTCATGATGCATTTATTATTCAGTGGCTTGGGGTTTTGATTTCAGCTGGCGGCAGAGGCATGTCAAAAATACATGGTTTAGTGTGGACAGGAAAAGACAGGCAGAGACCCAGTTCTCATTCAGAATACAAAACTGGTTTATGATATGAATGATCGTAGCCATTTAACTCATGGTTGATTTTGTAACTGGCATATTTGCCCATATAAAATCCCTGAGGACAAAAACACTGTTTTCATCCACCAGCACCTGAAAACTATTCCAATCTGTCAAATGAGGCCATTACACACTTTTGATTTAACTAAAAAAGGGAAAGGTTATATGTGGTTTAACTGAAACATATGTCAAATAATCAGTCACATCTCTCAGCCTGAGGTGTCAGTTGACCAGTGAAGGAACAGGCCAGCTGCTAGAGACCATCACTGAGCTGTCACCTCCACCATACATCCAAATACAAATCTAATGCCCACTGAAGAAATGGGTAGATCTATGTCAGACAGTGCCTCCTTGACAAGGATGTGACTGTGTGCTACCCTTTTATTAAAAGCTGCACTTAAATAGAAGATAGATGTTCATTTTGCCTTTTTCCAGCTGCACAGAGTTATTAAAAACTGAGAATGTGCAGAAAAAAATATGTTTTTTCCCTTTCCTTAACAAGCCATACTTAACTTTTATGATATCCTCATTGGAATCTGAAGATTACAAGTGCAAAAACATGAACTCTTTGTTTATCTTTTGAGGACTTTTTTGTCTATTGGGTTAATATTTCATTGATAAGCATGCCTCTACTGCTCATGGCGGTGGTGGCTGTGGAGAGCAAACCGTCTGCTCGCCTCTTGTATCCAGCTTGGCTCTCATTTTTTCGTCATTAACTCACATAAACATCCCATCTGTTCTCCTTTCACACTTCCTTTTGCCAGTACTCCTTGCTGCTCTAATCTGTGTATCAACCAAGTGTGTGGGGATTTTCTGTGTTTTTGGAAAGAATGAGAAAACCCCAAAAGTGTTTGTTAAAGTCTAACTCAAGGTGAAATCACTGTTAGATCCTACCAATTTGTTTCTTTGTCTTGCCATGTGCAGCCATCTTTTAAAACCCTGCTACACACGTCACATGTGAAGTTTAATTTTCAAAGGGTTTAAAAAATGCATGGAAAAGTTTTCTCTGATGGAAGAGCCAGGCATTTTCTCACCGGGATTTTCCCCATGCAAGTGTTTTGGACAACTCCTTGTGGGCTGCAAAATGTTTAAAGTGAAGGCACACAATCTTTGCAGTCCTCTTCTCTCTGCTGTTTACTAGCCTCCAGATATTGCTTTGCTGTTGCAGATACTTCTGTGCCAGCTGGGAGGACCATCAGAATTTAATTAAAAGCTATCACAGAAAGATTTTGTCCTCGCCCAGAAACAGAGCTTTTGAAGTCTGTATTGGCTAAAAATCGTATTTACTTCTTTCCAGTGAGTTTACTATAAAGAAGTCCTTTTTCTGTTCTTTAGCAGTTGTTTTAGAACGGGCTTCAAAAGAAACATCAAGCTTGCTAAATGTCAATTAGCACTGTTATGGCAGACATTTTATTCCAAAAAGACATCGATTCCTGCATCTTAACTTTTCTACAAACCATTTTCATGAAATTTGACATAAGGTTAAAAAAAAAAGCTGACGTGCCATTAGATCAGCTCACTGGCCAAAACTGATCCCCTTGGACTGGATATCGCATAGATTTTGATATACATCTTTAAAATGCTTGTCTCACAAGCCTTAAGAACAGCAACTTTTCAATTTGTAATAGTACAGTTGTGGCGGACCACTAGAGGGCTCCACTCACACCCGTGTTGAGGAAGTGTGTTGCTGTGTTTTGTGGCGCGATGTGTTCAGTTGATGTTGGAGAGGAATAAAGAAGGAGTGAGAACGGAGAGCTCTGTGTTGTCCATGCTTACCTCCACATTGGTGACCCATGACTCGAGCATGCTACGGGCCGAGGATAACACAGACTTCGCTATGGATGCATCAGCGGCCGCCGGTCCCCCGCCTCCTGCTGCAGCTACGTTGCAACTGACCGACTTTTAGCTCCACGATCCCCCGTCGTGGTTCGTGCTCAGTTTGTCCTTTGCAGCATCTCGGCTGACGACACGAAGTATCACCATGTGGTGGACTCGCTCGACCCGCTGGCCACCCGTCGCACGATGACTCTCCTCTGGGACCCACCCACCGAAGGGAAATACGCCGCCCTTAAAGAGCTGCTTCTTCGGCGCTATGCCCTCTCCAACGCTGAACGAGCCAAAAAGCTCCTCACCCTGTCAGGCTTGAGTGGCGGTACTGCTCTCGAGCTCATGGAGAACATGTTGCCGTTGCTCATGCCGGATGACGGTGGAGTCCAGAGCGCGTCGCTGCCTGCCGCCTTACGCTTTCACGGCCCAGGGTAACGGACCCGCCAGTGCACCGTAGCAGCCGCGACCGCTGGCAATACAGAAAGGCTGCTCTTCATAGAGGACTCGCGCTCTGGGAGACGTCAGAAGACCCACCTTCCCCCTACCACTGCCGACAGACTAGCAGGGAACTTTGGCCTGCCGTTCGTTTTTGTTTACCTGGATGATATATTGGTGGCCAGCTGCTCAGCGAGCCAGCACGAGTCCCATCTGCGCCAGATTTTCCAGTGTTTGGCAGCGCACGGCCTGATCATCAACGCTTCCAAGTGCCAGTTTGGGTTGCCTGTTCTGGATTTCCTCGGGCACCGCATTTCCGCTGAAGGTGTGGTTCCGTTGCCCGATAGAGTCCCGGCCGTTTCGGCTTTTCCGCGTCCCATGTCGGTTGAAGCATTGCAGGAGTTCTTGGGGATGATCAATTTTTACAACCGCTTTGTCCCCAGAGCTGCCCACCTGCTACAGCCACTCTATGCTGCCTTAAAAGGTAAAACAGCCAAAGATCCTGTTGACTGGCTGCCGGAACGCGTCCAGGTGTTTTCCGCAGCCAAGTCTGCGCTGGCTGATGCCGCCCTGCTGGCCCACCCGTTTCCGTCAGCGGCGATCGCGTTGACCACCGACGCGGCAGTGGGTGCTGTGCTGGAACAGTGGGTTTCAGGTCTCTGGCAACCGCTCGCCTTCTTCAGTCGTACGCTCCGGGATGCCGAACGCAAGTACAGTGTTTTCGACAGGGAGTTGCTGGCCCTGCACCTCGCGACACGACATTTTCGTTTTTTCCTTGAGGGTTGCAACTTTACTGCGTACGTTGACCACAAACCTTTGAAGTTTGCCATGTCCAAGGTCTCTGACCCATGGAGCGCACGCCAGCAGTGCCAGTTTACCACAGACATTCAGCATGTGGCTGGTAAGTCCAATCACATGTTGGTTTCTCCAATGTATGTCAGCGTCGACTACGCTGCCATGGCCGCTGAGCAACGTGCTGACCCGGACGTCCTTGCCCTTCAGTCAACGAAAACGGACCGTATGCTGGAGGACACCCCTGTGTGGGACGGCAGTCCGCGCCTGCTTTGCGATGTTTCCACCGGCCGCCCCCGCCCGGTGGTTCCCCTTTCATGGCATCGTTATGTTTTTGACTCGGTGCATGCCCTCTCTCATCCCGGCGTCCGGGCCTCGGTCAAGCTGGTCAGGGCCAGGTTCGTTTGGCCGGGCCTTCTCAAAACGGTGAAAGACTGGGCGGCGGCTTGTATCCCATGCCAACGCTCGAAAATCCACAGGCACACGCAGGCACCCCTCGAACATTTCCGCGTCCCCGGTAGGCGTTTCGATTACGTTCATGTGGACCTGGTTGGTCCCTTGCCGCAGTCACAGGGTTTCACGCACCTTTTGACTGTGGTGAACTGCACGACCAGGTGGCCAGAGGCGGTACCCCTGGCATCCACGACAGCGGTGACAGTGGCCAGAGTATTTTTGTCAACGTGGGTTTCGCGTTTCGGTCCCCATGCTGACACTACCTCCGTCCACCATATGACGGGCCATACAGGGTTCTTAAACAGGGCAGCTTTTTCTGACCGCCAGTGCCAGCCTCGCTCCCGAGCAGGGTTTTCCTCCGTCAGCTCCCCCCACCCGACTGGTTCAGCCATTCCAGCTGGCCAACCCCAGATTAACAATCCAAGATGGCGGCAGTGAACATAAACCTTGCTAAGGAGCAAAACAAATCCTGTTTTTTCTCGATTTTCCAACTTCACTACTGGAACATGCTCAACTCTGCAGTGACATCACTCCTAGTTCAGACTTATTCTGTTATTATAACTGCAGTAACACTAGAAGTATCTCAGTGGTGTACACATCATTTCAATACAATGTTTTAATTAGGCCAGTTAGTCACTGAGACACAAATCTTTTTTTAAAGCGTTCAAAATTTTAAGTTAGACTTTCCTTGCAAATGCAGTGACACTGCATTAAAACTACTCCTCACATTATAAACTAAAGATGAGAAACCGAACGTGCCAGCAATGCAGTGAAGAATCTAAAAAGTAAAAATAACTTCTTTTATGTCTAACTGGGTTGCAGAATTTTTGATCATGTTTATCTCCAAATATGTCACTCATATAATGTTTAATGTTTATGGCTGACCTATTTTCTCAAGTTGAGGTTTGGGGTCATGTTAAGTCTTTATCTACTCCAATTAATGCATTACAGTTAAGAGGGAAAGATCCCATGCCTCCTCTTGAACTACCATGCTCTCACGTATGCCTGCCTGTGCGTGCACACACACTCACTCACTCACACTCTAATCAGGCTCGCAAGTGCCCAGCTCCATCTGATAAGACTTACTCTCTGATATTTTTTAAGCTCTGACTCATGATCTCTAGCTGACTGCAGGCAAGGACAGCAGAGATCCTTGGTGTGCAATCCTCTGCCCTTCACTTCATGCAATCCACTACTCTTCTCTTGCAATTTCCCCAGTACACATGTCAGATGACCAGAGGTCAGGGACATATTTGCACAATTTCCTCTGATGTGATGTTCACATGGTGAAGACTTCATGTGTGATAGTTTGGCTATTTTTTTTTTATTACAGTATCAACAACCAACTCGTTTTTCACTGAACACCCCAAAGAGAAAAATTCAAGTTCTACCATGTGGAAAGTCCCGTTCAGACAACACATCAAATGGTGTTAGTCAGAGGTGACGGTGGCAGAAGTTCTCTGTTGTAATGTGGACCTCTTTTGCTAATTTGCAGCTAATTATTATTTTTTTAATTCTTGGATTTGGCTAGAGTAGCTTCGCATAACTCAGTTTTTTTTAAACCTCATGCTGAGCCATGTTGCAGCCTCTCAATTCATCTGCTGTCTGAAACAAGCCATTTTGGCTCCTTTGCTTTCAAGGCCAGCCTCTCTTTGACCTAACTTACTTCTGATAGGATGCCGCTTATAAACAGGAAGTTTGAACAGCAGTTGGGTGTGGCTTCCATACTCACAGCAGACCTGTGTGCCTGGAGTACCTTATTAGAGACAATCACTCTTATGAAAATCATATAGAGTCATTAATAGAGAAAAAAAAAGTGAAGCCTGAGCTTTAGGCTCACGTGGATTGCTTCAATTTTATCTGACACTTGGCCGTGTTTAAGTGAATATTATCAACTTTAAGACTATAACAGAAAAAAATGAAAACATAATTGGTCCACTTTCATAGCTCCCCATTATAATGTGCGTTCTAAAAAAAAAAAAAGAGGCAGTATGACTAAAACAAAAACTCATGACTAAGCCAAAGCTAATTTCTTTAGCTATTTTCACATTTTCTGATCCAGCTTTACTTTATTTAAACAGTTATTTTAAATCAAGTTCAGGAAACCCTGTTCTGCAAATGCACACAATATTTTTCACAGCTAATATTTTAAAAGGTGTCGGCAATAAGGTGTTAGCAAGAACATTTACAGTGGCACTGTTCTGTTAAAGTGTCCAGTAAACTGTAACAGTGAGCAAGCACGAACCATAGCAAGGGAAACAGCTAATATAATCCAGCCAGCTGGTGTTTCTCTTGCAGTAGTGTGATAAAATGCAAAAGAAAATATCCAAAAGCCAAAAGTTTAGAAGTTATGTATAAGTTAGTTGTTTAAGTGCTGCGGACTTAAAATACAACTTGCAGCAAAGCACCATGCTTATCTTTATGTTTGTCATGTTTCAGTTCTGTGAGTGCAAGTTTTAAAGATGCTTAAATTAACATAAATCAACAACTTTGCAATTAAAACTTAGCATTTTTAAGTTTCCTCTTGCAGGGTCAGAAATTGTCTGGGATCCCACACAAAGAAATGAAGTGGATGGCAGAAAAGCTTCAGGAAAAGAGAACGTGTCAGGTTTTGTTCCAGGTTGTCATTCAAGTTAAAGAGACACAACATCGCCTCTTTCTACATACACACGTCAACACATAACCATCTCCCAACCCTCAGAGTATGATAAGAACTTGGTTATTACACCCTTCGTTCCCGTTTCTCATTTCCTCTTGTTGACAAACACCCAGTCCAAAACATATGTCCATCCTGCTTGATGAGCACTATTTCACATGACATTTTTCCCCCAAATCTCTTACAGCACTTCCCACCTAACGTACACCTCCCCCTCTTTCTCCATCTCATCTCGTTTCTCCTATCTGAACCATTTCTCTCCATCTACCAGCCTCATTCTCCACTTTGCTAATCTTCACACCACCTCCAGCTAAATGAATCACCCTTTCAATTTCTTGTTCCCATTTCTCCATCCCAGGTTGCTCCATTCCCATCTTCCATCATTCCCCCAACATGTCCATTGACTCCATCTGATTCTGCCTGTCTTTTACACCTTAATCCCTTCCTTTTCCTTCATGCCTCCCTCCCTACGTGGCTAGCAGAATGACTGGTAGGAGAGCATATAATTTGTCAGAGGAGGTGCTGTCAGTTGACTGCTCTCCAGGCTAAGAGCTGCTCTCCTCGCCCCTGGGTTCACGGAGTCACTGCTCTGTTCCGCTCTGGGATTATGCAGATCTTAATTCCCTTCCGCTCACACCTGAGGGTGGCAGGGCATGAAATAAGAAAAGTGTTCACTGCAAATAAAACTTTTTGCCACCAAGAGGAGGGAGAGAGGTTGAGGGAGGACGAGAGGAAGGTGACATGGAAAGAAGAAGACAGAGGAGCTTGGTTATTGTTAGATGGACTGAGTGAAAGAATGATGGCGTGGAAATAAAACGTGTTCTAGAACCCACAATGAATGATATTTCCTGCAGTAGTGAATAAACTAAGCACAGAAACAATATACTCCACTCCCAGCTCCCATTTTCAAACATGCATCCAAATGTTCAGTATGCAGCAGCTTTATTAGTTTTTATAACCCCAGCAAGCTTTGTAATCACTGGCTCCCGTTAAACTGTTCAGCACCACGACCACGATTATCCTACACTGGAGTATTAATGTAGCGATTTAAACGACCCACAAAAGCCATCACTCAACCTTTCAATGCAACCGGGAATTCCACAGGTAGTCTGACACCTCTGGGCAAACAGGGTTTAGTGACTCCGTGGTTTCTTCATAGTTAGCGGCATCTTTTTGTTCTGTGCGTAAACAGCAGGTCTAGTTTTTTTTTATTAAATGAATGAATTAATTGACTGGTTTCTTGCTCGTATGTACCAGTCTTCCATTCCCCCTTCCAACCAGCATTTAAAACGTTTAGATGTTAATTTCTAATAAAGTCTTTTAAATAAGTAAACAAATGACAGATGTCTTACAGCCAGTAGCGTCGATTAAAATGGTTTAAATAAAAAAAAAAAGTTTATGCGAAGCAGTTCATGAGAGAGAAAATAACTCGCACAAACACAGAGAAAAGCAGATTGCTCCCTCACCTGATAAAGACTCCTTGGAAAAAGCAGAAAGACAAGACATACAGTATCCGAATGACCTGTGGGAGCATCCTCTGGCTCGAAATCTAGCCCCACTCCCGATGAATAACTTGCAAGGTTAATTGTGGGAATCAGCAAATCCACTGAAGAATCGTGAGACCGGTGTGGAGGGAAAAGGCATCGTCTCTCTCAGTGATCCAGGCTGGTCTTTGGGTAAACTTCTCCCCCCTCCCACCAAGTCCAAGGGGGGGTGAACACATGCAAACAGCGGGCGCTGTGCTTCAGGCGGCTGGACGGCACTGGTCAGACTGTCAGTGCGCTGGTGCATGTGTTCAAGGGGAGTGTCGGTTTACGCGTGGGTCTCTTTTTTCCTCTCTCCTTTTCCTTAACAATGTGGTTTCGTCTCCTTTTCACTGTATTTCCCTCCCTCGCTCCAAAACATTTGAAAGGAGTGAAGATTTAAAGGAACAGTAGCTTTTGTTTTGACGGCTGCCTCTGGTGTAATTATCCTTAATTAGAATGAAGGGAGTGAGGCCTCCGATGATGACCTAATTAGACGCTAGCTGATGACCAGTTTGGACTAAAACACTCAAAAACGTGTAAGTAAAATGTGAAAGTTCATTTTTAAATTGTTATTATTTAAGATTTCTAGCGCAATAAAATAGCTTTCTTCGAGTATTATCCACAGCGCCACAAGCTGTTTTATGCCATTCACCATTTTGTTTTCCTGCAAGTATCAGCAGGTAATTTCCAGCAACAGTCCCCTGATAGCGATCACCTTTGACCATCACAGCCAGCAGCTTTCTATGCACAAATCTAATTAGGTGCCGTGGTTTAATTACACTTACAACATCTAGTTATCATTGGTAAACTATTGCTGTCAAGGGAGCGTGACCTGTAAATCCTTAGCCGACCAATCAGCATGCAGAATGTTAGCACTTCTGGACAAAGCTGGTTTCTAATCACTAATTTAGAAAAAAAAAAAAACCAACTAAATTACATAAGTCTTTATTTATTTCAGTTCAAACAAAAAAAAAATCTGGGCTGTTATTTTAAAAAAGTATTATTATTATTATTATTATTATTATTATTATTATTATTATTATTATTATTATTATTATACCCAGGAGATGCATACCCACAGATAAACCTGCTAATTACTACTAGCAGACTAAAATGTCACTCACATGAAATGGATCAAAAAGCTTCTTTAAGGGTTTGTACCACATGGACAAATGAAAAGGTAAATTTGAAAGAAGAAAAAGAACAAAACAGCCATTTATAGTTGTTGCTTTTTGAGTAAATGATTCTTTGAAAACAAAGCCACATTTTGTACAAAGCTGTGGAATGGGCATTTTAACACGGGGGTCTACAGGTAGTGACTCGCTTTTGGACCCATTTATAAAGTAGCCATTGGAGGAGCGGCAGTTTTTGGCACTTCAGTATTAGCTTCATTTTTAAGCCCTGGAAGCTGCAGTGTGGGCAAAGCAAATGTTGTTCACCAGTTTTTTTTTAAGGAGCTTCATTGAACCAAAATACAATATTGTTATCAACCAAATGACCGAGGTAAACCTGCCACCACCTTTGCGCCCTTTAATCCTGGCAATATTGTAACAAGAGTGATTTTCCACATGGAAACATCACCAAAGTGGAGCTTTTGCAGGGATGTTGCTGTGGTTAGCAAGTGCCCTATCTTCTTTGGAAAAAGATCAATATATTTGTGGCTTGAACTAGATGGAACCCTGTCTACTACGGTAGACAGTGTTACTGCATCAGGTCATTGAATGCATCCCCATGTACTGGCAAAAGAAAGAAAGCAGAGCCAGTCTCAGTGTCCATTAGCGCCTCTGAATATTAGAAATCACAGGGCAGCAGCACAGTTGTCTGTTTTATTGTCAGTCATCTTTCCCGGTTGATTCCACTCAGCAGCTCTAATATGTTCTAAGCAGGCAGAACCATTACTTGTCTTTATATGTGAAAATACAGCAGATTAACCTTCGCCATATCCAATTACTTGGTCCCATTTCAATGAACAACTGTATTAAAGATGCGCTAGGTTTCTCTTTCTTAAAAAGGAGTGAAAAATCACAAGCCTCTTTAGCTTCACATTCCAGTGGGCTTATGAATTTACATCGGCTCATTCAAATTCTGTTTTTGAGTTTGGCTTTGGTTTTTTCTATGAGCGAGCGGGTCACACATTCAGAACTTTAAAAGAAGTCAAAAGATATAACAGGCAAGCCCACGTAAAGTCTGAGAAAAATAAAAACAAGAAAACAAAGGGATTATCCAGAAGGTGGTCTAAAAGGAAAGCGGCGATTAAACCCTGCTGCAGACGCTGAAACACACAGCTGTAGAAACAACAGCCAAGGCGTCATTCTTGTAACAGTGCTTTCACCTACCTGAAGCGTGCATTTGTATTTAGTACATTATTATGTAAAGGCTCTGTAGATGAGACTTTACCATCAACATCTGATAAGCTTAACATTTTTCTGGCCCAGTTGGACCCTAGCAGACTTATGGGTATGTAACAAATTGCAGAGACAAGGAATTACGCAGGAAGGACTCGGAAAATGACATATAAACTAATAAAATAACATGGGTCACACCACTATCAAAACAAGTGGAGCTGACTGGAAAAGAGGCACAAGAGGAAAGAATTCGAGAAGAGCGTGTGGGCACAAAAACAAAGGAAGGGAAAGAAGGCTGAAGTTAAAGAGGTCAGAGATGTGAAGGCAGAAGTTGCTTTGGATATTTAGTGTCTTTGTACAAGACACTGGCTGATATGGTAACATCTAAAAGTCGTTTAATAGAAGCTCTTTTGGCCTTTCCAGCAAAGAGGGAAAGGGTGGCTGTATAAAAAAAAAAAAAAGTCTAGTAAAACAACATAAAAGAGACAGATCAGAGAATAGTAGTTAAAGTGGGGGGTTCTTGGGAAATTAAGAAAAATGGTAAAGTTTAAAGAGGAAGGTAGATTTGTTGTCAAGTTTAAAGATAAAAGTGACAAGGCCTTAAACCTCCCTCTAGCTGAAAGATCAAAGGGGAAATGTAGTGAATGTGGAAATGATGCTAAATGCTAACATTCCTGTCTTCTGCAAATCCAGAGCCCAGGGGTTGAAGTAAAAGTTAACATCTACTGTGTTTAGTAGATGATATACATTAGCTGTAACAGAACAGAAGCTGTTACTGTGAAGAATTTAAATTCTCAAAAACTGAGGCAGCCATTCAGGAACTGAGACACTATAATTTTAACTAAGCATAAATACACGCAGGATGAAGCAAGAGCTGTGGAAATGCAAAAACCGTGAACAGAAGGAAAAATGCCCCAACCAGATTCTTTGAGTAAAGTTACAGGACACAATTAGCCCTTCATTTACGGGAGAACTGTTTCCTCCTGAATTCAGAGAGAACTGAGGTTATCATATTTGACCCCAAAAATCTCAGAAACATGGTGTTTAATCTGATGCTTAGCTTGGATGGCTTTACCTTGGCTTCCAGCGAGATTCCTGTGAGGAATCTTGGAGACCTTTTTGAACAGGATATTTCCTTCGGTGTAGACATTAAACAAATATTTAAGACTGCTGAAATGCTAGTTAATGCATTTATTACTTCTTGGCTGGACTATAGCAGTTCCTTAATATCAAGCTGTTCTAAAAGTTCCACAAACCCCCCCAGGTAACTCCAAAGACTGCTGTGAAAGTATTGACAGGGGCTAGAAAGGGAGGTTTTATTTCCTTTCTACATCCCTGCTTCTCTTCATTGACTCTGCCGAATCTCCAACTGAAAATCCTCCTCCTCACATACAAATACTTGAGTAATCAGGCCCCATCATATCTTAAAGACCCCGTGGTACCACATTATCCAAACAGAGTTCTTTGCTCTCAGACTGCAGGCTTGCTAAAGTAGAATGGGAGGCAGAGACTTCAGCCATCATGCCCCTCTCATGTGGAACCAGCTTTCATTTTGGGTTTAGGAGACAAACAGCCTTTCTAGTGTTAAGATTAAACTCAAAACTTTTCTTTTCGATAAAGCTTATAGTTAGATCTGGATCGGGGTGAGCCTGAACCATCACCTAAAAAGGCTGCAAGGGGGACTTCCTGTGGTGTACTTAGGGTGAGTGGAGAAGAAATGCCATTTCACTCTTCAGGTGTTTATATACCACTACTACATGTCATTCGACTTTGTCTTCTCTCTCTCTTAGCTTTTTTTGTCCTTGTCCCCCTCTGATGTTGCTTTTCTTTAACCTCTTTCCCCTAATGCCAGACTTCAGCCTGTTCCTGAGCTTTGTTCAGCTGAAGATTTCTTCCTGTTAAAACTGAGTTTTTCCTTTCCACCACTGCTAAACACTTGCTCACAAGGGATCGTGTGATTGTTGGCCATTTTCTATTTAATATAGTAGGGTCCTTAAATTAAATAGATGTGTTATTGGCACTAGAGGCCAAACCACAAGATCACACATCAGTTGTGGTAGATGATGCAAGAGGGAGTTTTAGAAAATAAACACTGGCCCAGAGAAGCTGCGATATTGCATTACATGAAGTATGAGAGAGAAGCAAGAGACAGGAGTATAAATCATGATTATAGAATTAGATTAACATTTTTAAACTGAATGCAATGAGTTTGAAAACAGGCAGCAATTTAACCCTTTGAAGCCACGTTTAACATATTAGATAAATGAGTTTTTGTGGGTTTGTGAGACATTTTTAAGGAATAAATTACAATAAAGCCCTATGTTTCAAATATGATACAACTTTAAACTCATATATGCAAATATATGAGTTAATATTTAATGTTAATATTTAATGTTAATACTTAATGTATGTGTGTGGGGGGGATGTTGTAAGAGATTTCACAAAACACAAAAAGTTGTACTTTTGGTAATTATTTAGTGGTTCAGGCTTTAAAGCGACAATTAAGAGGTGTATTTAAAGATTAGCCAGGTATTTTGCCTTCAAACAAACCTAATTAAGCCACATTTAGACACTGTGATTCATGTAAATGAACTTATCACATGTGAGATGGGCTATAAAATTAAAATTCTTGGGAGTGCACGTGGATGGTAAATGGACCATCCACATGCAGATCCGCTTTGTATTGCGAGCCTCATTAACCTTTAACACAAATATTCGTGCAATTTTTTTGTTGTTTGGTTGTTTTTTTTCTATTCCTAAGAACATTGTCTAACATTTTCACACACCCTCACACGGTTGCATCACGGGCAACTTCTACATGCAGACTGGAGTAGTGCCACTTTTCACAGAAGTGATTATGGCTGTTTATGTTAAGGTACAGCATCCAATAGAAAAGGGTGCAGGCATGGTGTGAGTTATAGACCTGGAGAGGAAACAAAACAATCATCATTGTGGTGGATATAACAGACTTGGAAGCATTTTCTGGCCACTGGTAAAGCAAACAACACAATATGGATTCTAAAGCCAACACGATGAAGAAAAACTCATCCAAAAGAAAGAAGTCCACTGATGCTGATGAACCACCGAAATAGTGGTTACTAAAGAACATAGATGATATAGAATCAGTCCTATCTAGTAAAATCTGTTTCTCCCATAGATTTAGATTCAAGATTATTTACTTTCAACTCTCTGACTTTGCACCAGCTACATGTTTGCACAGAAATCACAGAAAAGGCAAAGACTAAATAGCACCCAGCTTTCAAGATATTACCTGAACAAATTGAAATGGTGAAAAATAAACTGATGAAAGAAACAATGCTGTACTTAACAGCACATAGAATAGACGGCAGATTGATTTTTGCCAGTAAAACCAAAAACAGAGAAAATACTTAATGAAGGCACTGCGGTTCCTCAAACCACCTTCAAGAATATCACATTCCTTCAAGTCAAACGTTTTGTCATCAAATCCCACAAATCACCAAAATCTTCTGCAATACAAATAAAAGACAGGGCATGTGCTGTAGTTCTTGGATAACAATGTGGGGCCATGACACAGGCCAATAAGCTACTGGCTGCTCAGAGAGATTTTCATGATTTGATTATGATTCAATTTTTATTTTGATGTTGTAAAATGAAAAGGCACAACCCTAAAAAGAGAAAATACACAGCTGATAAGCTACCTAAGTGACATCTGAGGCGAATGCTGTCAGCGTCTTATCTTTGCTGTTATTCTTTAACCTCTTGTGCTGCCCTCATCTGAGCTTTGTAGATTATTAGGAGGCACAGTAGTGAAAGGTCAGATTGCAGCTGTGGCAGTCACTCTGACTTTTTTCCCTTTCACCCATACAACCAAAGGCGACGTTTTCTTTAACCAGCTTTATCCTGATATAACTGTGAAGCATGTGTGGTAACATGCCAAACTTGACCTCTAACACAGCAACCTAATAAGTTGGTCTCAGAGACTGGGGCTAATATTTCCCCTTGTCTTTAGCAGAAACCTCCTAAGAAATCAATATTTACGTTAGCAACACATTTATGCAGGTGAGTAAAGATTGTACTGAAATTCTATGCAATTCTCCGAAGCCCTGTTGCTGCAAGGATTTGTGCCAATTGTGAGTTTCCTGGGAAGTGATTTGTTTCCTCCCTATGCTGTTTCTGCACTCCTTTAGTCGCAGAGAAATGGCTGCACAGCCTGGCACAAAATCCCAATCTCGAGCTCTCCCCCAGAGGGTTGGACCTGTGGCTGGAGTAGTCTGTTTGTGGTCTAACTTCTTCCTTATCCTCTGCTTCAGAGTAAATAACATTCTGCTTGGCTGTTGGTCTGGGTGAATACAAAAAGCTTTGTGCAGCAGTCCGTGCTGTTTATGGCCTAAAGAGGTGATTATCCACATAATGTTTAGGAACTTACACAGAGGCAGGGTTAAGGTGCCATCCTGTCTGGTTTTATTGGCTTTATCTCAGCTGTTCGGATTTGACAGGACTTTGGTAACAACTAAAAGTCTGTCCTCTTTCATCCATGTTCTCTGTATTTATACTTTTCATGATTTCTTGCCGTTGCACAATATTAGATGTAAAATTCTCCTTTCTGTACGCTACTGTGCATTCTGGAGAAAATGCCATATTTAGTAATGTGAGTAGATGAGTAGATAAGTATGTGATAATGAGAAGACAATGTGAATTAAGAACAGATTGCAGAAAAAACACAAAATTCAACAATTGTGTCACACATACTAAGCAGCTTTTCAAAATTCAGAGGGGATTTGAGCAGACTCCTTTGCAATATTTCTTTTGCTTTGTTTGTTTTTCTTTGGGCTGTTTTGCTTTATCTTCTTTTTGGGTTTCTTTTCATTTATTGAGGTCCTACTTTTGGTTTGATACCATCTGTGTTGTTTTCTTCTTATGTCAATGCACAGACCTCTTTGAAATGAGTACTGCGGTCTTGGGTTTTCTTCCCAAAACAGTATTCATAAATAAGTTTCGTACATTATCACCTAACAGAGTTTGTGAGGAAGAAACTTTCTGATCAGGTATTCTAAAAGGTACAAGGATGAACCTATTCAATAACTACCTACCATTCAATGAAGAACGTGCTTGGTCATATCTAACCCCCTCATACATAAATATGGCCCTAAACCCATTTCAGTCTAATCCTTGTGGCATTTGCTGTTTGCTCAGTCGTGTTTTCAGCTTCAGAAACTTGATTGCAAACTTTATGTATAAGTGTTATATTATTTGTATCATTTGATTAAATGTAAGGGACAAATTCTCTCATGGGGACATAAATGTGCAGAAATAGATGCAGATGCATAAAGTAAAACGAATAATTTAGACAGACATGACCATCCGTCTGCATGCATAAAGCATCCGTTCATTTCATACTGCCAGCCACGGTGGGCATGCAGTCCAAAAGAAAGCTGATAGGCTTTGACAGATGGACATGTGCGCCACAATGTGAATGACAAGAGTCAGTCAGAGCCAGTCAGCCAAAATATTGGAAGAATACAACGTCAAAGTCAGTCTAATACAACATCAGCTCTACATTTTATTCATATTAGCTGTAGTCAAAGTCTATTTTATGATTCCCAAGCACGTAGTTCACTCCAGCACCCTAACCCACATTTCAAAAGCAGTTGCCCTTAAAGCGCATTTAAAAGGAGGAGCCGTTTGTTTTGAAATTCCAATTAGCTTGCAGACATATCACAAATCAACCTCAGCTACAGCTTTAGACAGTAACAACGTAAATCTGTTGTATGCTTGTAAGAATGAAGTCTGAAGACATATTTATGTTTAACTTGTGTCTGAGTTAAGCAGCACTGAGCCACTGCAACAGCTGTTCAACATGGTTAAATGAAGATGGTTATGTTTATATTGCTCCACATGTCTGGCAAAGTGAATGACCATGAGGATGAGGCAAACAATAAATATACATTAGGCTACTGGATGAAACTGGAGCCAGCAGACAGATAGCAGTGTTTAGCAAAGACTGCTAGCTAGCAAATCTTAATTTTTTACAGTATAAAGATATGTGATTGGCTGTAGCGCCAACTTCCAATCCTTATTCCAGTCCAGTGGCACCACTGCCCAAACCAACTATTGATTTATTTGCCAATGCAAGTCTTTTAGATGTATTAAATACTTGTGATTGTTCTTCATTTATATCATAGACTTATGTAACGATAATCTAGAACAAACTGTATGAAACAAAATTTGTGCCACTGCAAAACCTTTGGTCATGACTGTGCTGCAATCTTTGAGATACAGGAATATAGTTAAAGTAGAAAAATGTAACGGGCAGTGTCACGTTTGTAATCATATAGCCTTATTGTTTAACCATCCGTCCATTTTCTTCGCTTATTCTGGGTCACCTATTCTAACTGTCACAGGGCAAGAGAGAGGGTACACCCTAGGCAGGTCACCAGTCTGTCACAGGGCTAAGACATAGAGACAGACAATCATTCACTCTCACATTCACACCCATTAAGCTAACTCCATTGTGCTGGAGGAAGCCAGAGTACCTGACGAGAATCCACGCAGGGAGAACATGCATACTGGATCTGAACCAACAACTTTCTTGCTGTGACAGGATGGTGCTAATCACAGCATCGCCATGCCACCCATTATTTAACCAAGTCATGGGTTTTACTTTTTTGTGATGAAAAGAAAGCCTACAAAACACACGGGTCTTGTGTGTTTGGGTTCAACGCTAGCTTGATCTGCTAACCCAGGGAAGCCTACCATTCAAAAACACCTTGTGCATTTTCTTGTAAAGCTGTGTTTAATAGTACTGAATGTCATGACTTGTTACAGTTACTTTCAGAGGCTAATAATAGTCCAAAATATGAAAAAAGGTCTCCAAAATACAAACCATTAAACATTAAAATTTGCATTTAATTTCTGCTTAAGGCTCCTTTAAGTAATACAGGAAGTTTGAGGTTGACCTATACATAATGTCGGATAAATTCAACAGTACTTTCTCTACACTCCCCCAAAGATACATGAATGCGATCATCGTTATTTTCTTGACATCACCAAACAACTGCAAAGAGCTAAAAGGAGGCTGGTCAAAGCTTTAACGAGGGTCTGGTGTGTTTAACGGTGGTATGATTAGCTGAACAGACTAAAATGGAAAGAAAGGGTCCAATTTTGATGACTGGTGTGAATCTGGTTCCACATATTATGGAGGACACTAAGAGAAAGGTCAGTAATGGATGTTTTGGAGGCCAGTTCAAAAACAAAGTGCATCTCCTTTCGGTCTTTTGCATTCCTGTAGTGTCGGTCTTTCATGCTGTAGAGTGTATGAGCTTGTAGTATCTTCCATGTTGGGTAGCACCATTTCAGAATATAGCAAACATTTTGTGCTACACTACACTAATAGCTACACTAATTTTTCAAGTGCAAAGAAACTTGCTAAAACACAGTCTTTATGATGCAAGCATTGAATGAAGTTGGGTGATAGTTTCGACAAGGACTGAACATTGCATTTACTAAAGCACAGTTTTGACTAATAAACTGATGAAGCAACATAGTATAGCTGAGTCTCAGCAATATCAGGAAGTAGGATAGGACCCTTGGTGTCTAAACACTGGTGGTAGTAGAAGTGAAGCAGATGGTGACTCAGATGAGACTCTCTGAGCAACCAGGATGAGGCGGAGATGAAGAAAAGGCAAAGAGTCTGGGAGGAAGAATATTTGAACAACACAAATGTGTGCAAGAAGACTTTTGGAGACTTTCAGATCAGACAGCAGATTTGCTGGAAGATGGAAAGAATGTTTGCAAATTAAGGATTAATTAAGGTGACTAATACAGGATATTGCTGTTCATTAGCATTTTTTAAATTCTAAATAGGACGATAATCATTCTCTAATAATAGCCGAGTGTTTATTGCGATACAAAATGCTGGACTGATATACAGTGAAAACCCCACATTTTTCACAATTGATTTAAAGCTAAAAATAATAAATAAATAAATAGATATAATTATCAAAGTCCTAAAAAAAAAATCCAAGTTTACTGGTTTTGTATTCATATCTCTTAAATTTTCTATAGCATGTAAATATATCCTGAATGTACATGAAAAAAAGACTGATTCTGCCTATAAATTAAACACAGGTGCACTCAGTGTTTGCTGAAGCCAATAATAAACAATATGTTTGTGTTCTTTATCAGATACCCACTCTTATTTTTATTGTACAAACACAAACACTCAAGTCAGGCCCCATTCTCCACCGATCAATGGTAATGATTTTTATACTGAGCAGACTGGAATCGGTTTGCTCTGAGTCGTGTTACAACTGTGATGCAGTACGTTTTAGCTGCTGTGTCTTTTTATGACTCAAGTCACTATGTCAATGAGTTGTGACCATGAAATGCAGCTCAGCCTTTGCTGACGTGAACATGCAGCTGAGCGCAGCTTTAAGGCGCAGCAGCTATAAATAAGGTGCTTTATGCTGTCTTTGTTCTTTGACTTCACCGAGGCAAAATGTACTTCATCGGCTGCGAAATAAATTCTTGAAGAAAACATTTAGATTTCCTTATATTTTAAGACGAGAAGGCTTATAAAGGACGCTTTTGAAGATAACACTTTTAAACGGCCTTTGTGTGACTCATTTCTGTTAGAGTGGAGTTTGAAGGAGTGTTCAATGGCTGTCCTATTTTCCACGTAATGCCTGTGACACTCGCAGGGGTAGAAATGGTGAGAAACAACAATGCTGTGCCCCGCAGCTTCTTTTTATGTTGCTCTTGTGAGTTTGTGATGGAAATGAATAGAATCCAAAGCAATATGGTAATGTGTTAAATTATAATTAGCCAACAGAAGAAGTGAATTAAGTTGTCATTTTTCCCTCACGGACAGAAATCACAGCTTCATTTTCTGCAGTCATCCTTTAGTGACTTGTGTCTTTATCTTTATTTCATTCAGTAGGCTTAAACGATTATTGGAAGTTATGACTCTGTGTTTATCAGTTGCAACATACTTTATACATCATTTGTCTTGTTCAAAATCATAATGATGGGTCAGAGTCACAGACACTAATCTGCCAAGATCGAAGCTGAATCATACCAGCACACATAACATCTTCTCATTGAACATATTAATTTTAGGATTTTGGATTAGAATTAAAGATGATTTACTATTAACAAAATCACACATAGATAAACTCTGTTTTAACTCTCTGTATCACTTAATCCATAAAAAGGTGTGTGTGTGTGTGTGTGTTTTTTTTTTTTTAAATAAAGTCCTTTTATTTCACTTTTTAATAAAGATGAGCCAGGAAAACTAAGTCTCTATTGGAATAAAAAAGCCCTATTTACTTTGAAGAAGATAAAATCACTGTATCGATTTCTCCTCTTTACTAACAATAGAATCTCTTTTTAGGGCAACTACTCAATGTCCATATTGCATGCGAGCATTGTTGCATGACTGACTGAGAAAAATGGGCACATTCCTTTAAACTCAGTTGTTGCATTTGTACGTAACATAGTCTGATTGAGTAGCTTTATTAGGAAGTGGGGAGTGAATAATGGCTCTACTATGTCATAGATACAGAGAGCACTACCAAAGCAATTGCACCTGAAATCGGTTTAATGCCAGTGTTTCCAGTTGAAGTACCAACATCTACCTTTGCAGTGTTTCATGGGGCCAGCTTTACACTGCCCAGAGTACAAAACACCAACATGGGTATGTGAAATTAACATGTGGGTAACCTCTTATTATTTCAGATTCTGTTACAAATGAAGGTACATTTGAGTGCAAGCGCTATGAAAACATTTTCATAATTGATCAGTGACTCTGAGCTGCAATACAAATTAGTTGCAGAATTACTCAGGGTGAAAATAGAGCCAATTAGCACACAGTTGATTGACCCCTTTCTGGTCAGGATCCTTGAATCTTAGCAGGTTCATTTGTCTGCTCTCAATTGTTATTGATGCAACAGGATGAGGAAATGTTTCACCAACGTAATGAGTCTAAGGGGGATTTGAGTCACGTTTCATGAAATAAACAATGCAGAAGCTTTTCTGAGCTGCCAGAGGTACCCAGACGAAAAGGGTAGAAACTGCAGAGTTCAACATGATGTATGATGAAACCAGGAGCAACTGCATCTTATCTTTTTATAATGGAAAAGTTTGGTATTGTACTCTTCCACTTTTGCAGGTAACAGACCTTAAAGGCCACCATACACAGACATCTCCTGGGTTGCATGTTATATAGCTGCTGCTCAAGCTTAAAGGAGAGTTTCATGGGGAAAATGCCATTAACTAATGCTACTGATTTCAGAACAGTCTGAAGAAAGAGCTGGTGATTCACTGTGCTGCATCAGGAATGTGCTCATGTGAAATGGCACTGTATGTACTGGCTCATCACTAAAGGTTGTAACTGTGCTAAAAAAAAAAAAAAAGGTTTTACACTTCAGATGACCAAGTATGTTTCATTTGATAATTTGTGAGGTCACTCCAGATCAGTTTATTACAGAAGAGATTTCACAAGGGATTATTTCATTTTCTACTTCAGACGTTGGACATCCAGAGGTCAAACTACCAAGTCACCATCTGCATTTTATTGCTTTCAAAGTAGAATAGAATAGAATAGAAAAGCCCTTTATTGTACAAAAAAATACAACAAATTTGTGGGTGCTTCACTCAAATACTGTACAAGAAATATAAAAACACAAAACAAGATGCATTAACACAAACGCAGCTCAGTAAAAAGAGCACTTGATCATTTCTATGTTCGTGTATTATAATATATAAACCTCGATACCATTATTTGCCTTACAAAAGCAAATATGCATGTCTGAAGTACAAAAACTAAATTTAACATTTTTTTGTACATTTTAGCTTTTATAAATAATAATTATTTGTCATAGGCAATACCAAATACTTTGCTGAAGAAGGTTAACATGGCAACATTCAACATACATTTCAGAATGATTAGGACTGACTAAGAACAAAATGTATCCACTCTACAAGAATCTTTTAGAAATTCATCTTTTTGCAATAACAAGGTTTCTTCCTGTTAAAAGGGAGTTTTTCCTTCCCACTGTCACCAAAGTGCTGCTCGTAGGGGTCATATGATTGTTGGTTTTTGTTCTGTGTGTATTATTGTAGGGCGGGGGTAGGGAACGTTAGTCCTCGAGAGCCGGTGTCCTGCGGGTTTTAGATCTCACCCTGGGTCCCTACACCTGAATCAAATCATTAGTTCATTATCAGGCCTCTGGAGAACTTCAAGACATGTTGAGGAGCTAATTTAGCCATTTAAATCAGCTGTGTTGGATCAAGGACACCAGCTCTTGAGACCTTGAGTTCCCTACCCCTGTTTGAGGGTCTACCTTACGATATAAAGTGCCTTGAGGTGACTGTTGTTGTGATTTGGCGCTGAGTAAATAAAATTAAATTGGATAGTGAATTCAAGAAGCTCAACATATTTTCAGTATATGCTGGCTTAAGGTTTTCGAGGGACTGTCACAGAAATAGTAAAATCCATTCAGTGGAAATTATAATATTTCCATACTAAAGAAACAACGATGAGCTAATAAGAAACAAATTTCTCTAAAGTCTGTGCTAAATATTCTCAAATTACTTGGCACCCTGACCTTCATCTGTGTTACCTGCGTGTGTCCTCACACTGACAATAGAATAAGCCCACAGCTGGAATACAGCAGGAGATTCAACAGCACTGTACACAACACAGGTGTTCGTTTATAGTCATGACCTTTGGTATTTCAACAGAAGTAAAGAAAAAGCAGAGGAAAGTACACTCTACAGCACTTGAGCTGGGCAATTACTTCTGCACACTTTAACGTCATGATTCAGCAGGAGTGCAGATTGGTACTCTGAAAGTGTACAAATCTCTGTATATTAGTACTTTAGGCTTTTCATCTGTGTTTTATGACTCTAGCAACTCCTACCTAAATGTCATAACAGGTCAATTGCCAATAACTCTCCAAAAATAAAAATGTGTTTGTAGATTTGCTGGTCGAATGCCTCAATGGGAAAATGGTCTCCAGAGTAATATAAAGATTGACAACCTTTGCTTTTGGAGGAAAAGGTGGAAGTGGCAGAGGCAGACATGCTTTCACCCAAGCAAAAAGGGTCTACTTCCTTGTGCAACCAGATTTACTTTTTAGATTTTCCTGAATGCTTTTGTTTACAAACCCGTTTGGTTAAGTTTAAGCACCAACACTTGGTGGTGTTTAAGCAAAGGTCACGAGAAGCTTCTCCACTATTTTCTTATTTATTGGGGAGAGTCCCACCTTATCTAATATCAGGTGGTTTACTGAAAAGTCAACACCAATTCTGAAAGGTTCACGGTTTTACATGGGCTTATTTGTATGACCCCCGAAATTTCCCCAGTGTTTGGTTGCTTTAACACCGTCATCTACCATGATTTAAATGGTCAGTTGTAGCTTCCATATAGTTTTCTAAATTATTATTTCTATTCAATATTTATGTGTATATAAAGTAAAATGCCACATAGTGCATATTTTTAATTTGTTTTTGTTTAACCTCTTTAAGGTCACAAGAAAGTTCTGTAATTTTCTAGACTTGTGCTGCACAAGGTAAAGTCCTGGTGACTGTGTTATTCTTTCAGTTACTCCCTCTCGCTGGTTGTGAATATTTAAGATAGCTTCAGACCAGCAGCCAAGGGCTCACAGTAGAGAGTGAAGCAGAGAGAAACATGCATTTAAAATCTGGGACAAATTTGGGAGGAAGAAGAGACGGAAGGCTGAACAATTTGGGTCGACGGTCATATTTTTGATCTGGCAGTGGGAGGGAAACATGACATGTTCTCAAGAGAGGATAAACTGGTGCAGTAGGTCAGACTAATGTAGATTCTCTAAGTACTGCTGACCAACTGCTGCCTGTAATGCTATTATTTTGCTTCCTTGTTTACTCACCTCTTCACCCTCGTTGCTAGTTGGGGATTTTATGCCAGGTCCAGTCGTATACACAAGGTCAGCCAACAGACCGCACAATGCATGCGAGGGGCAGACAGCAAAAAATAAGACACAAACATGAGGAAATAAAACGCTAAACTGGAAACAACCTAGGCTAAGTGGAATACTTGACAAGCAGAGAACAAAGAAAGTGGAGTATACCCAGATGAGTAATTAGTTGATTCGACACAGGTGAGGCAGAATGCTGATGAGATGCAAAATAAGGTTAGTGATTAAAAACGAGACAGGAAATGACAACTAAAAGCCCCAAACCCTGAGAAAATCAGGGACAAATGGTGTAAAATCTCCTTTTAGATTGAGCCAAAGAGCTTTAAACTAAAAGTGGCAGATGCTGTAATACTTAGAGCGCTGCACATACACATTGGGGGAGACAAAACACGGTGTCTTGAAATAAAAGGTCGATAGGGATCAAAATTGTCTGTTATGACAAGATATTGCAAGTTTTTTTTTATAAAGCATCACATTCGTAGCCCTGCTCCTCTCAGCAGAATAGATTGCCAGTGACAAACAACAGTAATTCACTTTCTCCTGCACTATGAATTGATAAATTCCATCACCTCCATCTTTGCACTGCAGCAGTTTTGACTGCAGCAACTTGAGAATAATGTAGTCAGCTGCTCCTATTTCTTTTCCTTCTCAAACGGTGCTTAAAAGCTGGAGGGGTGTGGATGGTAATTGGTTTGACTGGAGGTTCAGTCAGCTGGAGGAAGGGGGTTTGCCGGTAGTGATAACCGCATCTCTCTCGCAACTCTTCATACATCACTGAGTCAAATTTGAATAATTCATCAGCATGTTGTGGGTTTATTTTGTCAAAGCATCCCCAGACATGATGAAGGGCAGGGTTACAGTGTGGGAGGAGGAGGTGGAAGAAGAGGAAGCAGTAAACTCTTAGGGAATGATCAACAAACTTATTAGTTCTTGTCAAAAACTTGTCTAGCATCCATCATGGCTAATTAGGTTTATGACATGCAAAGGCACAACGTCTTATTTTGAAAATGAATCTGGAGGTGATCTATGCAGAGCGATGCCTGCTAATGAGAACTGATTGTAGATCTCAAAATTATCTCACTTTCGCATTTTGAATTCTCTTTTTGAAATACTTCAGTTGCACTCTCAATTCATTATTCACCCTGTTGTCTAAGATGTGCTATATTGGTATGAAAAAAAAATCCCCTTGGTTTGGTTTCTGCAGACAAATTAAGATCCTCACTCTTATGTATGAATTCCTCTAATCACCAAGTCTGTACATGAACATTTGGGTCAACCCTCAGCTTTTGTGCCCTGCAGCAAGTGTCTCTATTGTACCAGCATTTGCACGTCACTCCTGTTTTTCATATTTTGTTTATGGTTTGTTAAAATTTAAAAGTACCCAAACTTGTCCTCTTGCCTTTGTAAATGATAGTCACAGCCTCTTGTCAGACTGTATGCTTGGACCATGCTCGTCACAACCATTGCTGTTCTCCTTTGAAACCCCAGAACAGTGGTTTTCAAGCCTCAAAAGTACCTGTCGTGTTTTTTTTATATTGCATAAATGACAGACCCTCAGGGACTTGTCTCACTCCAGCCTTTTCCAAATTTGCAAAACACTTACCACTTTCTAGCTTGCAAGAAATTGCATCTTTAGTCTTTCTCTACTTCAAATGCGTGTAAGGTGAGTGAAGACTCATTTGGTGTAAAAATACCCAACTACTTTAAAATTTTCACTTCTTTTTACTTTTATGGGCTCTCGTATTATTTTCATTTTATGGCTCAGAAACCTCTCCTTTCAGGCCATAGAATTGCATGACGCTCTACCTCAATCTCACTTGCAGGCAGGGTTTTGGGAGTTAGTGCTCGACTCTCTTGGAGGCCTTCTATAAACAGTGTCCTGCTGAGACACCTGCGGGATATTCTTTTCAGAGAAGCCGACATTCACTGTCTCTCAGACACATGGGTAACTCTCTGGGGAAGCACAAGACACAAAAGCCCAATATCGCATGAAACCTGACACAACCAGTAGATTGGTTCTGGATGCCCTGCTGAGATACACTAATAAGGCCAGGGAGCTAACTGACAGTATCCTCTTTCTTACCAGGAAAGTGTGGCATTTCCTGTTTTCCTTTATCTATGTGGCAGGAATATAAAGAAGTACGCTTTAAAAGGTCTATATAGTCTGACGAGATGAAGGGCATCGTAAGATACTCAGAAAAAAAAATTGCCACTAAAACCACCACAATGAATTTCATTTCAATGATCTTTGTTGTTTCATCCTGGATGGTGGTTCTCACTCTCCCTAGTGCTGGATTTGGCTCTCAGTCTCCAGCCTCGTTATATTGTTTGAGTACACCTTGGATAGTTCAGTGGAGAACATCCGATTTATGCTCCTGGCTTCTATTGTTTTCGTGTCTTCATGCAGTTAGCCAAGGCTGTGAGTCTTTGCTTGGTCTCAGAGATGGGCAGCTTGTTGTATTTCTTGGGCATCCCATTCTTCATCACACCTTTCAGCAGCTCTGATAGTTTGCTAACTTTCCTCCATGTTGTCTTGATCTTGCCTTGGCACGCCTCTTTGTCGTTCATTCTATTGCCAAGCACCTCGAGGATCACCTTGGTATAGATTAGCTGATCAGTTTCAGTGATAGTCAAAGTAGGGATTATCGATAATGCTGCATTTACATTTAGTAGACTCAGCCACGGATGGTCCAGGTTTCCAGCTTAGCTATGATCATCTCTTTCAGGCCAGCTGCTTTGGCATTGAACCTACCAGTTGTTTTTGGGGCATGGTACTCAATCTTGGAGTATGAGGTTGATGTCCCCCCTTAGTTGGCATCCTGGCTCTCTCTTGCTGTGAAATTTGCGGTGTTCCTCACTAATCTCTAGTTGTGAAAGAAGCTGCTTTTTACAGATGTTGGAAAGAAAATTACTGCAAATCTTAATTTTACAGTCAGCAGAACGTAAATGGATGTCGTGACACAGAAGATGAAGTTGGAAAAAAATTCTCGAAGGGAAACACAGGTGTTTGAAAGAGCATTAGCGAATTATAGTATATTCAGGATTTATCATGTAATTGACAAATATTCAGATGCTCTGTGAGACAGCAGCCAATTTAAATTTCAAAATTAACCCTACAAATATTTTTAGGAGGTTTCGATTCCTTATGTGATGGAGGAAGAGTCAGGAGCCTTTAGATGGTAATGCACGTATACTTTCAGATCAATGCACAAATGGAGACACTTAAGTTTAACATGGCATTGTCTTTGGATGCTCACTGACTCTCTGTTGCTCCGTAATGAATACAAACTGCTGCGTAAAATTGAATAACACAGAAACAACACAAACAAAAATTCAATAAGAAGAAATAAATGGGGCTTTTCTACAAAATCAGGAAAGTGTATCTAATGCCTCAATTAGGCCCACTGACCACTTTTCTTTTCCTTCGTGATGGCCGCATAGATGTAGAAAAGAAAGAGAGAGAGAGTGGGAGCCTGTGAAATAAATCATTAAAGTAGAAAAATAAAGTAGCACTGACATTGGTGCTTGAAGTGATAGTAGAAAGAGGCCTTTTTGTGAAATGAGAAACCACTCTGTGGAAAACTACTTAGAAGCTGTCTTTTGACACTCCTGCTGTTTTCTTTTAATGATTAATAAAATTGGCGTGTTAGTGTTTGCTGGTCTGATTTGTTTAGATGGTGCTACCACTCCTAGAAAGACAAGCACAGCTTATTCTTTGTCTCTTTTTGTCACTTTGAGGGCAAAAAAAAATTTAGACCTCATTTTGCATCCCTCCGGCTTTACAAATGTAAGCTGCTGCCACAAACTCTGTCTGAAGCTCAGAATATTTCATCTTAAATCACGCTTTCCTCAGGACTTTAAAGTCACTGAGGAACAGAGTGGGGTTGTGGAGCCGGGGAAGGTCACATAATGGGTTTAATGTTTTCTTGCTGCTACTACAATGCAATAAAACCAGTAGACAATAATGGAATGATAGCAAATGACACTGGGGGACGCAATATTGCACCTCCTGTCTTACAAGTGAGGAATTACACCAATAAATATGGTTAATGGGAACACAACCTGGAGCACATGGAGGGGTTGCACGCCAACCAAACACTAAGCTATGTGTAAAGCTATAAAACAAAAGATCAATGAAATTAATCTGGAAGGTGTTGCAGAGACACCTGACTGCAACTGTGCTGTAGCAGGAAGACGACTAAAGATGTAAGGGAATATATTAAAACAATAACCACACAAACACTGATGATGTTTCCCTTTGTGCCTTTTCCACTCATAATTCTCTCTGCTGGTCTCTATAGCAACCACGGGCTTTTGAAGCCTCCACACACGCACGCGCACACAGACACACATTTAATGTCCTGCAAACTTATGATGTATCCTACACTGTCCAGCAATGTCCTTGGCTTTTTGTGGCAGGTCTATATTTCATAGCAAATACAAATATCTCCAATTATTTAAAAAATGTGTTTCATTCATATTGAACTAAAACTAAAAGTAAGATGCATACCTATAACTGCTTTGACAAGAGCTCGCTAAGACTGCGTTGTTGATTAAGTTTGGTTTGTTAAGCTCAAATGAAAACCTTGTATTTGGGTTTATATGGAGGGGAATATGAGCATCATGCAGTTCCCAATGTCATCAAGAGCCACATGGGGGAACTGAAAGGAGCAGGGGCGAGATGTAATCTTCTAATAATTCAGTTTTGTTCATTCGTGTTCTACTCCAGTTATAAAGGAAACATCCTGAAGAGGGATATGCAATAAAGCTCTTGCCTTCCATAAGACCCGTAGAGACCCATTGGTAGACGTAAATGTAGTTATGTGACATGTTGCACATCCTCAGGGATGTTTGATGAGGCTCGCTTCCTGATGCAAATCTTTTGTTTATCTTTTAATGTCATGTTTTTATACAGTAAAATGTAATTTGGGATAGGACTTTCAAACATTACAGCGATTACAGTGACCTTAACAGCTAAAATGTTATTTATTTAATATGTAGTTGTGGTCAGAACTTTACATACACTTATTATTGGCATGCAGGTAATGGTAATTTGGGGCTTTTATTGACTTGTCTGAAGTGTTCTTTTTCCAAAGTGAAATGACTGTACACCATGGTTCTTTAATGAGTTTAAAAAACAAGAATCAGCTGCAAGCTCAAAGTTTAAAATTTATTTTGCATTTTCTCTAATCCACTCTCTGTCAAAAGTATAAATACAGGTTTTTATATATATATATATACAATCCCTTAAACTCATCTACTAACTGATTTTAATTTTTAATAAGTAGTTCTACAACTTCCAGAATGTCTTTTAACTTGACAAATCTAAGAACTATTAACTTCTCCTTAGTGATCATGATCATTAACCGGTAGTTTCTCTTTGCCATAATAAAATGATTTGTTTGATAGCACTTTTGGAGTAACCAATACTCAGAAAAATGGGAAAATCCAAGGAACTTGGTGAAAATCTAAGGAGAACTGTAGATTTACACGTTGGTAAGATCTCCTCGAGCCACTTTTAAAACAATGTAAGTACAAGTTATTTAGATGTGTCCAGAAGAAGGCCCAAAATTTCAAGAACAGCACAGGAACCACTGACTGGTAGTCCACTAGTCTGCCATGAAATGGAAACTAGTGGACTACCAGCATCACTGCCCAGAGTGAAGTGAACAAATTGAAACAAACTAATTGTGCTGAGAGAGGGGTCATTTACTATCAGACACTTGTCGGCTACTAAAGGGTGTGGCTGAGTTTTAACTTATTAAGGGACATTTAACCAAATATTAGTGCAGGTGTACATGTATGTTTGGATCAGTAAGTATACTTTTGGCTGTGTGTCGATTAGAGAAAATCCCCCCCCAAAACACTGCTGCTGTAGGTTACCAGTAAGTGAGTAAAGAGCCCAAGATAGGATGAGAAATGACATTACTGAAAACACAGCACAAAGATGCAGCAGTACACCATAAGAACTAACATTACTTTTCCTGTTTATTTTCAGCCCACTAGCATGACTGTGAACCAAGTTTCAACAACAAACACAACTGAAAGTGACACCGGTGACAAAACAGATTAAATGTGAACCCAGTCACATCCAAATTAACACGGACCTACAGCAAATAAGACACAACACTGTGGCAAAAAAGCTCCTATTTTCTTCTGTCTTTTTTATTCAGTATTTACTTGCACAGATGAATGAGCAACAAGCTCTCCACATTAATTATCACCTGGTAGAACACATAGACAGCTTTGCTGCTATGAACAGTAAATATAAACTGGTCAAAACTGTGACAGATTTGTCTACAGTTAAGTTCTATTATTGCGTCTCTTATTTTCAGTCTTAAGATATGGGTTACCCTGAACATATCATGTTGATTAAAGAGCGTGGGCATACTTGTTGATCAACCCTTACAGAAAATTACAAGCACTGTTAATTTAGGTCAGCTGTAGCATGAACCTTTCATTGGGTGGTGGTCTCATATATTTGTTAGCTGTCATTATCACCATCAGTATCGCTGTCTTTAAGGTTATCCTCTGCAATCTCCATGGCAACCAGCCCCTTGTGACACTGCTGTCGTGCAGCCAGTAAGAATACGTCTCAGGTTGGGATTAGAAGAGTGACACAGCTGGCGGGATTCATGTGAACTGTACCAGACATGGAGGTTCCAAGAGTGTCATAAGATGAGAACCTCTTCCACTACTGTTGATGATGGCCTGCCAGGTGGACCATTTACCTTCCTGTTGTTGGCTCACAGCCAAAATTGTGTATTTTTCGCATCCATTTTGGCCATTTCAGAGATGACAAGGTCTTTCTTCTCCGTTTTGGTGGCTTTGGATCATATGTTTGGCACTCCACCCCATCGTCGAGTGGCTTTGTTTGAGATTGTGTGAGCCCTGATTTACTGGTTGAGTTGCACTCCACTTGCATCATGTTTGTGCTTGGAGATTGGCAGCTTGTATAGCCAGGTCTTGTAAGCCTCTTAGATCTAGAAGAGCCTCACCCTTTCCAGACTGATTGACCGTCCTGGCCGGATACAACAGTCAATCTTGTGCAGAAGTTGAGTTGTTATGCTTGAGACCACATGCCAGTCTACCAAGGCCTCTCACGGGTCCCCCTAAGAATCAGATTGTTTCACCACCAAGAGTAAAGACGACGCTATCATTCCTGGTCACTCTCTGAATTGAAAGGCTGCAAGACTTGATGGTGGGCTTGATTTTCATACGTGCCCATGCAAATAGCTCCTCCGGCTTTTTAAGGAGCCTTACTGTGCAGGCTGGGATTTGGAGAAGGGTGGTGACATTGTCCAAGTCCATACAGCTGGGAGTCTTTGACCTGAAGATATGACTCCTCTTACCATGTGTTTTCCACCTATTAGGATGATCTCAAATACTAATTATTAAAGTCATTGTTTAGTATCATCATCTCAAAAACTCGTTGAATCTTTATTGGCATTTAGCAGGTGATTTGTTATTAACTTTCTGAACACACTGAGATGTTTCAAGCACCCATGAATCGTGCTCTGGGATTAAACGGGTTAAGTGCCTCCCAGGGAAGAGTGCAGCTGTGAATAAATGAGTCATTTTTAAATTCCATCTCTTCTGGAAGTCCAGCAGTGTTGATGGGAAAATTATATTTGACCAAGAAAGGCAAACCGTCAGAGTGAGAATGACACAGGCTTCCAATTAAACCTGATCATAATCTTGTAAGCCTACACTATCACCAGGATACATACATTATTGAGATTGGGATATGCTAAGTCTTCCTTGTGTTCACAAAGTGAATATAAATTTGCCTTATCTGGAAGTGCGTTGTGACCTTGAATGGTTAATAAGTAGCTTTGTTTTGATTGATACACTACCATTCTTCTTTAAAAAACAAACAAACAAACAAAAAAGACCTTTTGAAACTTGAAGGATGTTGTATAATTGCATAGCTTCATGGCTACACTAGCAGCCCAATTTCCACCACAAACAACCATGAAACAGAAGAAAGGTGTTTATTAAATAAGGCCCACACAGCAAGTAACAACAAAGCTTTGTTGCATCACCGAAAGAAGTCAATATCACTCTAAACTATAATAAATTAATAATTTCCCCCAGACCCTCAGGCATTAGGCGCTCATGCCTAAGGCAAAAGAGATGTTTTTGTTCATTTGTAAATTTTGGTTTGTTATGCATACCTAAAACCTGCTGTTTGCAAATATGAAATATATGTATTTTATGTAATATTTACCAGAAGTCCTCTCAAAGAGAGAGAAATGATTAGCATAATTTTGCTAAATGTAACTATGGCCTGGAGGGCCTGCAATTCAATGTTGGAATGGCAGGCAAAAAGAGGTTGCTCAGGGCAGACAGTGATGGATGGGGAGTGTCTGGAGCCATCGGCTTAGTGTTAAGCATACGCTGCATTTCTCTCACTCGTCCCGCTGCCCTTTAAGGAGCATCAGCAGGCGCTCCATAACTCAGTGGTATATTGGAGGAGAGGAAGGTGGGACAAACAGCACTGGTCAGCCCTGATAAAGGTCTGTGTCCTTGAGAGGTGACCAAAGAGTAAACAGCATGAGATAATCCCTGTCTTTGTCATGTGGACATGGGAATATTTGTGCATATAGGTGTGTGTCTGGCTGTGTGTTTGTAGAGTGACAGTTAGAATCGGGGGTAGTGAGGTTGCGTTTCAGGGTAGTCCAGGTAGGTCTGATCAAGGTGTCCTAAAAATCTTTATCAGCCCAACATGAAGTAACAGCCTGAAGTAACTACAGCATCGTTCTGTTTCTTTCTGGTCGTGTTTACTAATTCAAATATTCTTTTTGAGATCAGCTTTGCTGTGGTTTATTGCAGAACAAGGCTGCCGTGACAGAAAGCCCAAAGCATTTATTGAGACAATTATATTTTAATTCAAACTTCTTCTTTTTTTTTTACTTAAGCCAAATTGCTAAATCTACCCATAAACAATGCAAACCACAGGCTTTGCTGCAGATTGTAAATGTAATTCATTATTACTATTAATAACGCTTTTCTACTCAATTTGAGCATTTACAGTGCTTTTTTAATATAAACCTCATTCATCCATTCAGACACAATCCCCATAGAGATTAGGGAAACCAGGGATTGAACCCCTGACCTTCCAATTAGTGTATGACCCCCTCTCCTTCTTCACTAACCACAGCTGCTGCATTGTTCTTAATCTTATTTATTTTTTTATTTAACAAGGATGCAATTTTCAGGAGTGTAACTTCAATGGACACCTTTTTCCATGTCTTCAGGTCTGCCATACCTCTGGATGTCATCTGATCATTAGCAAGGCTGCTTATCTGGTCCTGTGCGCCGGACCAAGTGTTCTTGGCCACTAGGATTTCTAGAAAAGTGCTGTGGTTGTACTTGCTTCCTAGCATTAATAGACTAGCTCTTTTACATATTGTGGCTCCTTAAGCTCAGTTTGACCTGTGTTCTTACGTTAATAAAATGATTAGCATGTAAAGAAACTGGATTGGCTTTCTCTGCCCTTTTTTTTTCATCCATTCATTCATTTTCTGAACTGCTTTCCCAGTTCAATTTCAAAGCGGGCCTGGACCCTATCCCAGCTGTCCCAGGCTAGCACATACAGGGAGTGCAGAATTATTAGGCAAGTTGTATTTTTGAGGAATAATTTTATTATTGAACAACAACCATGTTCTCAATGAACCCAAAAAACTCATTAATATCAAAGCTGAATGTTTTTGGAAGTAGTTTTTAGTTTGTTTTTAGTTTTAGCTATTTTAGGGGGATATCTGTGTGTGCAGGTGACTATTACTGTGCATAATTATTAGGCAACTTAACAAAAAACAAATATATACCCATTTCAATGATTTATTTTTACCAGTGAAACCAATATAACATCTCCACATTCACAAATATACATTTCTGACATTCAAAAACAAAACAAAAACAAATCAGCGACCAATATAGCCACCTTTCTTTGCAAGGACACTCAAAAGCCTGCCATCCATGGATTCTGTCAGTGTTTTGATCTGTTCACCATCAACATTGCGTGCAGCAGCAACCACAGCCTCCCAGACACTGTTCAGAGAGGTGTACTGTTTTCCCTCCTTGTAAATCTCACATTTGATGATGGACCACAGGTTCTCAATGGGGTTCAGATCAGGTGAACAAGGAGGCCATGTCATTAGTTTTTCTTCTTTTATACCCTTTCTTGCCAGCCACGCTGTGGAGTACTTGGACGTGTGTGATGGAGCATTGTCCTGCATGAAAATCATGTTTTTCTTGAAGGATGCAGACTTCTTCCTGTACCACTGCTTGAAGAAGGTGTCTTCCAGAAACTGGCAGTAGGACTGGGAGTTGAGCTTGACTCCATCCTCAACCCGAAAAGGCCCCACAAGCTCATCTTTGATGATACCAGCCCAAACCAGTACTCCACCTCCACCTTGCTGGCGTCTGAGTCGGACTGGAGCTCTCTGCCCTTTACCAATCCAGCCACGGGCCCATCCATCTGGCCCATCAAGACTCACTCTCATTTCATCAGTCCATAAAACCTTAGAAAAACCAGTCTTGAGATATTTCTTGGCCCAGTCTTGACGTTTCAGCTTGTGTGTCTTGTTCAGTGGTGGTCGTCTTTCAGCCTTTCTTACCTTGGCCATGTCTCTGAGTATTGCACACCTTGTGCTTTTGGGCACTCCAGTGATGTTGCAGCTCTGAAATATGGCCAAACTGGTGGCAAGTGGCATCTTGGCAGCTGCACGCTTGACTTTTCTCAGTTCATGGGCAGTTATTTTGCGCCTTGGTTTTTCCACACGCTTCTTGCGACCCTGTTGACTATTTTGAATGAAACGCTTGATTGTTCGATGATCACGCTTCAGAAGCTTTGCAATTTTGAGACTGCTGCATCCCTCTGCAAGATATCTCACTATTTTTGACTTTTCTGAGCCTGTCAAGTCCTTCTTTTGACCCATTTTGCCAAAGGAAAGGACGTTGCCTAATAATTATGCACACCTGATATAGGGTGTTGATGTCATTAGACCACACCCCTTCTCATTACAGAGATGCACATCACCTAATATGCTTAATTGGTAGTAGGCTTTCCAGCCTATACAGCTTGGAGTAAGACAGCATGCATGAAGAGGATGATGTGGACAAAATACTCATTTGCCTAATAATTCTGCACTCCCTGTAGAGACATCCAACTAACCACACTCACACCACTGGGCATTATTGAATCACAGATCAGTTTAATATGCATGTCTTTGGGCTGTGTGAAGAAACTGGGGATTTTGGCAAACACTTGGTTAGGATTTTTCCTTTTCTGCCCCGTAAGTAAAAGGTGCAAGAAGGAGGTTCGAAGACGGAAATAATGTAAATTTGAAACTTTCTGTAATGCCATAATATCACTAAGCGCACTCTTTGAAGTTTAGCGCAGAGCAGTAAAGTGAAAAAATGAGAGTGTCTGACTGGCCGACGGGGACCAGCTGAACCTGGGGGTAATCGTCCAAGGAATGTTTCATCAACTTGTACGCTCCCTGCCTCAGCAGATTTGCATCCCCTCCTGTTCGCCTCATCTTTCCAACTTTCTCTCACTCCATCATTTGACGAATGACCCTGAACAGCTGTCAGGGTAGCAACATTTAATGGCTTCTGCAATCACAGTGACTTGTCTGCAGTAAACAGATCCCTTCGCGTTTCTCTGTCATATGGAGAAAAACAACACAAGCACTAGCAGAGAATCTCTCCGTCACTGAGACCCCTACTTATGCAATCAAGTGGGTGACATATGTTTAAATGAAAAATTACCCTTGTGCTGTCACCAGTTGTATGAACAATGTCGTCATCTGAATTTGTTAATGCGGTAATGGCATGTCATATTCAGGGTAAGGCAGGCAAATTAAATGGTGTGAACGGGGAAGGGAGTTCGTGCAGAAGTTAAAATATCAAGCTAAAGTTAAAGGCAATGGCACAGTAATAATGTTGTTACACAGTCCTGCAAAGTTTTTAGAATATGCTCAGAGAAGACTCATGACACATCGGAAAGGGAAGGAAAAGGTGGTGTATTTTTTCTTTTTTTGCACTCACGCTTATGCCAGTGAAAGCCGCTGGGCTGAAAGAAAAAAAAAACTTGTTTCTCCAGCTGCTGCTCGGCATTAGGCAAGCATAAATTTGAGAGGGGTACAAATCCATCTCATTTGATTCTGTTTCCATCCTAAACTTGAGAAAAACAACAATGTTGTTACTCAGACTGATGAGCAGTGCCAGAAGTGGCTTCAAGCAATGATTGAGCTTTGATTTCTGAGTGTTTACCTCCTTCATATTCACCTGAAATATACCTACAATACAAAGAAGCTTACATAAAAATGAAAACACTGCTAATATATTTACTGTTCAAACACATTTTTTTTTTTTTTTGCAAGAAAAAACACACGGGTCCGTGTTGCACTTAGAGCGACGGGGTAAAAAAAAGAAAGAAAGAAAAATCAATGCACACCTTGCAGTTTATGATGATATCATGACAGCACATATAGATCATACTGATGCCTCAAGGCTTTCTGAAAAGCTAATAAATTTATTTCCATTTTAGTGCTATTTTATTACCATCTGCTGTATTTCTCTTTAGTGGGGTCTTCTTTGACTCTAAATAAAAGCACACAGCATAATATGAGGCACCATCAAGTTAACAGCTGCTTTTGTGAATATTTAGTGTTGTAACTACTGGAATTATAGCCACATAAATTGCGCAACACTATTCGTGTGTTTATCTTTTATTGTGAATGCAAACCCTTTTGTCTTAGGATTCTTAAATTACAACATATATTTGTACATTTTGGCTGCTAATGAAATAGTATGTCTTGATGTAGGAAAGGATTATCATTTATTATAGATGATTGCTGTGCTTTATGTCTTCCACTGTTTAAATGCTGCTGTGGTTGTGTGGGTTCTCTCCAAAAGCACCAACTTCCACTCGTGCTCCAAAAACAGCCATGGTTTAGGTGAACTGTTGATTCTAAATGGGTGGTAGATGTGAATGGTAGAGGGTGTGGTTGCCTGTGTTAGCCCTGCAACAGACTGGCGATACTTCCAGGATGTATGCTGCTACTTGCCCTGTGACAGCCGGGATAGACTCTAGACTCCTGCAATCCTGAACTTGATAAGCAGAAGACAATGTATAATGGATTACCTTGATGTCTAAGTTTAAGTTCCTTTTTCCTAGATCTACAAAGTCGGTTGGCAAAGAGATGTTTGTGAAAACAGTATCCCGACTGATCATGGCTTGCTGACTTTCACTACATGCAGGACATTAACATTTTACTCAGGGAGCCACTAACCTAAACCAAATGGATTATCCAGTAGTGAAAACGTGGCTGATGCAGACTCCATGTGCTACATGTGAGAAATGATAACTTCCTACAGTGTCACAAGCAAATTCTTCCAAAATTCATGCATGATACAAGCTTATGATAACGCCTCCCATCATAAAATGGTCAGAGTTTGTTGCTGGCATCTATTGTCAGTCCCCATGGTCAAGTTATTCTTGTGCTGATATTATGCAGCCTGAACCTGGCATTAGTTTTCTGCTTCGTCTCAAGTGATGCTGTCCTGAATATTTGTTGAGAAAGCACTTTTCTTACTTGACTGAGTACCGGCAATAGAAAGTAAAGTGTATTTGGTCAAGCAGTCATGTGAACATCTTCGTCCTGGAGTCAGTGTGAGCATGCATGATAAATAGATACCTGTGTCAGCTGGTCATTGAGCCACATGTTCAATGATGTGCATCTGCACAGTGTGATGAATTGAGCAGTGAGATCTGTCTGCAAATGTTTTATTCTTTGTGACGGCTCATTGCTCAGTGGCGATGTGGAGTGTGGATGAGCATGAATGGCACCATCTGAGGATAACAGGCCTCATGGGCAGAGGGGGTGTGTGGGACCCTGTTTGGGGTACATCTGGACAACTGGCTGTCCTCTTCTGTAAGAGCCAGAGTCAGCTGAAAGTCCAGCTGTCACTTCTGCTGCAGTGAGGTCTGATTTCACCCCTTCAGTTTCCAACTTCAGATCAAACTATGTGACTTATTTTAACTTTAAACTTCCCATCTAGTGGTGACCTGGTAGCAGATTGGTCACAATCCATGATGCCACATGATCACAAATGCCCTGAGCAGCAAGTGCTTAATTTGTCTCTGCTTGGCCAGAGAATTAGCTGTGTGTCAATACCCTGCTTCTTCACTGTAACAGTCAAATACAAGAAATAGGTTTAAAGAAAGAAAGTGTACTTATTGCATTTTCCTAAGCCTCATCCATCTAGCTGAAGGCACTTAAATAATTTTAACTAAAATTCTCTGTTTATACCTGTGATTTAATTTGATTTGGAAAATATTCCAGTATGTTTTTAATATATCCCTTCTCTAAATTAAACTGAAAAATAATGTTACTTTTATCATGACATGTGGAAGCCATGTGTTGGTAAAGAAGGGAGAAAATTAATGTTTTTTTGAATCAAGCGTTTCCTCACATGATTGCTTTATATTCGTACTAGCAGCCTACTGAAAGACTCAAATAAGAGAAAATTGCTTATTGTATATCCTAGCTGTTTCCCCACTTAAGGGTCTATTTTTAATGTATTTGTACTAGCTTCTACAGATGTTTCTCATTTGATTCAGTCAAAATGGTTCAAACAAACATGCCAAAGTTAATAAAATGAAATTGTCTTTGAATGTTTAGAAGCGGCTGCATTGGAGATATTGCTGTAGCTGCTGCTGCTTCCTCTTGAGTCTGCTGTATATGTGTCAAAACAAAACGTATCTGGAGGCCATGCAGGTTGTTGCGAATTAATTCTGAAACCTTCCACATGACAGTGACTTTATTTTGACCAAATAAAATCCAGCAAGGAAGGAGGGACCTAAAAACTTTTTAATATATTCACTTTATTTTTTACTGTTCCTATGAAATAAATTTCCACCACTGATTTAACATTTAAAAAAAATAAATTAAAATGTTTTATTTCCTTCTTTGTTTGCTTGTTTTTTCTTTACCTGAGAAAAAAGGCCTTGGTGACGATCTCTCTGGTATTATTAAGACCAGTTACAAATTTAAAAAACAATAAAATGGAAGTTTCAACTTGCACTTAATTATAATAAACCTCCACTCTGTCACGTTTAAATCGGATAATGCCTAACAAGAGAAGCTTACAGTGGACTAATACAAAAGGAGAGCAGACTTTCACAATAACTTTCCCTTTTAAAGCCTTCATGCACTCACAACACCTTAGGCCCACAATTCCAATTAATGAATCTCCACTTTCTGCTGTCTCCCTAATGAGGGGGCGTTCAGGAACTAAGGTGCTGGTCCTGTGACCCTCCTCTGATCTCTACATGTGACAAAATGATGCTTTACCTAAAGGACATTATACCTTCAGGGAGGGGCAAATGTAAATGATGACAGTACGCACTCCCCTCTTCATCTATGCCATCTTGTTCTCCATTATTTTTAATCACTGGAGTGCTGAAGGAGCAGATCACCTTGTTAAACTGTGTCTGCTGTGGTTGAAAACTCCGTAAAAGCTCAGTTCTTTACATACAGACTGAATAGACAATAAATGCCAAATATCAAGCAGAAAAATAGCAAGATATGTTTTAAACATTGTAATATTCTTTGCTGGCTGTTCTCATTTTGCATACACTGAACTTGCCGAGATGTGTTTCTCCTCTTTTCCGTCGGTCAGTGATTATAGTGGATATTTACAACCCACTTGTTTTTTATTTGGATTTTGCAGAATATCCCAGCAGTTTGGTTGTAAAGTGGTTTATAGGGAAACTGCGTTTCCTAACCAGTGATCTTTTCAAATGATTGCCCTAAAAAACTGATTTTTTTCATATGCCTTTGCCCAAATCCAACGAATTGAATTTTGAGAATTCAATAGCCACCATTAGAAGTGGGAAAGTGGATTCAAAAGCACCCATCAGGATGGGGAAAGGCAGTTGTCTTGAGTTTAAATTCGTTGACAGTTAAAAAACAACAACTGGTTTTCCGTCTACTACTTGTACCTTACTGCAGTCCGATGTGTATCTGACAAATATTTATGTTTGGTGCTCTGTGCAATCATTATTATGTGGTAAAGAGCAGAATATTGCTGATGTGTATTCAACTTTTATTTATTTATTTACATTTTTTATTATTTCTTCATGTAAGCTACGTAATTGGCCGTAGGTTCTGCTGCCACATATTTTGCCTGCAGACAGTTACAGTGGGATATATATGTCACTTGCTACTTACAGGATGCCACATCAGCATGAGTCTTTGTCACATTCACTCTCGCTAGAGTATACAAAAAAAAAACAATGTCATCCAGAAGCTTTCCAAAAAATCAATTACAAACACTTTCAGTCCAGCCACACTGAGGATGTCCCTGTAGTTGAGAAATGCACTGAATTTTACATCCACTGATCTTGTTAGAGCCAAATTTTTCACATAATCACAAGAGCAGGATAACTTTCTACTTTTGACAGCAGAAGTACCGTCATCGGGTCACTGCGATCAAGGGTGATAATAGATAAAGATGGGACAATAATAGGGATGGGATGATGGGACAATGAGCTGATATAAGCTGATATGCCAACCTCATAATTCATTCATTATCTGTCCATATTTTCATTTAACTACACATATCCAACACTGACACAAGGAGAAATGTTATTTGTACATTACAGGGCAAGTTTCTTGTTCAGACTTTTTGATTTTGTAAAGTAAGCCCAGTGAGTATGCAAATTGTCATAGTGATATGGCAGGTGAGATGGGTATTGACCTAGGGAAGAGAGGAAATCAATATCTTGCCATTTCAGGTCCCTTTGGGCTTTTTTTAGTAACTCGGTGCACAGGCGTTAATCACTGAGTCAATTGTTTCATTAATCAAGTGAGAAGTCTCAGAAAGTGGAGATGGGTGTGAAAGCTCTCTCTCTCTCTCCTTCTCCCTCTGCCCTGTCCTCACTTTGACAAGTAGATAACTATCCCTAAAAGAGAGGAGATAGAGGTGACTGGGCTGCACTGGAGCCAAATCTCACTGGGAGGCTGTCAGGCTGAGTTCCAATACTGAAAGGTCTCCTTTTTCCTCAGCTGCTGCTTTGGGGGAGGTGGCATGAGCAATTGTATTCTGACAGTTTCTCTAACTTCCTTAGTCTTGTGAAATCTACATAACAGAACAGTCATGGCTGCATGAGACATTTGATGATCTGTTTTGTGTCTTTTGTGGCTCAGGATATGGAAAAAATGTCAAATGGAAGTCATGATAGATTGAATGCTTGCTTCCTTATTGTACACTGAGATATATTAAGCTGGATAAGCAACCAATTAGTTTTTATACAAATGTTTGTGGTTAGATGTTAGAATTCCAGATTTTCTTTAAAAAAATAAAGATTTTATGCTTTGTTTTATATATAAATACGATCTCCTTCCCATTCCCACCCACTTGGGTGTGTGGTACAGGTTTGTTCCTCAAACCTTGGTCCCCCTCCAGAGGCCGGGGAGTTTGATGGATTCCATTCAACTTTATTTATATAGTACCAAATCACAACAATAGTTGCCTTTAGGCACTGTGTAATGTAAATTATAAAGACCCTTCAATAATACAGAGAAAACAGGGACTGGGTCACCTGATCCAGGCCTATACGCTTTATCAAAAAGAAGCTACATTAATGATACTTACCCTGGATCCAGATGAAACCATGCTGTCCTTTGATGTAGTCTCTCTCTTCACTTGCATACCCACCACGGAGGCCGTGGAGACTGTCAGAAAACTGTCAGAAGACAGCTCCTTGGAGGACAGGACCAACTTCACACCCGATCAGATCTGCACACTGTTAGACCTCTGCCTCACCAC
>NW_024582365.1:401690-403679 GCF_018398535.1 Haplochromis burtoni
CTGGACTAGGGTGGACAGCCTATCCAGCTGATGAGGCTTAAAGGACATATACAGCTGAATGTCATCGGCATAGAAATGATAAGACAGGTCACTAAAAGACTGAATAATGCAGCTAAAGGAAGCATATAAAAAGAAAATAATAATGGACCCAATACTGAACCCTGTGGAACCCCGCAGGTCAGGGCAGCAGTGTTTGAGAACCTATCAGTCCTAACAGAAAAAGTCCTGTCTGATAAGTAGGAAGAAAACCAGTCTAAGGCGGTGCCAGATACACCAGCCAGAACCTTCAGCCTGTTGAGTAGGATTTTGTGGTGGATGGTGTCAAAGGCAGCACTAAGATCAAGCAAAATGATCACGGAACAATTTCCTGCATCAGATGCCAGGAGTAGATCATTATAGACCCTTAAGAGACCGGTCTCCGTAGAGTGCTGCTTTTGAAAGCCAGACTGAAAAGGGTCAAAAATCTGCAATCAGCATAGTAAGGACCTGAACTGATTTTCTACAATCTTTTCTAGTAATTTACTTATAAATGGCAATCTTGAAATAGGACGATAACCACTAGGGGAGGTAGGATCTAGATTCTGTTTGTTTTAACAGAGGGGTTACCTCAGCATGTTTAAAATAGGACGGGACACAGCCTTGCCTCAGTGAATTGTTGATGATGGATAGTAATGTGGGACCAATGCTGGTGAGAGTCCCAGACAGGACAGAGGGAGGTAATATATCTAAGGAGCATGATGAGGATTTCATTTTACCTATTACTGCAACTAAGTCATTGAGTGTGATTGGAGAAAAATAAGTAAATGACCCGGGACAACAAGGGGCATCTTCATAGGGGGAGGCACTTGAGGAGATTTTGGATCTCAAGTCCATCACCTTATTTACAAAGTAATTGAGGAAAGTGCTGCAGTCTTCGTCAGAAAGTAACACAGCATGCTGAGTTGGAGGAGAAACAATACTATTGATAGTATCAAATAGAATTCTTGGGTTATTTTTATGACGATTTATGAGATTATTGAAGTAGGAGGATCTGGCCTCTTTAACTGACTCATTATATAAGTGAAGAAGTTCTTTGAAGTGTTCCCGATGGACAACCAGCCCAGTGGACTTCCAGAAACGCTCTGCTTTTCGACAGGAGTGTCGAAGACCACGGGTTTGATTATTTAACCATGGTGTGCAGGAACTAACAGTGCAATGACTAGTTTTGAAAGGAGCAACCTGATTAAGAATGGCAAGACAGTGTTCATTAAAAGAATTAATAAGGATGTCAACCTCGTCAGAAGAAGGTTTAAAATTAAAAAGAGAAGAAAACTTTAAAATGACAGAGTCATCAATAAAGCGCCTGCGCCTAATAAAACTTTGGGGAAGAGACTCTGAATTGAACAATACATTAAAAAAGACTGACTTATGATCGCTAAAAGAAACATCATTTAAGTTCATGTGGTCAGGGGAAACACCACAGGTGAAGACCAAGTCCAGAGCATGCCCAGCTGTGTGAGTAGGACCTGATACATGTTGAACAAAATTAAAAGAGTCCATAATGCTCAGGAACTCCTTAGTAGTACTATTTGATGAGTCCTCTGCATGAATGTTGAAGTCACCAACAATGATGACCTCGCCCAGTTTAATCGTGGAAGTTAAAAATTCTTGTAGGTCGGACAGAAAAGCTGCAGCAGACCCAGGTGGACGATAAATTAAAATGCCATATATGGGCTGTTCTCCTCCAATTTTTATCATAATCATCTCAAAAGAGTTGTAACAGCTTGAGGAGATCATCTGGCATAAGAATGTCTTTTTGAAAATTACCGCTGTTCCACCCCCTCGTCCAGATATCCGAGGCGCACAGAGAAATGAACAGTCAGCGGGACACAGCTCTAAAAGATGTGAGACTTCATTCTCACGCTGCCACGTCTCAGAGATAAACATAAAATCAAGCTTCTCCGTACAGAACAAGTCATTTAAGATATAAGACTTGTTGGCAATTGAGCG
>NW_024582365.1:404203-429673 GCF_018398535.1 Haplochromis burtoni
TTAGAACTGAAGAAGCTTCTCGGATGAGAGGTGAAACGTCTTCAAGCAACTTAAAGAAGTCCAGACGCTTTTCTTTGCAAGCTCCTTTGACAAGCTACATTAATCTTAATCTTAAAAGTAGAAAATGTATGTGTCCTGAATCAAAACAGGGATCTGGTTCTACGGAAGAGGGGCCTGAAAGCTGAAGGCTCCGCCTCCCATTCTACTTTAATTACCCAGGGAATCACAATTAAGGACACAGTCTGAGAGCCAAGCACTCTACTGGGTTGATACAGTACTACGAGGTCCTTTAGATAGGTGGGGCCTGATCATTCAAGACCTTGTATGTGATTAGAAGGATTTTAAATTTAGATTCTGGATTTAACAGGAGCCAATGAAGAGATGCCAGGGATCTTCGTCAGACTGCACTCCTCTGGTCAGAGACAGAGATATTGTGAATACCTTGACAATGCATTTTAATAAAACTGGGACCACTTTGGACTTTACTTTCCAAATCTGCTCCAGTTGTTCCTTCAGCCCCGGCTGAGGAGCCGGTGTGTTTATAATGCAGACACAGAAGAGAAGAGGCAGAAATGATGAGCCGTTTATGGGAAATGAAGTTGGAAAAATAGACTGTGATGACCATGACAAAACAGACAATGAACAGGTTTCAGAGCAGGAGCATGCAAGGAAGGAACACCTGGGGAAACACAGCTGACACAAATGAACATGATGCTACAGGGGAAGCAAAACTAAACACACTGAACATGGAAACAGTAGACCTTACAAAATAAAGCAGGAAACATGGAAAGACATAGACTTGATAACACGAGCTTGGAACATGGAACACAAGGAGGCATAGAAGAAACATAAACCAGACTAAAAACTCACCAAGACAAATATTTCCTTTCAGCAACGAGTGTGAAAAACACACTTCAAACGTCTGCACAAATATTATTATTTGTAGTGAAGGTGAGACTTTGATGAAAACAACACTGAATGATTTCATTTAGTCTTTAATGGCATAAGCAAAGCAACCGATACACAAAATATTTGAATCTTCATATTTATCAAAGCAGGCTTATAAAAGTGTTTCAGGAAATATCTTCTTATACTCAGTTTTGCTGTTTATATTTCAATGAACATGTTTCTATCTCACCTAATTAACGAAAAGTGATGAATGTGGATCATTGGCTTCATTTCCTTTTCTGTTAAACCAAAGAAACTGATATAAGCATTTTTACTATCATCCAGAACACTGTGTGCTGCAGTGAGGAGGAAAAATACATATTATCCCTTCGTATTATTGATTTATGGCACCGAGTTACTACAGCAGATGTGGAGGGATCATGTTTTACACATCAAAGCTTGTTGTTTCTCAGAAGCTTTGAGAGAAAATAATGAGAAAAGGGTCATGATCTCATAATAAATTCCAGTAGTCTAGTACTTGCATTTATGTGTGTCTGGATTCTTCTCCATAGAACATGCACTTTACTTAAACTCTCAGTTTATGAGTGGAGAAGTTAAACAAATCATAACTGCAGAATTGCAGCTTTTCTGCAGATCATCCTCGTGCTCTTCACACCATAAAAAAATATTAATACAACAAAACCTTCTACCGCACTAAAAACATTTAACCTCCTCTATGAACCCTTTCAACTTGCATTCAGCTTGTAAAAAATGTGCAAACTGAATACACGTATTGTCATATTTAGTGATTATGAAGCACCGTATTGCTAAAAGTAAATGTTAAATTTTAAATAGAAAGCAGAAAGATAATGTATCTTAGCCCTTCCGGCAAGTTCAGTTCTTGATCATTTCAATCAGCCATAAGGAAGTGCTCTACTTAGAATCATAGTACTCAGAAAGTCCTGCAGCAAAGGCACATAGTTAAGATTCTGAGTAGGCCCGAGATAAGAGATGAGAAAGCCAAAGTGCAAGCGAGAGACAAATAAAGGTGAGATGCAAGATTTCTCCTCACTGAGTTAATCATGTGAACAGATGAGACCAGCTTGGACCCATCTTGGAGACGCACTGGCAAAACAGAGCTGACAAATATGGCAACTGGAAGATGAGGGAAGCGATTACGGGCATGGCAAAGAATAAGGCCTTAGCACGCTGAAATCTCTTAATGTTCTTGGATGGCGATAGTAAGTCACGCTTTGGAACTCCATGCATGTCAATGTGCATGCCTAACAAGCCTAGCAATGTGCCACGTCTGCCTTACCAGTCTGCCATTCATTTGTGGATCAAGTCTGTACGCATGCACATTTAAGCATTTACATTAATATGCATGGACGTGTGTGAATGCTTAGTAATGTATGAACTGATTCACCCCTGGCTCACCCATTTCACCTTTTCACATGAAAGGTATTTATTTGGAAGGGTGAAATAAACCTACAAAGGGAGAAAGGATGAGGTGTGAGTTCCCTTTGATCAGAAACAGTAAGGGACCGCCTATGTTGAAAGTGTTGTTGTTTGCTTTCCTATTTAATTTGGGGGAAAAGACCTTGTGCCGGTAAGCTCTGTCTGCTGTGAGCTTGACAGACTCTAGTCGCTGGGAGTCCAGGGCCTGAAAAGTAGCAAAGTGGAAAAGTCTTTAAAAACATCTTTAGGTAAGAACAGGAGAAATGTGAGGCTGATTTCATTTTCAGTACAGATGAGGTGAATAGAACTTCTGTGATTCTGTAATCTCAGCATGGAAGTTTGTGATCTAAAGGTGACAAATTGGAATGGTATGTAGGAGGGAACACTTACTAATCCTGAAATCGTATATGTTATGTAGGAAAAGGACTTTTTTTTTTAACGGATGTTCTCATCCTTAAAGACAGATCCAGTTTTTTCCCCATGTGACATGGTTCATAGGTCATTTAATAACCTTAAATTACAATTCTAATTTGAATCAAAGTGACAGTGAATGGAGTGTGTCCAAAAGCACATTACCTGTGCTGCATATTAATGAGGACAGACTGCTTCGAGGGAAGCTCCTGTCTTATGGCAGTTTATGTCGATGCATGGTTACTAGGCCAAGATTTAATGAAATAGCTGTGCAAGAAAATGACTGCCTTTTACATGACGTGATGCCAGCTGTCTCAGAATGTCTTGTCTATCTTAGAGAAAATGCAAAAAGGTAGTAGACAGGATTCCCTTTTATGGCACAATTTTTAGTCATTTTAAGTCTCTCTCTCTCTTTGCTTGTTTGAGATGGATTAATAAAATAAAGTGTTGTGCTGTTCCTGCACTCTGACATCTTTCTGCAGAACTGGCAGAATGTAAAATCTCCCTTTTCATTAAGAGTCAAAATGGTTTCTTTGACAGTCGGTGTCAAAAACATGCAAGAGGTCTATTAATAAGTGATTGGAGAAGCACGCTGGAGGGGTAACCTCAGCAAAGCTTTAACCTTAATGGTCATCTTTTCATGAATTTTTCAATTCCTCATTAAGGTTGCATCCATTAAATGTGCATTTGTTTCAACTCTACACTGTCAAACAAATGACAAATACGCAAAGGTTATGAAACCGCTGCATATTCGCAGACTACATTTGCAAAGAAAGCCAGAGACAGTTGAGCAATTTTGATAAATGCAGCCTCAGGCAAAACTAGGAGCCATTTGTTGTTGCCTGAAGCCATAGAGCTGTGTAAAAACAAAACTTTATACTCAGTGCAAATCAGTAGTGTTAGGAAACCCGTGGAGACTGAACGAAATCCTCATTTTTTTTCTGTGTTGTGTAAAGGAGCTAAGGATTAAAGTATAAGCACAAGAAACGGTGTCAATATGTAATGCTCAGCACTGTGCTTTCTCACCATATGAGGGAAAAAATCATTTCCGCAGGGTATAAATTAAGTGACCTCATTTTTCCCCTTCACGTCCCAGCCTAAATGTTGTTTCTCCTGTACTCCCCATATTGTGATGTAAATGAGATGCATATTTGGCTCATCTTGCTCTGCTGAAGTGGAAAGGTAACTATTTGCATTATGTTTGCAGGATGTAGTGCTCGCCACATTACTTTATTCCATAAACGCACATCTTCATGCACAGCAACACTTTATCTGAGCTAATTGGTCTAAAGCATACCAAAGCTTGGTTGACTTGCGAGTCATGGCTGTGTGCAACTCATACTGCCCATCCTAATCTAGTCTGACTTATAAGGCGTGCACTTTGCTCTTGTTTTGTTGTTTTCTCCCCCATTTTTCTGCTCCATGTGTTACTCTGTGGAAAATACTTCAGGTCAATCAAATATAATGAACATGCTCAGTGTTCTAACATAGTCCATGAGCCCAATTAATTAGATTTTTGAGACAGCAAAGTATAATTTCACTCTTCAATTTCTTCTGCACCATTGTATCACTGACATAGCATTATTTTGTTTTCGGGATGGACAATTTATTCCTTTTTCTTCAAATCAGTTGTAAAAATTGATTTACGATTGATTTAAATTTTAAAAAACCTGAAAAACTTTCAACTCATGCAAATGATCTTATTTTTAAGCAATCTGGAGGTGATGTAAGTGATAGGAGTTATCACCTAAAGGTGTAAGGAATTAATTGGTAGATGCAAGGTGTAATAAACGGGATTCGGTGTTTTATAAATAGTACGTCAAATTATAAGGACTGAGTATGGCTGAACTTGTGTTATTGGAAGACACTGGAAACCATGTTTTTAGAGAAAAGGAACCTGAATCAAAGCTTTGCCTATAAATCTTGTTGGATTATGTTGGGATTCCTTGTTATTTGTGAATAAACCATCAAGTGTGATCTATCCTTATATCCTGCTATCCTTTATTGTATTGTATCGTATTGTATTGAAAAAAATGTGTTGTACCACTGTTTCAATGCTCTTTCATATGATATATTACTCGAAATGGTTTCTTGTAATTATTTTTCCAAGGTCAGCTTTAACAGGCAACTATTTAACAGTGAAGGACAAGGTCAAATGCTTATCCAACCGAGAGGATAATGGTTCCCATGGGCTAGTACATTGCTTTGAAGTTTGAAGAGTCAAAAGTTTAAAAAAATTGAGGGTAAAATAAACTTTTCACTTAGTTTCGCATCTGGGGAGACCCTGACCTGATTTTTAGCAAAGTTTAATCAGCTCGAGCCGTTATCAATATCTGCCATCACACAAAATTTGAAAATGATATCTAAAATTGAGCACGCTAGAATGCTAACAAACAAAAGACAGACAAATCTCTCCCTTCCCTACATACTCTGTAAGTCATGACGTGTATATGCACATATAATTAATGAAAATGATCATAAAAATTATTCCATGGTAACAATGGTTAATAACCATTAAAAATAATATTGTTATTTCAATAAGATGATGAAAATAAAATGAAACGGATATATGACGCATTTTAAATGGTTAGTAAATATCGTGATGTGCATCTAAAACATTATTTGCACGGCTATTATAGAGTTGAAACACAGCTGTTCACAGCATTTACCGAGCGTGTTGAAAAATGATGCTTAAGGGTACCAAATGTGACGGTGACTGCCTCTGAGACCTGTCTCACTGTTGTAATGGCAGGTGCATCTTGGCGCCATTGCCAAAGGGCACCTTGTTCTCTGGAACGGCAGTTTCTTGGAAAAAACTGCAGTATTTGACACCCTGGGGCTTTGGCAGGGCTCTATGACTTAGTAATGACGCTTTTGTTTCAAAACAATTAACATTTTGAAATCATTAAGCAATATATAATATAGTATACACATGTAATGGCTGCTGATTTCATCAATATAACATTTTTTATCATATCTTATCAGCCATGACACAATACATGCTGAGTAAAATACATAAAAACACAGACAATAATGAATGAAGTGATCTGAACTAAAACAAAAACAACATTTAACAGAGTTTTAATTTAAAAGATGTCCAATTTGTCATCAGAGCTTGTGCACTGACAATCTCTGTTGTACACAGAGTGCAAAGTAGTCGCTGAGCTGACACTCAGATATGTGTGAATTACTATCTTTCATGCTTGAGGAGACCTTACATATCAGTTACAGGACTCTTCATTTGGATGAAAACAAAGTAGATGCTTAGATAGCACCTCATCGAGGCAAACCAGCAACATAAATCATAACTTCTTCATTTCGCACTCAACACTTAGGTACCCATCTAAATAAACAAATATGACAAAATATGGCACCGCTTGGGTGAATAACATTTCACAGTGCCTGGAACCAGAAGGCATCATACTGAGCGAAACGGCAGGGAAAACTGAGTTGGACTTGGCAAAACCATGGTTGCTGAAGTGGCTGGTTTGTTCCTACTCACCGTAGCAGTGTGAGACACCTCTCTGGCACTGCCCTCTTCTGAATTCAAGCCAAGCCCTCCTGCCTGTTACCGAGGTACAACGAGGTTGCAGCTGCAGAGCACTTTAAAAAGAAAAGCTAAATGCCTGCTGATAAATTGGAACCTGTGGTATGCTGTGTGCTTGTTCACTTCATGTGTTTTGGTGTCAAACGATCTTGCAGGTTTGCTGTTTCTGCTGTGACCTGTAGAAGTCTCTGCATTGAGACTTCTGCCCGTCTACAGGAGCTGTCCAGCTGCCTGTCAAAGATTTAAGTGTTGAATTTAACGTCTATATTTATACTGTCTCCAAACTGGACTGACTTCAGGGCTCAAACAGCCCACAAAAGGGCAGGAGGTAATAGTCATTATGATGGTGTAATTATTTGCCCTTGTTGATTGCTCTATTAATGTTTCTGAACGTGAATTGTGGAGTTAAATCTTTGCAAATCCCCCACCACATACAGTGCTATACACAGATTACAGTATCACCTGAAACCAGAAACAAGTGAGACAAGCCAAACTGGAGCAAAGCTCTCACTTTTCTTAATATGCACAAACCCGGGCCGGAGGTGCATCTCAGATGAATAACATGTTAATCGCTTAAAATCCCCCAGAATCATTCGCTGCTGAAGAAGACTGCATTCACCCATGTTTTTGCAGCCCTGTGAACCAAGATGACTTTGAGGAGGCGACATCGTTCAATTAGGCTTGGGTAATGTATTCATAGCTTTGCCAGCATTGCATGTTTCGGACTGTTTGGCATGCTAGAAGCTGGTATAAATAATATGATGGACAGATTCAGACTAGAGATGTTTTAATTTACAAAAATAAACAACTGAGTACATGGCTGCATTACATTATCATGTAGCTTTAATTTATAAACTTGACTAATTCATAATTTGTAAGGAAGCAGTTAAGGCTCCATGTTATAGTCAAAGCATGACGATGAAGAAGATGTCAAATGACAGTTTGTGATCATTAGACACGTGCAAACGTTATCTGAAAATCTGAATATATTCTTCTTCATTTATAAGAGTCTTGGCCATAATGCTGTGTAATCTGTCCCTGTATTGAAAGTAATCACAAAGCCATAGAATTAAATCAGAAACTGTCCTGTGTCCAACCAGCAGAAACTGAAAGCCATTAATGAGAATTTCCCTTTCCGAATGATACGTCGCTGATCATAACAACATGACAGGTATCAAGAGGACTTTTTTTTCTTGGAGTCAGTGTGTGAAATGGAGCTGAGAATTAAAATAAAATTATTATAAAATCCAGGAAGTGTTTTAAACCATAAACAGCCACTCAGGTATAGGGATATTAGATTAAAGCATAGCAGAGACACACATTATTCAGCCTTAAGTGGCCTATGATTGTAAATCTGATTTTCTTTTGTATAAACTACTTTTGAACACATACACACTAAGTCCTTATCATCAGCCTGCTAGCAAACATGGTGGCTTTTTAAACAAGCAAGCCTATAGAGTCATTCAGAATCTGTTTTTCCTCATCAAACTGATGAACGCAAGTCTGGTGTTTAATCTCCTTCTCTAGGTCTTTTTAATCTCTACCAAATTTAACTCTTTAGCACCTAAACGCTCTTGTACTTTGCAGATAAAACCTTTATCTCTCATTTGGTGGCATGTGGAATACAGTGTTCATCACTGCTTTTAAAATGAAAGCAGCCACTAAGTAACTAAAAATGCTAATCGGAGCAATTACAGTGAAACCTGAAGGAGGCTATAGAAGAAAAATGAGTTGTTTTGAATTTTTTCCAAAGTGGTGAAATAATTGTGAAGCACGTTCAATTACATTCCCAGTGCTTTTATTCCTACTCCTAATGAGACATTGTGAATATGTATGAGTCAATCTAACAAAGTCTTACTAATGCAATAGTGGTCACATTAAAGAAGAGCCTTGCTAATGTTTTCTGTATGTTATCAACAATTCATTTTCTATGTTTTACTGTCACTAGCAGTCTTTTAAAAGCTGAGACAATTTTTACACCTAAGTAAATAAACAAGTCCCTGGAGAAGAGCTTTTGTTCCTGTAAACATCTTTAGGGCTGTGGAAAAGCCTTTATTTTCTCCCTCTCTGTAAGCATATAGCAAGGCTTGCACTTTCTTTGGAAGGCTGATAAATATAAAATATTGCCCTACCACCTGAAAGTGCCCAGGCTGCTTTGCATGGCTGCACTTTGTATCTCTGCTTGTGACTGAAAGGAGGTGTTGCATTGAGCGAGACCAAGAGCAACACTGCTTATCTCCATGGGAGAAAAGAAATAAAAAAAAGGCAAATTCAAGATTTAGCATGTTCTGGCCAACCATAATGTTGTTTGAACCCTTCAGTCCTTTTAAATAAATCTGTAGAGGAGTGAAAATGTTGCAGCTAGCGTGCTTATGTTGTACAGTCGTGCCAAATGCTGTCAGACAAAGTCTCTACATAGATTTGCCGGCGTGTGCCAAGACCCAGAGCTTTGCCAGGACATACTGTCACCCAGAACTAATCTAGCACAGACAGGCATGGACAGGGCACCGTTTTCACTAATTTACTCAGTGCAAGCCTCACTGCTGCTTTTTATAGCTGATTCACTGTGAATCTAACCAGCATTTGGAATGTGAAAAACATCCACAGATGTTATTTTCCCCTCTCATAGCGTTATTTATACACATATTTTATCAGTTCTGTTCATTAGCTACAACTAAACATAAGATGCAAGCGCACCAGGATGTAACTAATGACATGCTGTCCAAATATGACAGCACTCAGTCACGACTTATCAGAACAAATCACCCCTCTCCATGGAATAACAAAGCACCCCTGCTGTAAACACCAGGGTTCAGCAGTAACTTAAACCCCCTCTTTAAGAGCCTCAGTCTTTCATGCGCTGTCTAAAACCAATGAGTGCCACATCTATAACCCTGGCCAAAAGGCTCAGCTGGGTTTTGTGCTTCGAAATGGACTGCTGGACACCGCCCAAAAGCCCTCAAAGTCATTTCTCCATACTGTAGTCTTGGGATTTCTTGTTAATCCACCATACCCATCATCTATAAATAAGTGGCACACTTGTGGAGAGCGCAGTTTAGAAAGAGTGGTTTGAGGCCGGACACTTACAAGGCCTATCATTCTTCATTTCCAGTCTACTGAGCAAAGCAAATTGGAGGAGGCCAGCAGGAACAGGTACGGCAGACAGGAAATCTGTACGTCAGGTGTTTTAAAAAAAGACTTTCCTTGTGGTTTCAAAATTTGTCCCTCTTTATGTCTAATAACTGCAACTGAGTAGAGAGTAGTGTCAATTTGAGCATGCATTCAGGGATTAGTTGTTCATATTTCTCAAAGTTTTCACCATCTGCCCGGCTTTCACTGCTCATCATTTCCATTTGTTTGGCAGGGCATTTTTACCAAACATTATTCAGAGAATCTGTGTTTTCCCTTAACCACAAAATGCTGGGGGCTTCTTCACTCCCAAGTCAAAGCTTGCACTAAGCAGTAATGTATCACAGCTATGACGGGGAATGAGTTGTTTGTTTCACATCACTGCTTTGCAAGATATTTGTTTTATAAATTGCCAGGGGGTAAGGCGATTATACAACCTAATTCTCATTGTGGCTTTAATTGCCAAGTAGTTAATTAAAATGCACAGTGATTGGAGTGTACACTGTCCCCCAGGATGTAATAAAGCTGATATTATAAATACTTGATTGTGAGACTGATACCAGATAATATGTGCTATCTCACCCATCAGGATTTATGAGGTTTTGAAATTTATACTTCCTGTCACCTTTTGTTACTGGGAGTCATTTCTGGAACCCACGTTCATTTCCTGTCACTAATAACCCATTAAAGGACTAACCTACTTGAAGCAAGAAGGATAGGCAATGTTTAGCAATGTAAAACTAGTTATTAGGCTTTTATTGCTTATGGGCAACGGGGTTAAACAGGCAGGATTAGCAGACTTAGTGAATGACAGGAGAATGAACTGAAGCAATGGTGTATAACCTTTGTTTAGGATTGTTTTTTACTCAATTACTCTGAGTCAAACTTTTTTCTGCTCTTTTGTATTGCCTTAAGATCAGTTGATAAAACACAGCACTGTGTCTCTCACTAGCATAGAATTATAAAAAGCTTCTGAGTCTATTGTATGTTTGGATGCCGATATCTGCATGTTTCTTTCAAAGGGGATTAAAAGATATAATACATATCATATTTGTATTTTAGTGCATTACTGGTTTCTCACACTTGAGATCGGACATAGTACACCACTGTGGCAGAGATCATGCAGAGATCATGCTAGCAACAGCAGTGCAGCTCTTGGTGAGATATCTATATTCCCCAACTGGTTGTCGAGCGGTTCCTGAAGGTTGTCGGCTGTTGCTAAGCGAAATCACTTGCAAACAGGGTGCTGCACCAGAAGCTTCCTTTGATCACCACCATTACCTGTAGTTTGCATAGAAGAAATCAATTTGTTTGCAAGTAGTTGCTAATTACAACATCTTGTAAAAACTGAAAAGGTGTGCTGCAGTCCAGTAACAGAAAACATTTGCCTTCAAAGTAAAAGTTGTGGTTCAGCACTGCAGCCAACATTTTCCAAAAGCTGCAACTTTTACTCCTTTTACTCCTCCACAATGGAAAAACACTAAAAAGTCACTGGCTGACATCTTAGCCAGCTCCATCTGTTTGGCTGGGGTCATTTGTCTTGAAATAAATGCACTTAATTTGGTTTGAGTTGCAGAAGGCTGCAGTTTTGGGGTAAATTGTGGATGCTGCAGCAGAAGTACACTCAAAACAAGACACTCTTCAAGGGTCAGTGAATAGCAGCCTGAAAAGGGAGGACAAGTGAATAAGACTGAGGCCTTATTTTTTCAACATGATTGCCACTCAACCAAAATGACAGACAAGTTAGCATGACATGGTTACACGTCACGTCTGCAAAACCTCAGTACTCGCCATGCTCACCCAGAATAAGCACTTTGATGTGAATCTGCAGTGCATATATTTTAGTTACAAGTGGATTTGTGATAAAATACAAAGTTTGCTTTGAAATAGTTTGCCCCCCCACAGTGAACATTGCTGTCACTCTGTAAATCCTACATTTAACCACCAAGAGACGGTCATTTCTGTAAAAGCTTAAATCTTCTTATTAGTTGTTTTGCCTCCAATATAATGGCTTCACTTGTTTTTACAAGGCCGTGAAGCGCTGCTGTCCAGCTGGCATGCTCTCTGCCACTATTTAAACTGCTGATGGTTGGTTCATGTCGGCCACATGAGCAACACTCTACAGATAGCATTCAGTAGCTGTAAAACAGATGTGTGCTCTGTTAACTTGTCACAAGTGAGTGAGTTTATTATCGCAGTATGCAAAATGAGGGATTATGTCAGTTCATAATAGAATGCAACCCCTAGAAATGCTGGAGAAATCAACATGTCTGTGTGTTTTGGGGAGTAATTATTTCTATTTCTTTCTCTTTTTAAAATTATTTTTAAAACAAGTGCTCTGTGAGGGTCTATTAGCAGAGGACAGACTGGCTAGAGTCTGTCTCTTCTTGCACCTGAGAGCTGAGGCAAAAGTATGTGATCAGTACCCTTTATTGGTTTGTCAGTAAGATTATGCAAAAACCTGCCAGGGTGAATTTCATTAAATTTGATGAGCATGTGCAGCACGTGCAAAGGAAGAACACATTAGATCCAGATCATTTTAATTAAAAGTGAGCGTTATGGCAAAAGGGGGTGGGAGGTAACGAAGGGGGTTAGTGTTTGGAGGTATGGAGCATCCTCCATAAACTCTGAGTGTAGCACGTAGGGGATCGAGCATGGCAGTTGAGTAAGGCTCTAATATGTCAGTGGCACAGTGAGCAGAGTTAAGGAATAAACCACAGAGACAGTGGAGCTGATTGAAGCAGAAGGGATGAGGACTATGAAGTGGCACAGGGAAACACGGGATTAACCAGGAATGCAAGCAAGATGAGCTACAGCAAAATGAATAAAAGCTTTGTTTGCTCGGAGCTGGGGTTGATGGATCAGTAGATAAGGAGGTGAACAGGTAGGCTGGCCACAGATGTAGAGCACCACAGCCACATGCAGACTTTTTTGAAAGTAAGGCAAAAATGCAGACATTTGAAGGGTGCCAGGAGAGAGCAGGCTTTTACCAAATTTGTATATATTTCTAAAGCAGTTTCCATCAATAGGTTTTCTTTAATAAAAAAACAAAAGACTTTATGACATAATAATAAGACTGTGTCATTTTAGTTGAAGGGTATAGTAACAACTATTGCCGCTCTAGCTGGCAAAGCAAGATAATAACTTAGTGACTATAAACTGGGGGAGCAGAATAAAGCTTTGTTATCTTCCATATGATGTCATATGAAAGCTCGAGCCAAAGATAGCAGGAGTGCGACATCTCAAATAGGACGGCTGCACAATCGTGATTGGTTGGATACCGCGATATCTGTCAACCACATACACACCCTAACGTAGCTTGCTGTAAAATGCATGATGGAAACACACAGTTAGGCACACTAAGTGGGTGATCTAGTGGGTAGTACCTTTGCCTCACAGCAAGAAAGTTCTGAGTTGGAACTTTCCGTGGGCCTTGCATGTTTTCCCATCTCTTGTTACACTTCTGTTCATGCATTTAAAATGTGTATATTTTAAGTGGTGTATCTATTTTGGATTTTTATTTTTGAAGTGCAGTATGATTGTTGCTGAGTGCTCTTTGAGTGGTCAGTCAGACATCCATCGAAGTGCCTTCAAATTCCAACTTGGATAGCAAGAGCAGTCTTCTCCACAATCCAATTGGAGAGCTATTGCTTTGCTATAGCCATAGGCTTGGCAATATGGAGGCTAGTCCAGCATACAGAGAGTTGGTCAAAAAGTAGGGCTAGATTTCACTGACACCCTGACATGCCTTGCAGCAAACAGAGTGCATGGAGAATGCAATGAGAACACAAGAATATCACTGACCCACTTAGAAACACCAGCAATAGCCAGTAACACCAACTTCAGAGACAGATGTGCAATATGAAGCACCTTGAGGCGACTGTTGTTGTGATTTGGTGCTATATAAATAAAATTGAATTGAATAGATGTTTCAAATTAATTTCATTAAATTTATCCTGTAAAACATGGCATGCCAAAAGATGACAGCTGAGTGTTTTACTTTCATGCCCCGAAATTAGAAGCAGGTACACTTCTGGCAAACACAGAAATCAGGTTTACATGTGCGATAATTTAATTAAACTTACGCATTTTCTCACATGTTTTTTTTATAATGTGTAAGATCTGAATGTGGTCTCATTTGCTGATTACTCAGTTATGAATATTGCTGTTTCTAGTTTATTTTTAAGGATTGGCATAATAAGTATGACGATGATAATAAAATATCACCCAGACAGTTCTTTGGATAACTATTCCTTATCAAAGTGATGGATAAGGAATAATTTTGGAAGTACTAATCATGACCAATTACCAATTAAGTCAACGTTTCATTTGTTCCACAGTCATACTTTAATAATATGCAAGCTTTAGGTTCTCCTATTACAAAGAGTCTCCGTATCACAGTATTGCCCTGGACACTACATCTTCAATCTTCAAAAAAACCCCATCAGGGCTAAACAGCTGGCACAGCATTATCGAATCAGGGTCTGATACCAAAGATGCTTTTCATTATGCCAATCACATATTCATTAGGAAGAGCTCAGATGCAAGGAGAACAATTAAGTGAGGAAAAAAAACAAGAGATGAGCAGTATATGTGGTTTCTTATGTGGTTCTCCAGAAACCTCCTTTCTCTATTACTTCTCAAGGGACTGGAAAATCTTCCATGATGAGGAAGATGGAAGGATTTCCGGGTCATGGGAGGAGAGAGGAGCAAGAAGAATAAATTAACATAATGACAAGTTCCCACAGGTGCTGACATGAGTGCAGTCCGCCTGCTGTTTTCTATCAGAGAAAGCCAACTAGCAGTTTTTCTGTACGTTTTGGCATCAATATTCTCATTTTTTCTATTAAGATTGCGCCCGCATGCATAAAACATTTTAACAGGAGTTCTTGTAATGCTGAGGTATCTGGTGTCTGACTTTAACTAATTATGCTGCTAGTGCTGGATTCCATATATTATACATTATAAGTGGATGTCTGACAGTAATGTAGGCAAATAAATGTGTGAAACCATAACTAAGAAGGAGAAAAATACAAAATTAAACTCATAAATTAGAGCCACATTACTATTACCTACCCGATATTCTCAATACAAACACACACATACAGAGAGGTAAGGTAAAGCAAAGGTTTAAGTTCCTAACAAGCTATAGCATCGTAGCATCGTCAGATCTCTCATCACTACTTACATAAAATTATCTGTGGTAGCTCTTTTTGCTCTCACTGAGAAGTGCCATGGGCGTCAAAGCAGTTAAAGAAGTCTAGCGGTAAAAAGCGTCCTTCTCCTGTCAGCCTGCTAGCCCAACATACCGAACCGCTGATCCAACCTGACACATGAGCTTGAACGATCCCTGTAGGGTGTTTGTTTTTCCTTAAAGGCTTAATTATCTCTCTTTTTCTGAAAAATAACCCAAAGTTAGTATTTTTAATTTGCTTACCACTAGTTTGATAAAGCCTGGCCTTCAACTTTTTATGTGATCTTGTAAACTTATTCAAACAATATTTTACTGCAGCCTGTTGCAGGATTTTTAATGCAACAACCTAGTTCTAATTTTGAGTTAAGAACTTTGGGAAATATGTCTATTGGAGTTATTTTTCCAAGAGTTACTTTTAAAAACATTGCTCAATTAGAACTAAAATCAACAGCTGCTTAGTGTAGTGAACAGAGAGAGAGGGAAAACAACTGGTCTGTATGGAAAAGATGGATGGAACCACTGTGTTGTCACCAGTGTTGGTCAAGTTACTTGAAAAAAGTAATCAGTTACTAATTACTGATTACTTCTCCAAAAAAGTAATCCTGTTACTTTACTGATTACTTATTTTCAAAAGTAATTAATTACTTAGTTACTTTTTAAAAACGATTTACACCCTGAATAGGTGATAAAGTGATAGATCTTTCAGCCCAATTTACTTTTTCTGCATAATCCATCATACAAAATGTAATCAAACGGAAACGTCTCTTTTTAAAACTTGTTTTATTAGTTTTAATCTTTTAACTTTATGCATCAAGCAAAAATTGGCTGTCTTCACCAGAGCTGCCCTTTCTCAATGATTCTACTCATAATTGTTATGGACAGAATTTATAGGTGGAGCCAAAAGGTAAAAGGCGTCCACTTTGGTGGATTCCAAAGCTCATCTCTGTTTTTTTGCAGATGATGTAGTTCATCCTGTTCTCTCAAACTGAAGCAGTTCGCAGCCAAGTGTGAATTTGCAAGAATGAGAATTAGCAACTTCAAGTCTGTGACCATGGTCCTGAGCTGGAAAAGAATGGAGAGCGCAGTCATTACGTGAGAGCAGTTCCTCCTGATTCAAGGAGGAAAAACTCTGTGGCAACATCGTGGTTATAGTTTAGTCTAAGTCTTGAACTTGTTTAATCAAAGGTCATAATTATTTCATAAATATTACACAAACAGAATTGATGAATAATAAAATAGGTTATTTTTGTGGAAAAATCTACCTAAACCTACCTTTTTTTTATTGCACCCCATGCATACAGGGATAGATCTTCTATAAATAAAATTGGTTTGGAGCCACTAGAGATACAGTGCAAATACAGCACATCTACGGTAGCGAGGGTATTTGACATGCAGAAAATCTGCATGATCAAGACGCTCCCCTCTGGCTCTTTAGAGTCGAATATACTTCAAGGCTCACTGTGTGCTCACGGTTTAACTATGTCAGCAGTGACTACATGATCACTTGAGCATGCTGCTTTGATGGCATACACCATTTGACACCAGTAGCTCGTGTTCCTTGCTTTCCCTCTTCCTGACCCTTGGAGACTCAGCAAATGGACTATCCACTGTATTGGAAAAGGGATTTCCCCTTTTAACACCACAGTGTTTCAGTCCACACCTTGGCTCCTTGCGGGTTTTACTCCCTTTTCTTCGATTCCTAAATGGCTGATCTATTAAGTCTCACAGTAAAACTTTTAAAGCTTTCATCCCATGAACACTATGACACCGCAAAACGTATTTCATGAGTTTTAAAATTTCCCCTTTAGATTCTGATGTCAACATCTTCTATTTGAATGTACAAAGTCTGAACACTGCTGTCAATTTATCATCCTGCTTAACATGGGAAATTGTCAGGTTTTAACATTTCGATCCAATTTTCTGTTTAGAAGATCAATAGAGTCACACGAACTGTTGTGGATACACATTCCTGCCTTTGCAGCAACACACGGAAATGATTATGTTACATACATACTAAAAATATTTATGTAAATGGTAAATGGCTTGCATTTGTATAGCGCTTTTCTAGTCCCTAAGGACCCCAAAGCGCTTCACACTACATTCAGTCATTCACACATTCACACACACATTCACACACTGGTGATGGCAGCTACATTGTAGCCACAGCTGCCCTGGGGCGCACTGACAGAGGTGAGGCTGCCGGACACTGGCGCCACCGGGCCCTCTGACCACCACCAGTAAATAATAAATTGCTTCTGCTGTTGCTGTAGCTGCTGCCATCATTGCTCTATATTTCCTCTATTGTATATCTGAAATTACCTTTTTTTTTTTGCTTTCTGATAATGCTGTCTGTAAATATATTTGCACTGAGTTTGAGTGAATTACCAGAGATGAGATTGCACAAAATGCATTTTTCACCTCAGTCTTTGTCTAACATGCAATTTTTTCCTGATGGTGGTTGGCTATATACATATGCATATATAAACAACATGCTAAGTTGTTGCACTTTGTTTGTTGACAGTGGCAAAGTGAGATAAGTAGAGGTGGTGTGAACCAATAATGATTGCTATTTATGTGTTCCTCTTTTCAAAATGAAAAATTATTTTCTTCTGGGGTTTTTTCCCCCTTCACCTCATTATAATACTCCACTCCATTCAATCAGTGGCAGGCTATTCTATTTCCAAGTGTCATGTTTAATGAACACACGGTTCATTCATTTATAGCTGGAGATGGGAGGGAAGAAGGGAGGGAAGTGGGCAGTGTAATAGTGACACAGAAAAAGAATAAAAATAATGAAAAATGATATAGGAGCAGGAGAATCAGAGAAAGAGCAGTGGAATTAAATAAGGGGGAGGAAAATTAAAGGTACTGGTGGGTGCAGTGGGGCAATCAGCTCAACATTTTGTCAGACTCGCCTTCTTCTCACGAGGTTTTTAAAGCCTTGGTCACTAAATTTAACCCAAACATGAGCATGCATGGATGCCTATTAAAACTAAAACTGCAGTGATGCCAAGAAATGGACACAAAGGCAACCCTTATGGCATACTGTTGTGTCAGCTGCTGCGGAGGTGACTCTTTAATTATGACATTTTTGATCACTGAGCGTTGTGTTGAGTCTTCAAAAACCCAACTGCCTAAAGGGACGTTGTATTCTCATCCTTTGATTTGTCCACACTCGCCTCATTTTCTGAGGACAACAGCAATACTTTCAAGGTAAGGATCTGTATCCTCAAGCTAAAAAGAGCCAAGTCAACATTCCCCTTGGAATGCATTAGAGACTCATCAATGTTACCCTGTCTTAAAAATATCAAGTCAGCTTTTTCTTTTGCCCGCCCCTTGTGGCAAACACATTCTCATTAAATAACTTCCATAACAAAGGTGCAGCTGAAGACCAGGTGATGTTGGGGTTTTCACTGGCCTCAAGGGATGAGTGAAGGTTCAAGCAAAAACCTGCAACTACTGAACCGGTTTAGGATGAAAATTTAGTTTTGAGGATTAAATTGTCCTGATTAAAGTTTGACCCTTCAATATAAGGACTGTCCTCAGAAAACTGAATCTTGAAAATAATGGAGAAGAAAACGGTTTGTTTTTTTTGTTTTTTTTAATGGAGAATATAACCTTACTGGTACTAAATAGGTGGGACTCAACCCAATGGTGAGATTCCACCATTTACAGTCCCATTTCTATTTTTCAGCCCCATGAAATTGCCCATGTCAAACTAGTGCCATGAGGTCAAAACGAGTGAGATTATTTTAACTCATGGATGGTCATTGGTTTTGTGGCTGCTGCCATTCACCGAATAACACCCGCGGTGTATTTTTTCCTTTCTTTCTTGGCTTCTCTGTCTCTTCATTCTTATCTTCTCTTTCATTTCTTTTTCCAAGCCATCATCCATTTCTTCTTCTTTGCCCTGCTTTTGCTCTCACTTTATCTACCTTTGGCTCTGGATTCTTCCCCATGTCTCTGGCCAAAATCCAATATCACAAAGTTCTGTGTGTGCTTGGTCAGGAAATCCAGCAGGACAGTCAAACAGGTTGGAGATAAGATAGCAGTGTGAAAAAAATAAGCAAAAAAACTAAAGATGACTCCCACAGGTTATGGGCTTAGAGGAAATCTTCCCTCTATGGAGGAAGAAAATGTAACTTTTCCCCCACATTTTGCATGTAAACACTATAATCCAAAGGGATACTATTTGCGTATTCGAGTCTATGTTTTCTCTGCTTCCTTCTTTTCCAAAAATATGATCTTACACATCTCCTGGCAATTGCAAATGTTGGCATCTTGTAATGTAAACACACAGTAAATATAGCACTCACCTTGGAAATAAAATGTGGGGGATTTTCCTGAATGTACTATGTATAGTTTAGTTTAATACGTTTTGTTTTTTGGGGGGTTTTGCTCTAAAATGCCTGTGATTTCTGCAGTATTTCCATTGCACTGTATTAACAGATTCTGGCTAATACAGCTGATTTTTATTTCCCAGTTTGAAAAAAAGGATGTGGTAGAAAATATTCTTCTTATCCCTGAAGCATTGCAATTTTGTTAAGCTTGAATATCGTCAGAAATAAAACATGTTATCACCATCTCCAGTGCCAGTTATATATGTACTTACTATCCACTAAGTTGTTGAAGGAAAACTTTATTATTAATTTTAAGTTTTTATAATAAGGTCACTATTTTCTTTCTTTTAATTCAGCATATTAAACAGTTTAAATAAAAAAGCTATGCAGAGAATACCAGTACCTAGGTCAGGGGTGTCCAACTCCAGACCTCGAGGGCCGGTGTCCTGCAGGTTTTAGATCTCACCCTGGGTCAACACACCTGAATCAAATGATTAGCTCATTACCAGGACTCTGGAGAACCTCAAGACATGTTGAGGAGGTCATTTAGCCATTTAAATCAGCTGTATTTGACCAAGGACACATCTAAAACCTGCAGGGCACAGGCCCTCGAGGCATGGAGTTGGACACCTCTGACCTAGGTATTACGACCCATTGTTTTTGGCTACATGGGGTAATGATGAGCCAAAAAACTACACTGACGGTGGACAGCTGAAAAATAAAGATTTTTTGTGTTTTGTTTTTATTTGTTTTATGGGCCTGAACATGCTTTGAACATGCTGTGTGTATTTCACTCAGTGTTTTGGTGAAACAAAACAGTAACGCTTTATTTAAAGTGCGGTGGATTGTATAAAGCTGCGTTTTGGGAACTGCTGCCATAAAGCTTTGGATGGGGAGAAATTAAATTGTGCAGAGTAAGCTGCCTTCCAGCAATTTATCCAAAACGCTGTGGAAAGGATTAGCCAGTGTAGCTACAGTGCAGCTAATGGTGGTATAACTAGCTCCTGACTTTATATTGTAATGAATGGGGTATCTGGTCTGTTGTTGTTCCAAATCTGAATTTCTAGGTCACTTATCAGCTTTGGTGTTTGCTTTTGATTTTATTTCTGATGTTTTCTCCCCAAAGCTTCTGTTATGCAACTGTTTATGAAAATAGGGCAATGGTAATTAAAAGAAAAAGTAAACTTTTACAGCTCTATGCACCTTACATTACATTGAGACAGAAAAATCTGGGAAATCTGAGTCCGCCAGTGTGTACTGGAAAAGCCTGATTTTTAAGTGCTACAGTGGAGTCGCTTAGTGGCCATCAGATCAAATGAGTCAAGCAGAGACCAGTGAGAATGATCTTTCCATGATTTATACCTTAGCTGAAAGAGTCAGTGCTGATGTCAGCATGCAGCTTGCTTTTGGTAAAAAGTTTTGGCTGAACTTTCAAATGGTGAAGTTACTCATCTACTTCAGTTACTTTAAAAAACTAAACAAGACTTCAAATACTTGACATGGGCCATATCCGTTGCATTAGGGAGTAACTTTATTCTGCACAGATATATGCTAGCTTTTTATCCAAATTCACAAACCCAGCTGAGAGTACTGATCACTGAGTCAAACGTTTCGGCTGACATTTTTCTTACTTGGTTTCAAATAGTAAAGATTCTGCAATTCTGTGGAAGTGTGCCATGAAGATAAGGTAAAGAGACATGTCAAAGTGTGCCTCTCCATCCAGAAGCAAGGCACATGGGACGTTTTTCAGCGAATAAGTAGGCCAACTCTAATTCTAATTTGACAGCCTCCTCTAACTCGTTTTCTCAGACCCTTAGCAAGAGAGAGAGGAGAAGCTTCTACAAGCAAGAGACAGAAACTTGGATGGAATAAAAAGTAATATGGGTATGCATACATGTATTTACTTGTAGCACATGTATGTTTGCATGTGGCTCACAGTTGATTCATGTCTCCATAATGTGGAACACTTCACTCAGTGCACAGCGTGGTCATAGTCAAGCACACATGCCAGCAGTGCTGTGTGCATGTTTCTAGTTGTGTTTGTGTGTTCGTGTATCGTGGTGAATATGTTTCCCCTAATGCTTGAATACTTGGGTGACTTTCCTTCCTTGGGTGTGAGTCTGACTGAATGCATCAGCCACCTTTTCAGCCTCTCCACAGGTGTTTTGTGGGCCATCGTTATTTTATTCCCCTTCAGACTGATTGAAGAAGCAGGAGGGCAATAAAAAGTCTGTTTGTAGCCATGATTTCACAGGTGAGAGGGCCCCACTTTTAGCCCATGAATATATTAACAGCAGGCACGAATGGACATCACACAGCAGCGTGTGACGGTCAGCACTGTCATCTGACGTCCAAGACCCATTTAACAATTCAGTTAAATTTGGCTTATTATAAGATTTAAAAGTGGCCACATTGTATGCATATATAAAGCCAATATGCATATTCCAAATGATTTACTGTAGCAGTTTGTATGTGGCTGTCTTCATCATGAATTAATAATCTGCATCATGAGGCGAGCAGCATCAATAAGAAACGTGTAGTTCAGTAGTTTGCAGTACCACATTTCTTAATCTTTACTGTCTTTTTTCCTATAGTCTATAGACTATAGTCTCTTTTATGTTTATACGAAAGAGGATTTTTACTTCAATAACCATCTATTCTCACCAAGTGCAATTTGATATACTGCAAAATACAGGGTGTACGAATATTTTTTATTAATCCTTTATTTATCCAGGTAAAAAATCTCATTGAGATTAAAAATCTCATTTCCAAGATACATTGGATACATACATATGGATACATTCCTTTTGAAACTCATCACCTTAAGCCCAGCATCAAGAAATAATTACAAAAATAACACACACCCAATATTGTTGCCTTTACGCCAGCTGTTATTTAATACATGCATTCTTTTGCACTACTGTCTGGTTTTTGCAGGCTTGTTCTGCCCCCAGCTGGCAATCAGTGAAATTACATTAATTCTGAAATAACAGTGCTAGCAGCACACCAGCATACCATCATTTGAGAATGTATCTAAAGTGTCATACAAAGCTGTATCAAGGGGATTACAGCTATTACATTTGCACGCTGTGTTAAAGTTCTATACAGCGTAAAGGTTTTTATCTGCCATCATCATGTTTCACATTAAGTGTTAAAAACAGGGTTTTATAATCTTACAAAGACATTGAGATTTGACCACATCGTCACCATCAAATGAGAATGAAATGATGAAATATGATGCAGTTAGACAAAAATGAATTGATGAGCCTCAAAATGCTTTAAAATAAATGGTGTCTCAATGTAAATTGTAGGGAGGGTTGTGAGTTGATTTTTAAAAATGAGTTTATGCAGGCTGTCAACTGGTTTGCGTTGGATTTATCTTTCCGACTGATAGTAAATATATCATGTTAATCTACCATTTTAATGTTTCAAGTTTTTAGCACAAGGCTGTTTTCCGCCTCTTGAGCTCCTTTTGCTGGTTGCTTGTAGAAGATAATATTGGATTTAGAACTTCTGCCGCTGTACCAGCCTACCGTGGGAGCTTCACACCTCCTGCCAGGTAAATTTAGTCTGTGCAGGTTGCTTTATAAAGCTTATCAACCTCCAGTCCTGCAACATCATGGCCATCACTTTGGCCAGTTTCACCTCTTCTCCCCAGAGCTGAACTGATCTTCCAGCTGCAGCCTGGAGTGCAGACATGGGTTGTTCTCAGTCTTCATCTGCTATAACTTGGGTAACAGCCTTTCCTCTTAAAATTGTCTTCTTCCTGTAACGTCTTTTGACAGGCGAGTTGGGGTTTTTTTGTTCCCCTTCACAGTGCAAAGCTTTTATGTTAGAAAAAAGAATTCAAACACTGTCTATTAAACGTGTGCTCGTTTCTTTTCACATTGGATCGTCGGACATACTTTACATAAATTACACTAAATCTGAAACATTGTAGCTAGCTTTGGGGTAGTAGCAAGTTTATGAGTTTTAAGGATGTAGCTACCCCTGCAGGCTGTGATGTTTATGGATGCTGCTATGCAAAAATCCCCTTTATATTATTTAAGGATTGTCTTTATTATTTTCTATTTTAAGATGTAAGTATACATGTAAGTACGTAACTTCTTTAAATTGAATTTTTAGAAAATCTATGAAATATTTTGTGTTTTTGGAAAGAGGTATTGCTATTGCAGTGACAGATATTTTAATGCTATGGTTGAAAATTTCTGTTAGATCTTTGTTAGATTAAAAGACATGTTATAAAAAAAGACCGGGGTTTTTAATGTTATAAAATTTGGGGTTTTGCACCATGCAGATAATTTTTCAGTTTCTTATACATATTAGTTAATTCATTGTACAAAGTAAAATAAAACCAAAGCATATCTTCACAAGAAATGCAAATTGTTCACTTGTTCTGTATTTGCTTCTTTTCATAATTTTGTTTGTGACTTTGTTATGACCGAGCAGGCAGTAAAGGGGGTAGTTGTGCTGTGATTGGTGTCCTCCTTTTAGAGTTGTGGAATTAAGTGGGCCATGGGTCAGTTCAGCGGGTTAATTAGACATATTTTTCAAACTGTCAAACCCTGAGGACTGTGAACCAACTGCCTCTGTTTACATTCTAATGATTTTCCAGCCCATTAATCACAATGCTCAAAATTTTGGGACTGCTTACATGATACATTATGATCCTGTTAGGGGTTTGGTAAATGATTTGTAGTCACATAGACAAGATCGAGGGTGAGAAAATATAGCTTCTGTAATATTTAAAGGCTTGCTTAATTGCAGAAGAAAACGTGGAAAACATCCAGTGTTTCAACGAAATTGTAGCATTATCATTACTATAGTCTGATTATTTAAAAATGATTTTCAGAGTTGAATGTCGTTCTCTTTTTTCTTTCTTTTTTTTTGTTATTGAAATTTCAAATTGAAAAATGATCCCTCTTTGAAAAACGACTTCTGTATAAGTCCCAGTTCTGTTATTTAATAAAGTAGAGCATGTGCTTTTTACCTATTTAAAAGGGACCTGTACTTGTTATTTTTTGACTCAACCTAGCTTTCAATCATTCACAGAAAAAAGTAGTCATCCGGTACTTGTAGACTTTGGTGCAGCCTTTCAGTCACTGCCTCAAATTAATTTTAGCTCTCCTCCCTTTAAGGCCAACTTTCATCTAATTGGCTGCCCTTGACAAACAGAGCTTGAAAAGCCAGCGGGTGGAGCTTCTGTGCTCATTGTGAGAGCTGTGTGCCTCAAGTGACCATAATAATGATTGATAATGATGCTCACATGTGACGTCATATAAACTGATAGTTTAAATCAGTCTGAGGCATGAGCTTTAAACTCATATATGCACTGACTTCATCATGAAGTGATGGCTTTGGCTGCAGCATCCACCACTCTAAGACCATATACTGAATGACAGGAAGAAAAGAGAAGCACAATAGGGACCCTTTAACAGTTTAATTATATTATCACATGAAACAATGTCTCTCTATGTGCTCAGTTTGCCTTTATGTTTGTGCAGTAAGTTCTTCAAAGACATAATATTCAAATCATTGAAACAGGTGAAAATCTAAGCAGTAAATGCTTGCTGTATCTGACATTTATTTCTAATAAGGATGTGTGATGCCCCATTTTCCATGATAAAGGTAAATGCCAGTGTCTTTTAAATTCTATACCTCAGTTTATAAGAAATTTTCCTCTTCAAAATTTGTGCCATTCAAGGTGAAACTGTTGTAACTCTGATCACTTGTTCACAGACATTTTCTTTTAACAACATGACTTTGTTCGATTGTAAACCGCCGGTAGACTCATAAAAGATATTGCATCGCTACATTCAGGGGCTATTATGACTAATCTGACCTTCAAGCAGCAGAAAGAGTCTTTTATGGTGTCCTTACTTTCAAAAATCCATCCCGTGCTCACTATCTGTGCAGTTTGAGTCCGAAACATTCAATATTTACATTTCATGGAAGTCCTCATACACCTCACGCACAGAGTTTAAAAAAATGTTTTTGGACTGTGTAGTCAGAAGTGAGGCAGAACACAGGTCTACCACTGGATGGCATTGTGATTCAAGGAATGAGCATTGCCTCTATTCATCTTGAGTGTTTGTTCCATGACCTTCAGCGACTCACTCCCCAGTGAATGTTGTTTTAACAGTCCATTTATATCTAGCAAGTAAAATAAAGCTGTTAGTTTGAAAGAAATCATATAGCAAAAACAACTGAATGCCAAACATTAAGTGTCCTTCTTTAAGCCAAAAAGCAAACTTTACTCTTAATAACTCTGTGTAGCTCAAAACAAATACAACCTAATGCTGCAATGATTTCAATGGATCAAATTTCACAGATCTACAGAGTTTAAGGGTACAGCATTTAATCGTACTATTCTGACAACAAGTATGCTAATGTGGGCTCCTGTCTTGTTGCCAGTGTGTGCATAAATAAACACCTATACATAACCAGTGGAATAACACTTCTAACAGATGTCCTTAGTTATTCTGTATTATATGATGTAAATT
>NW_024582365.1:429693-452113 GCF_018398535.1 Haplochromis burtoni
GGGGGATTTTTGCATGCAATGCAAAGGCAGGCGGAGAATTACAACCACAGATTATTGGGTCTGTATTTTCTCATTTACGAGCGCCAACTGTTGTACTGTTGGTGGTTTGCAATATAAAGTGATTGATTATCCTTGGAAAATAGAAAATTAAAATCATACCGTACGATCATTTTTAATTTATATTGGGGCATTTTTTCATTACTGTTCCATTTTATACATTCATACCTGGGGGATACCCACTAACACCAGTGTTCTGCTGTTCACTGAAGCATTGCTGGGTCTGACTTTTAATCAGCTCCTTTCAGTACACATTATATAAAAGGTTTTGCACCTTTTTCTATTGAGTGTAAAATTTGCATGTGATCCTTATTTTTGTTATTCGTTTTAAAAGAGTGCCTCAAGATTCTCAAATATGCTTGTTTCATATTTAGTTTTTGGCTAAATTTAAATAAAATAGTGATGCCCCTTGTTCCTGGTCTTTAAGTCAAGCTGATTTAAATATAGCTATCACACCCAGCAATTTGTTGGATAGCTTAGTAAATAATATATATATCAGGAACATGTAAAATATACATGTTATTAAACCATAAAATTGATTACCAGAGTTATTGTCTTGCAGAAACTTTAATCTTTCTAGTAAATGAAGTGGTAGATGAAATAATCAAAAGTGAGCTGAAGGGCTGACAGGTCAGCTATAATGGATTCTGTCCCCAAAATGAATGTATCCCTCTCCTACAGCGTCCTCATTCATCCCCTGCTATGTACTGCCAGTGTGTGTATATATGTGGGTTTCACCCATTCCTCCAGAGTTCTTGAGCGAACTGAATGAGGCAGAATAAATCATAGAGTGATCAAGATGTCATCTTCACGATAATGAAAACATGATGCCTCGTAATAAGTTTCCAGATCAAAGGGAGCCATTGGGGTTTAATAACTCAGTGCCAAGTGGCCGAAAAGTGAGGAGATGGATTTAGAAGAAATGAGTGGCAATAATAATCCCTTATCCTTGTGAGTTTCTTTTCTTTTCTTATTTTAATTTGAGAATGCTGAGTAATGACTGTCTGTTGCACAAAGGATGTACAAACTCAGACTTTAGGTAGCATTTCTTGATGCATAGTATTAAATTGGATTTGCCTGCATCTGCGTTTTGTAATTTCTTTTCCACATAATTTACTTTATTCATGACATGGGATTCTGAATAATGCCTGTACGTCTTAGCTATCCTTTGTATAGTTGTATTAATCCACCAGAGGAGTGAAATAATTGCCATGAATCTCGTTTTTTTTTTTGAAAAAGCGATGTAAAAAGGCACCTACTCGGTCTTTGGAGTTGGCACCAAAAAACAGCAGAGCAGCTTTTGAAACGATGGCATGACAACAGGACGAGAGAAATACAGTCAGTGGGAGCACCAACATTCAACAGCATGCAGCTCTCAAGTAAATAATTTCAGACCATATTTTTTGACATTCCAGGAAACTTTTATAGTGTGTTGTTTCTTCAGTAAATCTGTGTTTACAGCTTCACCCCTTCATCAATTATTCAACACAGAGGTGGTGTGCAGATTTCAAATGTGCTCTTGTATTTATGAGGTTTCTCTGGGTGAAAATGAGTGTGTGCCTGCTAGGTAGCATCACTGCAAACTCCAGTTTTCCTCACTGCAATTTAAACTGTTTTGTTTCATCTAATGCAAGATGGCATTCATCATTCCAGGATTACGCTTCATCACTTTGATTCCAGAAGTTAGTGATTCATGAGATAGGAAGACAAACCTGGGAGGGGGGAAAAATGGATTCGGTATTTTGTCAAGCCAGGCTCGTGTCATGTTTGTGGAGAATAACAATGGCCAGAGTGTAGCTGCAAGAGGTGATGAAGGGGCCAAGCAGCCATGGCAACTTGATGTGAGCATATTAAAAGTGCAGAACACCAGTAATCAAATAAAGCACTGGGTGAGGGTGCAAAGTCATTATACTGCATTTGGCATCAATACATGAAACAGTTTCTGAGACATGGCCATATTTCCTGTTTGGCAGCTCGATTGCTCAAAAATATAAAATACATCAGGTAACCTTGTTGATACTTGGTGTGGATTTTTTCCCTGAAGACTGGCAATACATTGTACACTGTTTCATAAAATCTCATATGGTACCATTCCTTATTGCAGAAAATGACATTAGGGTGCTTTGAGCTCAGTTTAGTCAAAGAAATCCGATTCGGAACCACAGAACTTATTTTAAAAGTGGGGTAAATGTTACAGCATAAACACACCTCGAACTTCAACCCATGGGTGGTACCATTGTGCTCAAGGGGACAGTCTCCAATCTCTGTGCCTAATTTCAAAATTGCTAACCATATGCTTCCAGTGGTTGAACAAGAGGAATATGTTTAAACAATAAACACCAATTTTGTTGTGAGGAAATTCATAAAATGCAATATAATGCACACTGACTTTGTGGAGCTTAACTTATAATAATAGTGGTGAGTTATTTAAGCACCTCACTGCTTGTAGACGTGCTCCAAAACACGATTTCGAGAGAGCTAGGGTGGCTCGTTTCACAAACCTAACCACGTAGCTGAGAGAATAAGCCATGGTGACAGCTTTTCCTTTGTAAAAAGCTTAGCTCGTACTAGACGGTTGGATTTAATCATGCTCCTTGACCAGATGTGTGTTTGAGATGGGAGATAATAAACCAGACCTTCTTTTTTAATTTTACTTTTCGTTTTGTCTCTGCTGTCATGTGATGCTGTGTTTTTGGCTGTGTAATGAGTTTTTGGCTGGTTCATTTGTTTTCAGCATTGCTTTACCTGAACTAAAAAGCTCCCCAGATGTGTTGGGTTCTAGTGATGTCCCTCAATTTAAGCCTTAATGAAAGCTTTGTCCTACCGCTGTGAAGCTGTTCCTTGACAACACTTCACATTCGCCGGTCTAAGAAAAGTACCAAACGAGACGCGCCAATCTCCTTCGCTCTGAAACGAGCTCCCCTTCTGTGATGAAAAATGCAGCCTGTCTCTTTGCTTATTGCCGTGGCATTTAGGTGGCTCAGTGTGGTGATTTGGAGAGCCTGTAGTGTCAAACCTATTTCTCCTGCTTGTGGCTTAATGCTCTGACTCAACAAACCTGACCATTGTCATTTTCCTCCATCGGCTTCATGGTGGCCGTGAAGAAAAGCCAAGAAGTGTGGGTAATAACCTTCAAGGAAGGGCCTGTGATTGCTCATCCATTTCGCACAGAAGCCTTCTCCCTTGCCTCCCCAAAGCAGTAAAAACTTATATAGGAAGAGGAGTGAGAATGGCAGCACGGCAGACACAGTGTTTTGTTAGTGGTGGGAGATAAAAGAGGAACCTGTGAGTGGGAGAGAAATGTATTGCGGCTGCTGTAGCTAGTGTGTGTGTCTTAAGAAAAAAAAAAAAGGGGTCTTCCACTGCTGGGCCTTCTTCGCTTCTAATCCTAATGGGTTGCTAGGGGCACTGCATGCCTCTTAAACGAACCACTCTGCCTGCTGGGACCACTGACCAGAAGCACAATTTACCAATCTCACTCTCGCAGCCTAAACCGTCACAAAATAGATCATAACATTTTCAGCACCTGGCAAATGGGTAAAAGTGGATAAACACGTCATATTTATAGAATAAGAGGCTTTACACTTAAAGAAGTTGCAGCCATTTGTTCAGTTATCTCTTGGTGCATGGTAAATATATTATAAAAGAAATGTTTTTTACGGTACATAACCTGTGAAGTCTGTAAATGTATCCAGTCTGATTTCATATGGAACAATCGGCTAACCTCGCCAATCATTATGCACGATGGGGTTTGTTCCTATTTGTTTGGGATAAGCGTGTCTCAAATCTCCTGATGTCTTCGGATGCCTCACATGTCACACAAGTGCGGTGGTTCAATCCCAGCTACCCCCAAGTCTGCATGCTGAAGTGTCCTTGGGTACATTCTGGAGCCCAAATTTCCTGTGATGTATCCATCAGAGTGTGAGTGTGTGATTGTTAGAAAGCACTTAAGGCATTGAATAAAGCACTGTGTGAATGGGTGATTGTGGCTTGCAGTAAGAAGTGCTTTGAGTGTTCAGTTAGAGTAGAAAAGTGCTATATAAGAACCAGTCCATTTACCATTTCAAAAGAATCTGTCCTAGGTTTATTCTATTCAACTCATACTTTTACCTGCATTTATTACTGACAAGAAGAAGTCACTGTTGTATAGATTACAACAAATTACATCCATATTTGTGCTCTCTGCAGTACCGGTTTCATGCAATTGCACAGTAGCTTTAAAAATTTTACTTTCTGGGTTCCCCACACAGTGCTGTTGACCTTGCAGAGCAATGTAATTTGATGGTAAATGGTTGTCATTTGTTCTGCCATGCCTCATGAAGCCATCTACGTTGTTATTTCTTGCCCTAGAGCTCCCACTGATCACCAAATTACAGTGTTGCATGACTAACTGGATGGCCACAGCCAGAAGCCAAATAAATTACACTGGATCGTTCATGTTGCAGAGTCGTAGTTTTCAGTTTGCACTGGTTTACATACAGGTTTTTTCCACATAGTGGCACACTGAGTAAGGATTTTATGCAGCACAATTAGCAGATAATTTCGTACAAACGGCACAATGCATGCTTATCGGAGGATTAGATATACTCTCTGATTTTAAACCTCTAGATGTCACTGTTGGTTAAGTGCTTCTCTGTTGCTTTCCAGTGGGTTGTTTGCATGGATCACGCAACTTGTATAACAGCAGATGGTGCTGATCATCACGACTCACATCATATTTATTTATTTTTTAGTTGTTGTAAAAAACCACCCTCCAGATAAATAAACATTACAACTGATGGTACATGTTGGCTCAATGCAATTATTCCTAATGAAACAAAATAAGATATGAAGACTTGGTTGACTGTTGGAACCTGCAATTAGGCTGAAACAATTCAGGTGTGCAGTCTTATGTCTCGCCCTTGAGGGAGACAAAAAAAACCCACACACACAACCAAACACAAGAGTCTATCATCCTCACTATTAGTTCTTCAAATGCCTTTTCATGTAGCACCGTAGATTAATATGCATTCATCTTGTCCCTGAAAAATTAGTCTGTCACTTACCGAAGCCCTTCATGTTAATGTTTCATTGTATATAATTTCTGTTCTCAGAGAGGTCATTTTTCTCTGTTTGAATGAAAAAGTCAGACAGTACGCCTATAATCAGTGATCACTGTCTGTAGTACTGCATGACATCTGTATGCCTGGTCACAAATATTCCTTTCACTGATTTTCTGAGTCGGTGTTTTTCCTTGTCAGAGTTAGCCCTGTGAAAGAGCCGCAGTCAGGGTTTGCTGTAACAGTGTTTTTGTTTGCCCAGAAAGGCCCTCTGGGATCCTTGCATGTTAGCAAAGCCAATCAGTGCGGTATAATTGAAAAAGAGCAACACTAAATGACCTCACATAGGAGCTAAGCTCCATTTCCACTGTACAATTAGATATCAAGGTCAATGATGTCTGTTGAAAGCCAACTGTTGTACTAGGAACTGTGTTCTTACTGGATGGTGCAGATAGGCTCGCTTGGAGTTGTACAGGAAATATGATGAATGTAGGGTGGAGTCTGGTAGTGATGATATGAGAACAGAGGCTTTGAGAGATGATGGAGATAGGGAATGTGTATTTATAGTTTATAGGTTTAGGTTTTACTGGTTTTAAGAACAGTCAGCTTGTTGTAATTCAGTTATTTATTTATTCATCAACTGTACATTAGTCTTTCTTTATGAATATGCTTTTATTTGGATCTATGAAACATGAAATGCTTTGGTGAACAGTTTTCTATTTTCTGATCAACTCATTTAAATTTCTCAGTGTGATGTGTTTCTTTCCTTTCTTGCTCTTTTTTTGTGTGGAGACTGTGGAGTGTATGTATCAGATTTACTGTGTAAAAAATTATGAATTAGTGTGTCAAACATATATTATTTTCAAAGTTGTTCAAAGTATGTCAAAAACTAGAATTCGTTTTTTAAAAAAATCGCAGCATATTTGAAGGTCTGCGTAATTAAGATTCTTTTTAAACGTAAGATTGCGTCCCTCCTTATTCATTTCATTGTTTTAGGTAAACCAAATGAATTTGTCTGAGTTTTTCTTATCAAGCAAATATTCTTTTAACAAAACAACTCGACTTTTTTTTTAATAATTAAAAAGTTAATGTACTAGAATTTGCTAATACGTTTTACATATCACACGAGTTCAATTTAAAAGGGAAAATGTTCATGGTTGTTAGATAAAAATAATGAGATTATTACTTTAGGCTTTAGCAAGTCTCCAGCAGGGAGTTCAACTGTGTTTGCAGCTTCCATTGTGTTTTTCCTCTGTAAATCTATGACAGACTAATGGGGCTTCCCACCAGGGAAATCTGCTTGTCTTCCTGTCCCAGAGCTACCCTCTTCCTGTCTCTGTGAAGACCCGCAGGCTGCTTCGTCTCCACACCGGAGAAGCAGAGGTGGAGTTCACTGTATGTGTTTGAAGAGCCAGAAATAGTCCACGGTATCACACCTAATGTGTTGACTTCGACACAAACGTGGGCATAGGGTGGCAGTTTCCAATTTCTTAAGCGACACATAGACACACAAAAACAATTCCCACTGACATGGGAACAAATTAACCATATGTGTTTTAGCTCTTTGTATTAAATTTGTCAAAAACATAGGAAGAAGCCACAGGACCTTTTACGGGGTAGTGTTGTAATAAATCTATCTGGCATAAATATCTGTCATTGGTTCATAATAAATGTGCTTAGGATGTGTATTCATGCTACATCTACCATGTAGCAGCGTTCTTTAATTCAAAACACAACAAAATATTTTTGGAATAGAATTTAAGTCCTGATTTATGACTCCCCTGGGATTGTAGCTCTTTTCAGTGTGCTTCTTTTTTCCCCTTCTATTCCCATTTATTCTTCACTGACCACAACCGCTGACTGCTCCAACTCCTCAATAATCCATGCCATGTGTGTTCTAAAAACAGAAAACAAAAACAGCCCAGCTATAGCTTGTCCAATTTGTTTGCTAACCTTGCCTCTGCAGCTTTGTCTCCAAAATACTTGATGTGAGTCCTCCCACTGATATACTCTTCTTTAAAATTTACTTTATTTAAAATTCTGCCCGGTCTGGTCACTCCTGACAAAAATCTTATTCTCTTCAACTCAAATTCAAATTCAAATTCAAATTTTATTTGTCACGTACACAGTCATACACAGTACGATATGCAGTGAAATGCTTGGACAACTGCTCGTGACCTAAAGAAAACAAAAAAGGAAAGGCTATGAATAAGATAGGAAATAAATATGAAAAATTAAAAAGGGTAAATTTAACTAGGAAGGAATAAAATATAAATTAAGGTTAAAAATGAAATAACTGTACAACACAAATTAGAATGAAGGGTAAATTTAACTGGGAAAGAATAAGATAAAATATATAAATTAAAGTTGAAAATAAAATAACTGTACAACAAAATACACAATATAGAACTATATAAGAATGTATGAAGAAATCTAAATCTAAATCTAAATAAATATATACACAATAACAGCAGCTGTACAAGTATTAACCGGTATTAACTCTCCCACTTTCATCTTGTCCTCCTGTATTTTAGCTAGTGCTGCCATTTGTAAAGCATACATCATAGCAGGTCTCATAACCATCTTCTAAACCTTCCCTTTCACTATCCATCACTACTTCTGCTCCCTGCATCTTCACTGTTGCAACTCTTTTTTTATTCCTCTTGTCTCCGGAGCATATCTCCCCCTTTCCAAGTTCTCTTCTACCTTCTTCCTACTCTCACTACACATCACGTCATCCATGAACATCACAGTCCATGGTGACTCCTGCCTCATCTTGTCTGTCTGCCCATCCATCACAATTGCAAACAAGAAAGGGCTCAGAGCAGATCTAATGTATTCCCACCCCCACCTTTGACCCATCTGTCAGTCCTAGCACCTCACACACTCACCACTGTTTCACTGTCGTCATAGATGTCCTGCACCAGCCTCACATACTTCTCTGTTGTCCTGACTTCCTCATTCAGCACCACAGTTCCTCCTCCCTATCATATCTCTAGATGCTCTAAGACAGTCCAACTCCTTCTGACCTTCTCTGTAAATCTCCCTCAAGATTGTATTAAACGACCTGCTTAAAATGTGAACTGTTCTCTCTCCTTGACATCCCCATACTTTCTATACTCTTCATTGTCTTCATAGCTGCCTTCACTTCCTCCTTGCCAATCCTTTGCACTTCTCGATTCAGTCTCGCATCCATCCTCCTCTCTCTCAGTCTCATTTTCATTTTTCATCAACTCCTCAAAGTACTCCTTCCATCTTCTCAACGCACTCTCTTCATCATTAGCACATTTCCATCTCTACCCTTAACCACCCCAATCAGCTGCACCTCTCTCTGTCGAGCCCAGTGGATATAAGTCATTTTCTCCACCCTTGGTGTCATGCTTTCTTTATCTCCCTGACTATCACAGTGTTTCTTTACTGATGTCTCCCTTTGAATACTTCCCAGTACTCCCTTGACACCACCTTGCAGTCTCTCTCCTCTCCACCTTCTACATAAGACGTAGTCCACCAGTGTGCAGCTTCCTCCACTCCTCTTCACCACAGCCCTTTCCATCCCTTTCGCAAAATCCTCTACCATCTGCCCTCCTGCATTTCTTCCCATACTTACACTATACTTACCCAACACCCCTGTTCCCTTCACCTACATGTCCGCTGACGTCTGCTCCAATCACCACTCTCTCCCCCCTGGGAACACTTTCCACCACTCCAGAAATCTTTTTTCTCTTATAGCTGACATCCACCTTTTGGGGCATTCAGACTGACAACATTCAACATCGTCTCTGCAATTTCGAGCTCCAAACTCATGATCCTGTCTGACACTCTTCACCTCCACAACACTATTACTTCAAGATAACCCCCACTCCATTTCACTTCCTATCAATACCATGGTCAAACCGTTAAAACCACCTCTAAAGCTCGTGGCCTTGCTTCCTTTCCACCCAGTGTCCTGAACACATAATATATCTACTTTCCTTCTAACCATCATGTCAGTTAGCTCTCTCCCTTTGCCAGTCATAATCTCTACATTTAAACTCCCAATTCTCGCCTCAGCACCACCTTTCCTGCTCTCTCGCTGCATCCCTTCTCTTCTTTGTATCTAGCCAACAATAGGTCAGTTTCTACCAGCATCCTGTTGACCAATCAGGCATGGAAATGTCATTCTTAAAAATCAACAAGTTTGATGCTCTTCCTGATGTACCCATCCCCACTCATGCAGGCTTTGAACTATAAGTGTTTGAATTATAAGTGCTTTTGGCTACAAGTAAAGTCCTAAATCTTGAAACTCACTCAAACTGTTATTGAGTCAATGCGTGAGATTAGTGTGTGACTGCACACTTGGTTGTTGTCAGTGGGAAAGAGTGGGCCTGAAGTGGTTCTTAGTAAGATAGGGCTCATAGTTTGTGGTGGCAGCCACTTCCACTCATGTGTTTACTCAAGCACGGCATCTAAGAGGCAATTTTTGCACCAGATTTGTAGATCTTCATGCAAAACAGCTTGACACCATTGAACAATGCCAACCAACAAGATGGCAATATTCAATTCTGCTAAGGCAGAAAAAAACCCAACAGAGCCACTCTGTGCTGTCACAACACTTAAGACATTTTTTGAGTTGACAGTTAACTTGTGAGTGACTGGCACCCTCTTAATATTCTTAGTGGGGTCACAAGTGGAACATGTCCATGGAGATTTGATTTTGTGTGTTTCTCAACACTGAGGGCTTTCTGTGCCTGCCTGGGGATTTGAAATGCCTTGAAGGTTTATGATGCTGATGCTTAAGGCATAACTGCTTCAATATTGTACTTTTATCTGTTTCCACAGTTTATTTTGTTATCAAAAGTCTTATCAACAGCTTTCTTCCAGTGCGCTTGACTTTGCCGGTCAATCACGACCTTTGATGTTCTTGAAATGACCGTGGACACAGAATTTGCAAAGTCACAGTGGCATGACCTCAGAATGCAAATGAAGATATTCACTCGCAAAACAATCTCTCCTGCTGCATACAGAAACTGTGCAACACTTTAAATGTTCTCTTTACTTACACTGATCTTCACTGTTCTCTGAACACTGACTGTTTAAACCTAAAACACAGAATAAACCTATGAGAAACTTTTAAAAATGTATTGTATGCTTCTTTGATACCAAAGTAAGAATTGGAATCAGACCGTGTTTATCAAACCAAAGCCAAAAGTGTTTTTTTTTTAAAATTTGATTAAAGTTTTCTCTCGAGCATTCAATGCAGTGATGCTGTGCATTCTCTTTAAAAAATGCAAATAATTAGTTTTATTCTACCTGCATGAAGGAATTGTAATTACAATATGTATGTATTCCACAAAATCAACCTACCTCTGAGAAACTGGTGCAGTGGGAAGGAGAATGTGATTATTATCTGCAGAGATGTTATCACGCCTATAAGGACTTTGTCCCCTAGAAGGGAAGCACTGTGGAATTACATTATGGGCTGAAGTTCAACTATACTTCCTGTACTTTCCCTGGAATTTGTGCTTGAGTTATCAGCCATGCTGGTCATGCACTGTGTGGATACCACTGTGTAACTTCTTTTACAGTGTATTCTCAGCAGCTTCCCATTTCAAATGAGTGCATTAATATTCTAGCTCATGTTTCTATTTTCCTCAGTTTTCTCCTTTCCTCTCTCATATTCATGTGGCTCAAAGCAGTCAATACCAATAAAGGATATAACTTTTTCATCTAGACATTTGCTTCTTTTTATGGCTTTATAGTGCTGACTTTATATTCCTATGTTCTCATAGATCCACATATCAGTACTGACTCTACCATCAGTGTCTTCTGCTTTTGGCCAGTGGAACAGTTGAAGGCTAAAGGCCTTGGTCAGGGGCATGTAGCCACCGGGATTCTCGGAGCCGCAGTGTACATACAAATGAGACACGCACAAAAGAAAAATAAGAAATGCACAGATGCCAAAGCAGAGGTTGATGCCAAAGCTGAGGTTAATGCATAATGTAGGATTTGTGCATTACATATGAGAAGAGTTAAGAATGATTTGGCAACCTTAAGTCTTATGATTAGTTCATGTAAAAGCTGTCTTCATTATCTAGCTTTTATATGAAAATGTAATTTTTCTTGGGTTAATACTTCTTAACTTGGAACCTAATATTCTTATTTCCAAAGTATGCTTTTAATTTGGAGAGCTTTCAAGTATAATATAACTTTGCTGTCATCTCAGGGACTCGAGGCTTCTTTGCAACAATGTCATCCTCAATCAATTAACCTTTAATTTATACTGGATATATTTTTATGAACATTGGTTGACCCCAACAATAAATCAAAACTGAGGCTGGTCAGTCCATGATAAAAAAAAAATATCACATACTTAAAAGATGTACAAGACTCCTACAAGGAAAATAAAAAACAACATGGCCCACAGAAAGTGGTGACCACCGCAATCTGTTATCCTGATTAAGGTCACAGTCACCTGTGGGGACTGTCAAGTTAGAAATGAGTAATTACCCATTTTTAAGTCTGTAAAAGGAAGAGTGCAGAAAAGTGTGTGGTGTTGTAAAGCCTTTTGTGCTGGTGCCCTGAAAGTCTTTTCAGTTTAATATTTGTCTGCACCCTTTTACAGGAAAGCTAGGAGTATATCCTGTTTTGTACTCATTTTCTGACTGCCCTGAACAATGGCCCTTTCTCAGGGTGAAGCTGCTGCGGATAGAGAGTCAAGTTGTTTACTGCTTGGTTTGTGCACACTAATTGCCATCCACTTATGCCTGTTTACACGGACAATCCACATCCCAAAGGGAGCAAACAGGAGCAACAAGTTCTGTTCCAGTTTAGTAATCATTTGAAAATGTAGTTCCATGTTTGCTTTTGTTCTTTTATTTGAAGTTCACAATAAGAATTTGGTCTTCTTGTTCTTTGAACTATGGGATCCAGTCGATATTACTTACAAATACTGGACAAATGGTAAATGGAGTGATTCTTATACGGCGCTTTTCTACTCTCCTGGAGTATTCAAAGTGCTCTATACAACACGCCACATTTACCCATACACACCCATTCACACAAGCACTCTAAGCTTTGGCAGTGCTTTAACTAACATACACTCATACACATTCATGCGTATGATGGATGCATCGGAGAGCAAGTGGGGGTTAATATCTTGCCCAAGGATATTTGGCATGCAGAGTGGGGGAGCCAGGAATCGAACCACCAACCTTCCGATCAGCAGATCACCTCCTAAACTACAGCCAAGTATTTATCAGGTCAACATTTTCATCCAGTATAATCAGCAGTACAATCCCTCACCAGTAAATACTGCAAGAAATCGAGAATTCATCCTTCTGTTCCTCATCTATCTCAGCTACACTTTACTTAGTTACTTATGTATTTTGCTTGGGACCAGAGTAAATGCAGTGTCTGTGTCATGTGGATGATACACATAATATGGTCATGGATCTCATATTTTGGTTATATATATATATATATTAAGCATGCTGATCATACTCTGACGAATAGAAATTCAAAATGACATGAAGTGGGTGAATAAAGCACAATACAGAAAGCAATGAGCAACCACAAAAATAATGCATTACAAGGAGGAGCACCACAGCCAGCTCAACAAAAACATTTTAATCAGAATATAGCATCAAGTAAGTAAAACCTTTGGGACAATGATCTGGTTAGTTAGTAGTAAAGTGGGTTGTAGTCAGGTTCAGCTGCTTTTGTGTGAGTGAAATAAAAACTCTTCCAAGATGTCACATGAATATATGTCATTGGCAGATGGTTTACTGTGTCTACCAGTCTCGAGACAGTGGAGAATATTTTATTTCTCTAGAAGAGCAGCACAGGGCCTTAGAAGGTCCTTAACCATCAGCAGGACCCGTATCTGCTTCTTTGTGCAAGAAAGAACAGGTTCAGCACTGTAGATCCATACAATATGACCAGGCCACTGGTGTGAATGTCTCTGATCAAATAATCAGAAGCAGACTTCATGAGGGTGGCCTGGGAGCTTGAGTGCTCACTGCCTGGCACTGTGGAGCCATATTGGCTGTTGCCATGGAATACCAGAACTGGCAGGTCTGCAAATGGCACCTTTTGCTTTTCAGAGAGCAGGTTCACCCTGAGCACGTGTGACAGACGTGAAAGGATCTGGAGAAGCAGTGGAGAATATATGCTGCTTGTAACATAATTTAAATGACCAGTTTGATGGTAGGTCAGTGATGTTTGGGAAGGGTTGTATACAGGAATTAAGGGCATTAACTGGCTCCCATGTTTCTTCGCAATTGTTTTTAACAACATTCCCTGACATTAATGCATTCCCAACCTCGTACCTCAAACAGGCTTTTGAAAGGTTGTAAAAAAAATTAGAGCTTAATAGTTAATGGGTTGGAACTTAAACTGGTTCTCAGAATGATAACAGGGCATATTTTCTTTGTTTATATTTGGCTTTGGTTTCCTGTAACGAATTGTGGTGGATTTTTGTGTGATATGTATAACTATGTAACTATATACACTATATATCTATGTGCACTGAACATATATATTTTAACTTTCATGTAGAGTCTTAAGCACAAGACATTTTGCTTCACCGAGGTTTATTAAGGTGGTACAGTAACAGGGCAGTCGATGCTGTTGAGAGTTCGCCTGAATAACTCACTCTCCAGCTCCGGTAACTAACCTTCACTAATACTCACTCAACGTCTTTCATGCAGCACAACCAAAGCAGTAACATTGCCTGAACACATCACGATAAAATATCATACGATATAATCACACACACACACACTTTGAACTACACTGAAGTGTTTTAAGAACCTATGTAGTTATAAGATTATATATTGTAAAGATTTAATAATTAGGATTAATGTGTGACCTTTGACCGTGTCATGACCTATTGTCAGAAGGCAAAGCAAAGGGTTGACCAAAGGGTGTCCCTTTGGGCAGGGCCCTGCCCGTACCCTGGCCTGTACCTGACCCCTGCAGCTGTGTTTGGGCGCGTGGGAAAGTTACCCAGCAGCAGGGGGCGGGGATACTGATCCCTATATATTAGGGGAGCAGAGGACACCCCCAGCACTTTTTTCCCCTCTGCTGTTACTCTCTGTCCGTCTCTGTGTTGCTCTGCTGTCTGTGCTTAAGGCTGTACACCCCGGGGTTTGGCTTTGCTTGCTTTCTGCTATGTAACTCTCTTGCTAAATGTCTGTATGTATTTTTCCTGCTGTTCATATGATTCAGTGTATTAAACTCTGTTCCAAGAATTCTACTCTTTTCCAGAGCATCTTTTTGAGTGTCTTGATTTTAATTGGATCTAAAAGGGTTGGATCTCCACATCGTTGGTGGGAGAAGGTTATCAGGATGGCTTCAAAATGACCTCACTCGTGTTGTCTTTATGAGTCATTCTAAAGAAACCGAAACCCACAATCTGCCTTCTCAACAGGCAAGATCACATATGACATAAGCATCCTAGAATGGGCTGTGAACTTTGGAACATGTATAACGTGTTTTTTATAAGAAGCTCATGCCAGCTGTGAGGCATGGTGTTGGGTATGTTATGTTTTCAGCTGTTTCCTTTAATTGGGGGTCTTGGAGGCATAGCATGCTCCCCATTTCAGATACTGTATCAGTATTCTGTTATTATGTTGGATAGAATTTTGCATTATACCAAAAGACCATGCATGAAGACCATGCATGAAGCATGAAGGCATTTTCTCTGAAAATTCAAGTTAAACCATAATAGCACTAAGTAATGCCCCAACAAGGAAGTATTAAATGCATTATGGAAAGGTCTAGTCTAGGGACACAAGTAAAAAAGAAATATTTAAATCCAGCTTAAATATTTGGGGGGATTTGAAGATGAGGAAACATGTAAACTATACCCTCAGACCTGAACCTCAGTGAATTAAATATTATTTGTGTCACAGATAAAATCTGTCGATATTGTTTTTGAATGAATTATTTTATACTTATAGTCCTCGATTATACTGCTTTTATATTGGATTGTAGTAACTGTTTCAAAGAGGATGGATCAAACATTTGCTTATTCAAATATGTCACCAAAGCTAACAGTTTCCATGGAACCCACTGACTCTTTCACAGGAGAGTGCTGTACGAAGAATTACTGAAAGAGGGTGAGTGTGAGTGTGGCTCTATTGATGGCGGTGTTGTGGGTGTTTCACAGAAAAAATACAAACAAATCAACACCTTGAACATTCATGAGCCTCGGGAAATGCATGAAGTGCTTGACATCAGGAAGTCTGCCATATGTTAAACATCTGGGAAATGTATATTCTTGGAGGAAGTCATAAAATATCTTTCAGTAAATGTAACCCTATAAAAGTAAGACTGAGGCAAATACTTGATTAATTCTTGTTTTCGGGCTAGATTTTAGAACTAACAACTGTTCTTTCTAAAAAGCCCAATTTGTTTTCAAGCCAAATAAAAGCCTCTGCTGTAGCATCTTGCTGCAGTTTAACATACAAATCATCAAAAGTTGCTCTTGCGTTGCAGTTTATATTAATAGTATCCTTACAGATTGTTACGGTAGCAGGGTCAGGTTGTCCAAGTTTCAGTTTGGTTTGGATCCAAGACATGCGTCTGTCAGTCTTGTCTTGCTTTTTTACATGTATATGCATGTCATGGCTCTCGTGTATACGCACTAGTCCCTTTGTTAGATAAACATGTTCAACTGTTTGTTTGTTTTTTCAACTGTTCAACTGTTGTCTAATCAGCCAATCAGCAGCAATGAAGTGTTTTTAGCTATGCATTAATGGTCTATCAGCCTACTGAAGTTCAAACTGCATATCAGAATGAGGAAGAAGGTTGATTTCAGTGAATCTGAACACAACATATCAGTATCATATGGACAGGCCTGGGTATTAAAAAGAAGAAATTTTCCCACACAGCCATCTCCAGTGTTTACAGAGAATGGTCAGAAAAAGAGAAAATATTAAGTAAACAGCAGTTCTCTGGGCAAAAATGCATTGTTGATGCCAGAGGGCAGAGGAGAATGGCCAGACCACTTGAGCTGATAGAAAGCAACAGTAACTCAAATATCCACTTGTTACAACCAAGGTATGCAGAAGAGTATTTCTGAAGAGGATCGCGTCAAACCATGAAGCAGATGGGCTGCAGACGTCTAGCACGGTTTCCTGTCAGCAAAGAACAGGAAACTGAGGCTACAATTCACACAGGCTCATCAATATTGAGCTTGGAAAAACATTACCCAGTGTGATGAATCTCAATTTTGGGGTCAGAATTTTGCATGAACACAAAAGCATGAATCCATCATGCCTTTTATCAACAGTTAGACTGCTGCTGCTGGTGTTAATAGTGTGGGAGGTATTTTCTTGACACACTTTGGCCTCTTAGTCTGAGCATTTGTAACAGGTTACAGTCTACCTGAGTATTGTTGCTGACCATGCCATCACCACACTATATCCATCTTCTGATGGTTGCTCTCAGCAGGATAACGCGCCATGTCACAAAGCTCAGATCATCTCCAAATGGTTTCTTGAACATGAGTTCACTGTACTTACATGACCTCTGCAATCATCCAATAAGAGCACTTTTGGGATATGGTGTATCGTGTACGCGCAGTTGACAAAACTGCAGCAAAATGAACTCAAGCTTCAATTGTGATGTTTCCAGCACTTTGTTAATCTATGCCACAACGATTATGGCAGTTATAAAAGCAAAAGAGGGTCCAAACTGATACTGGCAAGGTGTAAGTAATAAATAGTCCAGTGAATGTACGGTTAAGTTTGCAAGCCTATAAGTTATTAGTAATAGCAACCCGTGGACTTTTGAGCTTTGAATTTCAGCTTTTATTCCAGTTGTTCACAGATCTTACAATATGTTCCACGTGAATATTAATATAGAAGCTGACTTTTCTGATTCTGATTGAAAGAAATCTGCAATTTCTATGATTGTGTTTGTTTCCAATAAAATATTAAAGTTAACCAAGTCAAACCAAGTTTTAAAAGGTCATTTTTGTTACCCATCTGTTTCATGATCTCAGATCTATCTTTCTGATTTATTATCATCATTATGCAGTAGAAGTCAAGGAAAGGTCTTCATGCTTGATGTCATTCTGAGGCTGATGTAAATGGGATATTGTTCAGTCTCTGTTCCCACTTCAGCTCATGTGCCTGTTGAGTATAAATGATTTGGAGGCATGCTCAGAGTTTCTATTGTATTTGCATAACCCTGTGTGGTGACACGGTGCTCCTAGGAACATCTTTGTATTGTCACATGGGAAATGTTTTTAAGTGCCCTTTAAACAGTGCACTCATTCAGCATGCTTTCATGGAAAGAGGTAAACCAACCTCCAGAAAAGCTATTGTGTACAATTAAATCTGAACTTAAAAAATGAAAAGAGTTTATCATGGGCAATTATTGTTGGGTCAAACAAAAATTCTTTTGGCTTTTATATTCCAGTGTTTCAGATGTTGGTTATTAACTGACTGAAAGCATCTGAGACAAATAAAGAAGGTTTTTTTGTTTCTCCTGGCTTTTAGTTATCAAAACCACTACTTTTTTCACTTCCCTCAACAAAAGTTTGCCACAAAACTCCCTTTTTATAAAAGGAAGAAATAATGCTGATTGAAATTTTGTTCTAATAGTGAAACAAATATTTATTTAACAGCTTTGGTGCTAATAAAAGGAAGTGAAAGGTTCATATGATAAGATTTATAAAGCTACAAGATTCAGATTAGACTGACACATTTTTGTAACAGCACCTCATCATAGTGATACGGTATCTCTAACTCTGGCTAGTTTTACAGAGTGCTTTACAACTATTTCATCCATTTGCACAAACTACACACTCATCCTTGGAGTCAGAGCTACCATAAAGGTCTTCACTAGCGTTAGGGAGCTTGCCCAAGGACATAGCCGTGGCCTTACAATAAGTACGCACTAGACCTCCAAAACAAAACAATGAGTTGAATCCAACCATCTTCAACTAAGATCTCCATAATTCATTGAATGATTGTTTCAGATGCAAAATGAATACGCAGAATAAATCTGAATATGTGGTTTTCAGGCTCTTATTCATCTTAGAATGTCCAGATGACCCTCTTGGGAAAATAATGCCTCCTATCCAGAGCACCTGTATGTATTTAATTACAGAGCTATAGAGGAGATGTTGGTGCCAGTGAATAGCCACCAAAAAAATACAACAGATTCACCAGGGTTATGACACTATTGCAAGCGATAACATTAACATTAACACTGCGATATATTATTTACGAGTATCAAGAATATGTTAGCAATTTGTGAAAAAAAGAGACAAGGCTTTAAAAAAGAATATTTCACGGAAACAATTTGAGTACAACAGTACACCTACAGACTTTGAAGCCTATTATTATATTTACTATATTTGTATATTTATTGGTAGTTTAGCATACCATAATTAAATGCAGCTTTCACATAATAGAAGAAATATATTTTCTACTTGTGAGACTAAGATAAAAGTCGGCTTTTATGACACTACAGCCCCTTTTTCTGTTTTTCTGTGGATGGGGTCATCTTCCGCTTTTCACCCCATTTTTAGCCACATCTCTGCAAATCTGCAGACAGGGAAGGAGGCAACCTTTGGTCCACTCACTGAGATGAACAGTAGGTTTTTGGACTTTAAGAGGAAAATTGGTACAGAGAGTCAATAAATATCTGAAAATGACTCTCCTCTGTAATATGTTTCACGGCATCATGGACGGCGAGTTCTAAGATTCATGCAGGGAATGACGGCCAGATCTGGATTGATCTTTTCACAGCGGAGTTGTGGCTGCTTCTTTATACCAGCCCATCATCATCAAAGCCAACAAGCTGTAAGCATAACATTCTACTGAGATGCCACAGCAGCCCCAGCGCATGACTGCATTTCAACAAGTTGAAATAAGAAGTTGGAGCTTGCACTTTCAAAAGGATGCCTTATGCATGATTAGGCATACGTTTGACACTGACACTTACTAGTAGTACTTCTAGAATTTTTCTATAAGATTCCTCTTAAATATCACAATCTGCCGCTCCGAGTCCACTTAATAATTCAGCAGAGGCAGGGATATGTAGTGCCCCAGCACCAGAGTGTGCCACAGAAATATAACATCTTTTTATTAATCTTCTTAAAAGAAGTCTGTATTTTCTAACTTGCACGTGATGAATAGTTGTTTTTGTGTTGTTTTCTTTTCCCTACACATCCAGGTGACATGAGTCCAGTATGGACAGATGGAAAGCTGAATGACCTACTTAAATATCAGGCTCTGTTTTCAGTCAGCTGAACTCCAAGTATCATTCAAAAGAAGCTGGGATGTGTAAAATAGTAGTTTCATGAAATTGGCTATTTATTGACTGTTGTACTGATGAGGGAGCATTAGGACATTACTTTTTGTTGTTGTTATTGTTTGTTTTGTTTTGTAGAATTTACTGTATATTCATTCAAAACTGTCTTTTCACGCTTGATGTTTATTGTTTGGTTTGACACTCAAAAAGATAGGCAGGAGGCAGGACAAGTCCCTCCCGTATCCAACCTGTGGCATGGCTCCAGTGACTTTGCATTTGAGATTATTTTTACAGTTGCTGTGGACTGCTGTTGCATCCTCTCTTCCAAAAATTTGTTAGTAAAACCAGCACAAATCAAAACATCTTTCATGCAGTGCAAGTGGCGCTGCACGCAGCACCACGCCTGTGTGAGCGGAGAGCTGCAAAACATCAGATGTTGCAATCCTGCCATGTTTTTCAGCCTTAGGCTAATGCAATTAGTTATCCACTGCTCCATTTACAAAAAATGTAAATCGTAGGAAACGAGACTCTTTTTAAAAATCCTAAAAAATGTTTGTGTTTTGGCAGGCTAAGCTTAAAGGTGTTTTTCAATTTGCATATTTGTTTTGGGTTTTTTTGTTTGTGTGTTTGGTTGTTTCTTCAATTCTCTATCAGTTCCTTCTCAACAGTTTATCACACTAATGCAACATACTCGTATGGTAGAGTATTGAAGATGAAAAGTGGACATTATAACATAATGTCACTACTGTATTCTGGATTTTAACTAGTTAGCTTAGACATTCTTCATTAGATCACATGAAATTACAAGATTGTTAAGGTACTGCCCAGTGGAAAATAAGCCACCCCTGTCATGCTCTTAGGTCTTTGACCCAGAATGATCAGTTTTTGGACTTTCAGATTCAGTTTTTTGTTAAATTTTTCACTTTTATACATAGTGTGCTTATTGTTTATATTTTTATGGTTGTGTATTCCTTTGATATTTTCCATTTTTAGTCCTGGTTGTTGTTACTGTTTGTTTATTAGTTCTGTCAGTGTTTTTCTCTGTGATTTCCTTCTGTGTAGTTTCCTTATGTTAAAATGGCTTGATGCATGCATCAATCGTCCGGGTAAGGAAATCCCAAAAAGTTGATTCAGTTCATCTGGACGTAGCGTTTTCAGTGGGAGAAACCTTTCGTCACTCATCCAAAATGACTTATTCAGTCTTTAGCTGACTGCAGGTTTCCCCACCCTTTTAAACCACACATTTGCATAATAAGTGAAACTAGCACCACTGGCAAACAATGGGCCGTGAAGTCAGCTTCTTGATCATTAGTATGCAAATTGTCATGACCGTTGATCAACAACCACTGATCCTCACGTTAAAGTTAATTTTATGCCTCAGTTTCCCTTTTTGGTTATTATTACTTCCGTCCTGTTTTAGTTTGATAGTTAGTTATCTTCTGTGTCTTATATTTATTTTTTTCTTCCTCCTGTGTGATTCTGTGCACCTGTGTCTCGTTTCCTCCCAGCTGTGTCTAATTCCCATTAGCCCTCAGCGTGTGCGAGCATTGAGTACAATCGTTCCTTTGTTCACTGTGTCACTGTCTGTTAACATGCCCTTGTGTGTTCCTTCTTACTGCCCCATGTTGTTTTGGATTTTTGTACCCTCTGCCTTGACTTTAATAAAGGTTAGTTGTTTGTTTTTTAGCCTCAGTTTGGAGTCTCATCTTTGGGTCATCTTCCTCCAACCTTTCACACCCTCGTGTGTTTTTGTTATCAAAAAGTTCTCAAGAAAATATCCATATAACAGTGATGGCATGCATTTTTCTAAAGAATAAGTTGTTTTATTTTTAATATTTTACTTGCAATTTGCCAATTATAGTTTTCAGTCAGGTTTTTTTCATAAGGTGCTCCTCCTATTTTTTCTCAGCAATGGATCTAAAGACACACCACCATTATAAACTTACTGCAAGTCATTGCATATATATTATATATCATAACATATAATACATTTAAATGAAAATACCTACTGTACCTGCTGTGGGTTATAATGTGCAAGTGCAATTCCTCTTGCAACTTTATTCTTCTTGGCACAAGTCACAATGACAACATTGTATTGTTATGTGCAAGTCATGCTAACAGTACAAGCACACCTTCTGTGGCCATCACTCAACTAAATTTCTTGTTTGTTTTACTTTACTACCTTACTTCTTTTCTGTTTGGTTTTCTTTTATTTTCCAGTGCTGTGCATATTATTGTGTTTTGGATTCCAATCATTTCGTTAGTGGTCGAAAGGTTGTAACGATAACTTTAAAAAATGAGATAAAATTGCCTCCAAGCCTCTGTGGACTGTTGCCAACAGCCACACTGGACAATCACGCTTAGGCCAAGGACCACAGTTTTAGAGCCATGACCAAATTATTTGCTCACATTAGTCATGTGTGTTTACAACACATCTTTGGGTTCTATACTTTTATTCCTAATAGGAAGATTGGCCGCAGAGAAATCAAGTCTCATTTAGAGATGACAGCTTATGGTTGTCATGCGCCACAGAATGACATGTGACCATGACAGCATGACAAAGAAGTTTTATTTATAGACCGAAATTACCAGTAATGATACGTTTTGGTCACGCTGTGGTTAGATCAACTCCATGTTTTAATTTTGAATATTGTTTTTCTTGATTACAGAAGTCAGATTTATGTTAATATGAAATACTGCAAGCGTCTGTGAGTGTGTGTGTGCATGTGTGTGTATGATTGACTATAGCAGCTATAGCTCTTGATACGGTTTCATTAGCAACACATAATTTAAGTAGGTAAAAGGAAGCTCCAAAAATATTATTTATTTATTTTTTTAGTTTTGGAATACAAAGTTCTTTTGTTGTTTAGATCACAATTAGGGGTTTACTGTAACCATAACATTGAATGGTAGATTTGCACTTCTTCGCAATCAGATGAAATAAAAGACACATTAAATATATCGCTGAAAAGCGCTCAGTATTGATATGAAGACAGAATAGTTAATGATTGTTTGTCCAGTCTTCGTCTGTGGGGTAATCAGAGAACTTGACATGTACCCTATATATATATATA
>NW_024582365.1:452133-503295 GCF_018398535.1 Haplochromis burtoni
ATATATAGCAACAATTCATCCTGCCCCTGTCTTCTGAAGAAAAAGGCAAAATTGTATGTTGTGATTGTTTATCACTTGGCTGACAAGCTCTTTCAGTGTCTTCAGTTAAGTTCAGTTAAGTCTGTTTGAAATGTTAGCCATACTGTTGCCCATCATTCAATCTGGTGTCCCAAGCTTGGGTGTCCCCAAGCTCAGAGATGCAAAGGTACTTTTTAATATAGTATCACATATAATAAAATGGCAACTTTAAGCCATAATATAATTATATAACAGTAGGTATTGGAATGACATACCTGTTCTAATGCTGCAAAACATATATTCTGGGTAAACCCAGGGCATTCATTTAATAAATACTTATATTAAAAAAAAGTCTGCGCTAAATTATTTTATGTTTCTAATTTATAATATTTTGCTATGATTGACCTTTAAATGATGTATTATTACAGTAGGCATAAAAGTTTCACAGTTCCCTTTGAGAATTTCTAGTATCTGCTGCTGACAACTTATTTCCCCTTATATGGAGCCGTTGTTTTATTTAAGAGTCCATATCTTCTTCTTCTTTTTTTCTTTTTTAAATATAGTAGACACTCCACTGAAAAATGTAATAATTGTTACAGTCAGTTTTTAGAGAATTGCTGTAGCGGTCCCTGTGTAAAAGAGATTTAATAGCCTGCATTGGGAAAATGTGAATATAAATTTTATATGAACATAAAATTCAGAATTGGGATCTGGCCCACCAATTAAAGATATTACACCTGATTAATTACTTATTTTAGTGCCTGGGGTCTTCTCCTCAAACGCACATCTGCATCTACCTTTTGTCTTTATGCAGTCGCAAACAGCCAGGCCTATATGATGCACTCCATTGTATAGTTGGGTAACAATGGCACCAGCTGTTTCTGCAGACACAAAAAGTTGCGTGTGTGTGTGCTAATATTAATAAACACACACGCGCACACGTATACACACTGGGTGTGTTTTCCAGACGCAGATTCCCGCCCTGCTTCCTATCCGCGCGCAGCCGCTCACACGGTGCCTCCGTTACAGATCTATTCTTACAACTGCCTGAACCCCATCCACGTTGTGTGAAATCGGTGCGACCTCTCCGTCACAACCGACGCCACGCCGACCTCGTGACTGCCAAGACATCTGCCCAATAGTAGCTTGAATTCTACGTCATTCAGTCTTTCAAAGTCCAGTCAAAAACGGGTGGGCGGGATTTCCGTGGGCCTGGTATTCACGTTTGGTTGTAAAGGTAAGCCCTGGATGGGATTTTTATTTTTTTTTAGTTTTCTTTTTCTTTTATTTAATCTTCACGTTTGGATTTGATATGGTTTCATACGTGCTGGTGTGCTACTGTGTCCGCTAAAATAAACAGTGCTTGCCGGGCAGTGGTCGCCCATTGCTCGCTTGTGTACAGCAGTGTAAAGTATTCTAAGCAAGAGAACAACGGTGATTTCCCTATAGTACAGCAATTGTGTATATATTCTGATTAATGACAGTTAAATAGTGGCTTTGACGAGGCACGTTAAAAACTGTCAGGGCAGCCTGAAACGTTTTTGTCTCTCTATTACTCCTCTATTGCTAAGTTACACGGTTGTAACTTTGCTTTCTGAAACAATTTAGCCGCCTGTTCCCATAAACAGGGGGTCAATTAAATGCTACTTTAGAAGAAAAATATAAAAATAATTGATGGCTATTTATAGCTAACTCAGATGGATCTGTTTACATCTGTTTTACCGTTCACGGTTAGATGTCTTTACTGAATGCATTCTGCATACTAAACACTGCTGCTTATGGAAACACGCGTGGAGACAAAGCATTTGTTGAAACTTAAAACCCGGGTGAATATGTTGGACTAATCAGTTGTTGTTTACACACTCTTGTGTTACTTTCTAGCTTTTCCCCCGCGTGTGAGCTGACATACTGCTACGCCGAGGAGAACGTGTATCCACCCTACCACACCTCTTCTTCAAGCAAACTCCTCGACTCTTTTGGATGCTATTTGAAACTTGAAATTGTTCTTCAGCCTTTTAAACGGAATGAATTTTGAAAACACATAACTTGGAGAGCTTCTAGTAAAAAGTGTGTTGAAATAGCCCACCGGTGGAGTTTGTCAGCGTTTGAGGACGTCGCATTAGGCGTTTCTGGAAGGGAAATTAACTTAAAGCTGCAATGGATCAAGCCAGCGGTGGGGAGGATCCAAATAAGCCCTCTAAAAAGAAATCCAGCGAGGATGAGGGTAAAAACAAAAAGCTGGTAGGTATTCTAATAGCTCACTCGTGTGTAACGTGCGTGGAACTAGGGTGTAAGTCAACTGACACATCCTGTAATCCCAGAAGCAGCCCATTATGTCACACTCAACTTTATTAAGACCCAGAAAGTTGCACTGCTTTGCAGCTGCAGAAAGTTTCATGTTAGGTCTGTGTCAAAAAAGAAAAAAGATTTATTGTAAATGCTAAGGACAGTCTTCCTTTTACTTTTAAAGCTCATCATGAAACCAAGGAGCAGGACAAAGCATATTCTCGATGCAGAACTTCCCTGTTTAGTGCAGGACGAGACACAAACAGTAATTCATGTGTTGTTGTTATGGTTTAATGTAGGGGCTAATAGCAGCTAGAGTTGAGCAAAGAGGTACTGTTTCGCTGAGTGCTTCAATTTTCGAGGCACTCAGTGCATCATGTGATTATTCCTGTCAATACATCTCCTGATAGGTTTTTGAAGAGCATCCTTGTTGTGACAGTTGGGGGTCTTATATTAATATGCACACAAAGCACAAGTTAATTTACTGTATGACTCAGTGTACAGCATGATGTACATGAGGTTTGTGGGGGCGATTTATGAACAGCATGAGTGTGTGCAATTGATAAAACTTGTCCTTAGGCAGCCCTTGGGCAGTGTCTATGAGATAACAACTGAAAACCCATTTAACATTAATTTATCGTCATTACATTGGATGGACTTTGTGCAGTAGTTTAACCAGAGGAAGGATTGTGCTTATTTAGAAAAGTAGCAAACCCGAATCTACATCATTAAAGCCGTGGTGTCATTAGGCCGGTCCTGCACGCCATATCTTGCCCTGAAATGACATTGCAAGATTTGGTGGAAGTTTTGTTTTGGCTTAAGTGGAAATGCTTAAACAATCACTTTTGGTTTTTTTAGTCATGCTGTTCTTAAAAGTTCCTGGGAGAAACTAATACACTCTTCTGAGGAATTGTGTAAACAGCATCTCTCCAAAATCTGTAATTCCCTTATTTGGTAAACTGTAGCTACAATCTTTTATTTACCGTCCACAGTGCCATGTTAAATGATAAATCTAAACTGTAATGCTGAGGGTGTGAAGTGCACGTCAGTGCCTGCATGCCGTCAGTGCCTGCATGCCGTCAGTGCCTGCAGAAAGCAGTGGCTTAAAGTTATTTTCCATGACCAGAAACAAAAAAGCTTGGCTGCCGTTTGATTTTCACGTCTGTTTTTCCACATTTGTGGAAAAAGGGAAAGTTCGGCTGCCGTTGAACTTTGTGCAACTTTCTCATGTCACCTCCCAAATCTTCATTGTGAGCTCTGTTAGTGTTGCTTTATGTTGTGACTTATTGGCTGGGTAGGTCACAAGTTTAGTTACAGCCACAGTTCCTAAATAGGGAACTGAAAACGGCACAGTTTAGATTGACTAGTGTTTCTGTCTTCACTCAAGCATACTGGAATGATTGAAGGAGAACATTCTGAATGAAATGTTTTTGTTAATGCCTCTGATATTTCTTTAGGTGGTGCTCATTGTTGTTGAGCATTATTGCATGTTTAGCATTTTTTAGTAATTGTCCTAAAACTGAAAAACACAAAGGAAATTGCTGGTTGTTTACACCAAAGTTAAGGTAAAGGAAAGAGTGGCCAAAATAACTGCCTGACAGGAAATCCCAAAGTGGGGCGAATTGACATGCACTCCCAGAGCTACTAATGGGTGTTCCTTTAAGAAATCGTTACGACAGCCTTAAACTCTTGACTATCCTGCCTCCCAAGTTTAAGATGTTTGCGAGAGTGCCAGAATGACATCATCAGTCAGTAAATCACTCAAGAAGTCTATGTAAGACCAGTGTTTGGTTTTGTTTTACTAAAAAATGGTCTCATGGTCAGGCGCGTTCTCTGTTGCACAACTCTCTGAGCACAACAGGCAGAAGCAGAAGGCAGCTTCAAATGCGGCTGTTGCAAAAATACTAACATTAGCTTTAAGTTTGAAAGAGGAAGCTGATTATTCTTCCTTGAGTTCAGTTTTGATTTGTCCTCTTGTGTTTATCCCAACTTTTTAGCTGTCCACAGTCATGTAAATAAGCTAAATTAAACAAATGCAGCTGTTTAAAGGGCTAATGCAACAAAAGTGCAAGCGCTATGCAACTAAATCTCTAAATTTTACTACACATATGCAGGGTTGTGTTGTGACATTTTTGGCATGCAGTGCAGGCTGTGTGGATGTGGAACAGACTTGAGGGAGGGGTAATACCGGCTGTAAACAGCATCAAAGTACTGGTTTCATAATCACACCTAGCGCTGCTAAAGAGCACTGTCCCATGTGCTTTGGTGATAAGAAAATGCAGAAACTGCTGTGGTTTGGTCAATGCAAAGTCAAATCAGTCTTTAGAGGAAAAACACTGAAAGCTGTGTGTTTGTTTAACAAGTCACTGGGCAGCATTACATCACGGCAACACCATTTGGGCTATGGGCCCAGGGTGTAGATACTCAGCATAGCCAAGGACATTACAACAGCACTGCAGTCTTTTGGGTCATAACTCAAATTTTCAATAGTTCCTAGCTTCTCTTTGTTATAATGTCCTTGTCTTGAAGTTTTGCAAAAGTATGACATCCAGGAGAACAGCCAGATGGAATGAGCTCTTTAGTAAAAGGAACTCAGAGGAGCTGGTTTGACCGAGAGGGAGAGAACTGTTACTCCTTTTGAATTCCAGATTAAAAGATGATCTCATAGTGTAGCAACACAGAGGCAGGAAGCATCACATTGCATAAATATAATAATAACACTGAGACGTTAAATATTAGGATTAGGAATGTGGGAACCAATAACTGGGAACCAGTTCTCAGTTATATATATGTATATTGTAGTAGACCTAAGCACATGCATGCCTTTCTTTATTCTACACTGTGTGAAAACTACTGTATTGAATATCAATATTTTTCACTATACTTTATCAAAGTTAGACCAACATTGTGGCAAGACTATGCTGAAGTACTCAGTATATTTATCAAATGCTTTAGCTCTGGTGGCTCTGTGGTGTAGTGGTTTACACGTTCACGTTTCGAGGAGACACAAATCCCTTGGAGGTTGCACTGAGAAGTGCTTTCAGTGTGGTTGGGGTGACCACTTGTGAATAAAGTCTGATTTAGAGTTATGTGGGAAGTCTTTATAGAGCCTACAATGAATCTGCATAAGTGACTTTCCAATTTGTCAATACACAGTATAAGATCCAATCTTCTTTATTGCCTGCAGGCTTGACATGTAATGTAATGATGTATACAGTTTGTACTTGTTTCTTTCTATAAGAAAATTGTTTAAAGTATTCAGAATCTCAAACATCGTTTGTTCCTGTTTGCACCGCAGAGCAAACTGGTCAATAGTTTGCTTTGTAGTACTGTGATAAGCATCTTCTCCTTAACCTAATTAATTTATAATACACATCGATTGCAAATTGGTGAAATGGTTGGTTGGGAGTAAAGTGGTTTAAGCTTTAAAGAACATGCATGTCTGTACGGCAATTTGTTTAGATATGAAATGCGAAGGATACAAGGATAGTAGGGGTGCAACGATACACAAAAATCACGGTTCGGTTCGATACTTTGGTGTCACGGTTCGATATTTTCTTGATACAAAAAAACGTTCATGCCTTTTTAATTTGTCATTTATTAAAATTATAAATATATATTTTAACTCAAAAGTACAGTTTTTAAATTTAATGTTGCTGAAACAACAAAATAAAAAAAATAAATCTATCTGATGGAGAAATCCCTCATCTTTGGAAAAGAGAGTTTATTACAGAGAAATGTCTCTTTCCAAAATAAAAGCTATACTATACGCTTCTTCTGGGCTATATTCTCAGCAGCATATTAAACATATCAGGTCCCCATAAGGAGAATCCTGTGCTAACGGCTGTCTAAATGACTCGGGTAACGTTTGTAGCATGCTGCTTGTTGTTTTTGTCTGCTTCCACTTGTCTTTGCACTAGGATGCTGTCGGCGTAAATGTTGTGTTCCCACTAGTGATATCAGCGTTCATCTGCGGTGCGCTCAGTGGATCTGCGCTCGACAGTGCAGCCTAGGCGGAGTAGTCGAACGCAGATCCACTGAGCGCTCAACACAGACAGCATCGTCAGAAGAAAAGTTGATAAAATAAATTTAAAATTTTGTATTGTTCGATACATATGCGTACCGAACCGAAAGCACTGTATCGAACGGTTCAATACCGATACGAGTATCGTTGCACCCCTAAAGGAAAAAAATAAAATAAAAAAAGGATCCTATTTGTTTTATGTTGGCTTCGAGCCTATTAAATTAATTCTGAGTTATTATTCCATGTTATCAGATGCACTTTTGCTCTGCTTCCTTTTTTCTTTTGACAGTTGGTTGCTGTTGCAGCATGAGCCTGCCAGATTGTTTCATTATTTGTGGTTCATAAGCTGAACTAAAATCAGAAACACTCATTAACTATGTTTTGGGAAATATTACATGTTATTAGTCCCTATTAAGTGTTGTTAAAATAAGTTTTAAAAATATGGCAGACATACTGTTAGTGCATGGTAAACGTTGGTTTTTGAAGATAAAGGGCATTTGTGGAAAACAGTTTCCGTAACGCTCTAAAAGTGTGCAGATATAAGTAATTTTAGTGGCTTCAGATTATACTGCAAAACTCTATGTCAGATTTAGTGAGACCAATTCCTATTTCAGATGCATCCATTACATTTTTTTGCACCACCAGGATTTATAATACATCGTGGTTGCACATTGAAGCAAAGCATGCAGATTATGTGTCATGTGTCAACAATGTGGAAAGGCGTATTTAAAGAAAAAACAAGTGTTCAAAACGTATGTCTGTGAAGTGTTCAAAACGATAATGTCACATTCATGCTGAAAGGCATTCATATTCAAGGTAAAAAAACAAAATTCTACTATTGTGAGAAATGAGATAATAATGATCACATAAGTAAGGACTGGCCTGGTTATTGTGAATAAGGTGACAAATGAAAGTGTGGAGTATTTGCAGGAAATATGGAAGAGAGAGGCCGGATGTCATGACACAGCCACAAGGCACTGGGCAGTGAAAGAGGTTTATTAAAAAAGCAGCAACAAAAAACCCCACAAAAAACCAAAAACTTGATACCACTATTGTAAATGTGTAGCAGGGATCTGTAGGGTCACACTGAAGCTGGTTCTGTGCTAGAGTTAACCAGTTTGCTGTTAGCTGCCATATCCTACTCCTGATAGCAAGGATAGCAGTGTGACACATACTGTATCATAGATTTGGTCTCAGAAGCATTGCTGTCATGAAAATAGGCTGGCAGTTTTAGTCAGGTGTACTAGTAATTAATTGTATTTTTTTATATCTGTGATTTTTATGTTGTGACATATCAAACTGTCTGGTGTATAATAATATATATTGAATAGCTATGTGGACAGCTAAGTAGGAAATTGATTATTATTGCATTGAAGCTAGGTAACTTTACTGGCCCCAGCAACCGTCAGCATCATCATCTAGCCCAGCGGTCCCCAACCCCCGGGCCTCGGACCGGTACCGGTACGTGAGTCGTTTGGTACCGGGCCACGAGAGTTGAGGCTCAGGTGTGAAATGTCTGGTTTTCAGGGTTTTTATCGGTTTTCAGCGTTATTTTGTTATCGTTTTATCGTTTACTCGGTTTTCCTGGTCTTTTCACGTGTGTTATGAATAAATCTTCTTTTTTTCGGTACCGGTACTAGTTTTATTTTGTTGTATTTATCCGCGACACCTTAAAGGCCGGTCTGTGAAAATATTGTCGGGCATAAACCGGTCCATGGTGCAAAAAAGGTTGAGGACCGCTGATCTAGTGGTTTCTTATGTGCTTCATTTAGTTAAATGGAGTTTATTTTATTCTATTTTAATCATGTAGGAGACGGGAAACAAGCACATACTTTAGTAATGGGTAAAGCTCATACTTCTAACACTGCTGATAGTATCACATCATGAAGCATACTTTGAATTACTTTTTTGTTTTGTTTTTTTGTGTCATTTGATGCATCTGACATTTTGATACGTGAGCTTTAGGGAAGCCTCGGAAATCATTTTAGGTCATGTTGGCATGTGGTTAACACAAGCTGTCAGCTTGTCACACACTTGAGCCATTTACAGTGCTGTGGTAAAATATATTAAAATATTTCTTTATATTTTGCAAGGAAAATGAGAAATGGGTGCAGCAACTTATTGAAAAGATTACAAAAATGCATCTAAATACGAAGCGTAAGGCAAAACCAGAGTTTGTACAATTCTGATGATCTTGAAAGTCAATATATACACTATAACAAAGCTTATTCATGCAAACAGCCTAACTCTCTTGCAATTTCTTTAAGGAGTCTAAGATTTTTTTTGTTCTATGTCAAGATGTTTCCACGCTGCTTAAATAATCCAGAGATTATCAGCTCTGAGGATGTCAATCCATGACTGATAGTTTTTCGGTTTGCTTACACAGATTTGGTAGTGTGTTTGACATCATCGTCATGCTGAGAAATGTAGGCATTTCCAATCAGATGCTTTCCATGTGGTATTGGACAGAGGAACAAAATCTGATGGTACTTTCCTGCATTCATAATTGCATCAGTCTTAAGAAGAACACTGGCTGAAATCCAGCCTCAAGTCATGACTGAGCCTCCACCGTGTTTTACAGAAAGCTATAGACACTCACTGTTGTAGCTCCTTCCTGCTTTTCTCTGTACATACTGATGACAGTTTGAACCACAGAGTTTAAATTTCATCACTTCATAAGAGCTGTTGCCACAGTTGATTGCTTATGTAATCTATCTTATCTCAGCTTTTCTCCCAACTTTCATTTTTTAAAGAATTGCTCCTTGACAGTCAGCCATCCACTGAGACTATTTCTTTTGAGCCTATGGCAAAAAGTAGATCTTGGCTGGATATTTATCCATTTCTTAAGAAAAATGTCCAGCTCCTGTTCTTTAGGTCAGCCATTTTTTCCTCCAATTGTCCAGTTTCTTCAAGCATTTTAAGGATTCAGCCAAAGAAATGCAAACAAATTATACATTTTAGCAATAGGCTGACTGTTAAATGGCCTAAAGAAACAAATAAACATTGGAAGGAAATTGATCAGATATAATGGCTGAGAATCAGTGCAAAAAGTAGCCAAAGCAAAGTTTAGACCTTCAAGAAAGCTTGGAGAACTATTGCTCTACTTAAAGAAATTAGAAGACTGTCTAGCTGCTTGGAAACAAAGAAATGAGGGGTGGCTCAAGACTTTTGCACAATACTGTAGGTATGCCCTGTATTTTATTTGGCCAGTCTTGACAAGATTTTTGTCATACTAACTTTCTTTTTTATATTTTTTACATACTCTGTTATTATATTAACATGACTGGCATTGTGTTGGGGGGGGCGGGTGTGAGCAACAGCAGGAAACAGACCACATGTGAGTCTTTTAATGACATTCAGGAAGTTTGAGAGAGGAAGTGGTGACGAATGCTTTAGTCACACAGTGGAAGAAACACATTCACTCCTTTAAAGCCCCCTCTGTCATGAGCCTTATTCACGTGTATCAGTGGATGAGATCTGAGACATGAAAATAGGAAGTTTGTTTTTTGGCTGCCTCAGTAAAACTTGTATGACATGCATATATGTCATGTCCATGTATGCATGAATCATACTTGGGATTTGCTTATTCGACAGTTAGGATGATTCATGAGTAGATTGCATGTTCTGACAGAGCTTCCACTGAGCTTGATGTAGGCCTAATGAAAGAAGTGTCTTTACATTTTGCATGTTGTTGGACCAACATCCAGTTAATAATGTAGAAAACACAATGTGGAGAGGCTGAAGCCAGATGAAAAAGTGTATTTTAATTTAATTTAATTTGTTTTAAATGAACCTCGTGTGATAAAGGATGGTCAGTGAAGGGAGGTCAGTGCTAGTCAAGTGAGACAGGCTTAACATGGGTGTGTCATGGATGAGTCAACATTTAAAATACAGTGGTAGAATTGAATGTTACCGATATAGTCACTCCTGTGACATTTATAAAAGCATATTATTGGGCGCACCGGGACTATTATTTTAAACATTTTGCTGCCTGGCTCTGGTGTTACGTACAGTTTCATTACACACCGTTTAGTCAACAGCCTGCAGATAAAAACAAGGTCATGGTTCACATGTTTTTGCACTTGTCAGCAATTAGGGAAAACAACTGCTATAGCAGGTGTGAACATGGCGTGTTTTAAGCCGAATTTCAGAGGAAAGCTTCTGCTGCAAAATTCCTCTCGCGGTTGGAAAAAAATGTTTGCCAGATCAGGTTCATTTCAGTAGACTTTAAAATACAAATGACACTTTATGTGATGTTATGAACAGTGTAAAAATATCTCCTTCTTTTCTTACAAACCTCAGCTCTTATAATGACCACATATCTTGCCACCTTCAAGGATACAGTAAGAATTTGCTTTCAAAAGAGATGGAGATAACCCGAGGGCAGTACTGTGCTAGTCCCCAGTCACATGGTCAGACCATCCATTGTGGAGCCATTCAAATCTTAGCTGTGCTAGCTTTTGTGTGCTTCCTCTTTTCAGTATCTGTTTTGGGAATCTAAGCAGTACCAGCACTTCCACGAGACTAATAAGGCTACCACAAACTCACACACTTTTAAAGACACTCACAGAAACGTGCTGCATTCCATTTTTAAATTAACTGCATTTTTTTTCAAACCTAAATAAAATAAAGCAAAGTAACCTACGTCAATATTAAACACTGAGGGAGAAGTGTTTATGTCAGGTCTTTTTTAGGAGAGCAGCCTTATTTTATGAGCTCGATTGAATCGTTACTTCACTTTATTGAGATGACAAATGTGTCATTCTGCTCTATGCCTTTAATATGTTTTTCTGTTATCTGCTGTCTTTGGTTGTGTGTGTTTTTGTCTTCCCGTGTGTGTATGCTTGTGGCAGTGCCTACAGTAATGACACTATGTGCCCTACATGCTTCAGAAGCACGTAGGGCACATAGGAGTCAGAATCTTTCAGATTTGACAAGTGTTTTAATATCGGTATTTCTGTTGTTACGATGTACCACTTCATATGTGCTCTCTCAGTCTGACTGAAAATAAAACACTGATTCACTTCTCACACTGAGCCACTTGTAAATTTGCTCACAAGTCTGGATAGACATGCTTTGTGGCAGTGAAATCTTTTTTATTTGTCTTGTCAAGCTATTTTTTATTAATCTTTTTGTTAGTTATGATATTGTTAGTCTGTAAAAATCAGACTATTTTCCCTTAGTGACATCTTCAAATTGCTAGTTTTTATCAAAGTAGCAATTCTCCGAATTCCTTCAATACATCTCTCAATAAGCTCCTTGGCTGTGTAAAACTGACTGATGTTAATAGACCTGCTGTAGATATTAATCTCCAAAGATGTTCAGAGATTTCAAAAATCTCTCCGGGAAGTGTCGGAACCGCTAAGATAGAAAACATGTAGTTTAAATAATAATCACACTCAAGGCTATAGAGCAGATGTTTATTGTCATTTAACGATTCAGAAAGAATTATTGGAATATTGTGAGTGGAAAAGCACGATGAGGGAACTTGTATTTCTATGTGACAGCTACATTCAGTGTGATAGTAAATGTGTTCTAATTGAAATATAAGTCACATTGATTGCCAGCTTTAAATTGTGTCTCAGTGTCTTTTTTGCCTCTTTTCTCCACCTCCATGCTTTGCTTGAAAACATTATCCTCCCTGTGCAAACATACGGAAAACCTTGATATATACCGTCAAGCAGAATACGTGCGCACTGAGAAATCTTTAGCTTAGGCAGTGTCTTGCATTATCTCTGTATTTGCAAAAGCAGTCATTGAGAAGCCATTGTAACAGGATTTATTTAGATGATTTGTTTTGACTTGGTCTAATTCAGTTACACGGACCGTATTCTGTGTGTCTGATGCCACTCCTTTCAAACTGATCAGTACATTGGTAGTGCAGCAGATCTTATCAGATTACACAAAGACAAATTATGTAATTTTGTTGTTTGATATGACAACGACGAGCAAGCGTTACCCTCCGATGTAGTGTGACAGTTTTGCGGTGCTTTGTTTTTCTTCGGAGGAAAGCAGCTTTTTAGCATAATCCACACAGTATCTCTAGATGAATGGTTTTCGAGTGGGAGCTCTAGTGTACTTTTTTGAAATGTTGAGGAGCAGCAGACCAAATTTGAACGGCCTTTATACTGACATTTAGAACAGGTCAATATTCTCCTTGTGTTTTTAACTGTGGTTTGACAATGACCACAGACATGTAACTGTGGCTATCTGTGCATAATCTGCAGTGTTCAGACAGGTGTACTATGTGGACGTACAGGTTTCTGAATGCTTTACTGAATTGAGGTCATCACTGCTAAACTGCTGTGTTTTGATAATGATGCGTTCACAATAATTTGTTTCTTACTTGGACACAAAATTAAGATAAGCATGTATTTTAAGTAAGTTTCAATGCAAGCTGATAACTCATGTAAATTTAATTTTATTTACATAATGTGAAACCACAACAGTTGCCTCAATGTGCTTTATATTGTTAAAAAAACCCCTCTATATTAATAAAGAGATCAAATATTTTCTTTTTGACCAAAAAAATATTTTTCTGTTGACAATAACTTTGTTAATTTTAATTTTCTGAATAAGCAACAGAAGTTAAACAAATGAGCACCTAATAAAACACAGGTTTTTGGGGTTTTTTTGCTGTGCTACTGATGCTTACTTGCCAGCATTCAAGGCTAATTATACAATTTTCTTAAAGTCTCTTTCATCAGCTTTGATTTTATTTCCCCAAAATTTAAATTTTTCTTGCTGAAAATCAGGAATCGTTGCTAAAATCTGCTAGAATGTAGATGAACAGAGCGTCTGATTAAACAGGGACACGAGGTAGTTTAATGAATTTACCAAGAACTGTCAGAAGCACTTTGTGTTACAGGCCTTACTGCCAACAATGGCTATCTCACAGTAATTCTTTTTTATTATTAGAACTAATTAAAATAAAAGCTAATTTCCTTCTAAACCCATTTTACAGTGGCATCGTGGCTACTGATTTTATAGTGATAGTTCCAGTGAGTGAGTTAAAATGACATCACGCAGATGGTCTTGTTTAATTGGTTGAGTATAACAAGCGTTTCTATTTAAAAGATATGCAATTATAGTCACTTTGAAACAAAACTAGTCTTTTGTCCAGCCTGGAAAAGAAATGTATTTCTTCTTCCACCTGGTGATATTTTATATCTTTACACGAATTAATGTAATACTAACATTAATTGCAGTTTGTAATATTAATTTTAACATTTATGGTAGGAAATATGCATACTTGTATGGTTTTGTGTCCCCAAATTGGTTCTCAAGTTGTGGGATATTGCTTTGTGTTTTCATTTTTAAGGATCTGCATGGACTCATAATCATATTTGATTAAGGAGGGACCCAGAGCTAATTTGATTAGGTTATTTAGAGAAATATGTGTTTGGTAATAAACATTTATTATGATGAAAAAGTTTACTTTAATAAGCGGGAGAAGCCCAGAGGACATGCAAGCTTAATTGTTAGATGTTAAATTGCAATGTTGCGATGTTGCCAAGATAATGGGCAAGGAAAGGCCCTCAAGTCAAGGCAATTAACCAAACAGTGGTTTGATTGTTGTTAAATTGATTAGAAAATGTTTAAGTACTCCATTTGAAAATTAGCTATTGTTTCACACAGTTTTAGGCTGCTAGAGAATGCTGGGCTTAATGATACATACGTACTGAGTTACAAATGAGAAAAGTTGTTGCTCGGGTTAAATTATTAGCGTTACACATGTTGGGAAGTGTCATGCTGCCTTTTTAAAAGCAATAAAGGCTTTCACAATACCGAAACAAATACCTGGACATCCCCAGCAGAACCCTCTATATGTAACGCCGCCTGTGTTATTTTAACTTGAAAAAACAGCTTAGGTAACACTGCACATCGAGACTTTGTTCTTTCTAGTCAATAGCTTTATCTCCCAACTGTTGATCAGTTGTAGCCGACAAAACTAGTGATAGATATGGCAGTTTGAGTGTCTGCTCGGTGTTGCCCAGAGCGACAGCCGATGAAGACACACAGAGGGAGGTGCAGGTTAGCGCCAATCTGTTTGCTCGCCCCAGCATCAGTAGTTTCCTGATTAGAATAGTGGAGAAATCCGCGGCTGGAGGCAGGCTTTATGGCCATCGCTACCCCACATCTCCCCACTCATTAGTACTTTACAGCCGAGCGCCACAGCATATGGCAGCGTTGCTACTGATTCCCATTTGAGGTGTGTTTCAAATGGCTGTCCCTTGCCGAGCCACAAGCCTTTGGCAGTAGCCATTCTTAGTGTGTCTGAGATGAAGATAAATATCTGGATTAGGAGAAGCGGTTGAATTTTTTTGGGCCACTGTCACTACAAAGGATGCTCTTCAGAACACCAATTACAGGAATAAAAGAAGCTTTTGGTGTTTAATTGTGTCATGCTGTAACTACATTCCCTGGGAAAATGTATTATTTTGGGAATACACAAAACTTTAACCTAGCAGTGCTAACTTGCATGTTGTTGGGTTTTTCTGGGTTTTTTTTAACCTGATGTGGATGTGTTTGATTATGGGTGCTTTCTGATGGACCTCATTTTGTGTGCTTGTATTTGTCGTGTTCATTCTTGAACACAAACGTTTTTACTTTTACCCTATTGTCTGGGATCATCAAGTGTTACCATATCCTGCATATGCACATGTACAGTATTTGCTCAAGACAGGAATGAGCTATTGCCCTCTGTGGTACCAAGACAATTTGCACATGTGTTTTATGTATTCTCTAATGTATGCAAGCATTATTAAAAATTTAATTTGGTATCTCAGAGGGAAATGCAACACCATTTTCTACTCTGTGATACCAAAGAGAGAGAAGAAAACGCTGCGGTATCCAGGGGACACTGTACATGTGAAAACACTTGAGATGGGACGTGCACTTGCCAGTGTTGTCGTTTTCTGTTGGATTGTTTTTCACACTGTGCCCTCCCTCCAACAGAACATACACATAAAAACATTGGCTGATGATATGGTAAGGTGCTTGGTTTAATTTTGGTGTGATTAGTTTTGTTTTACATCCTCTCACGTTTTCTTATAGCTGCATGGGACTTTTAACTGAAGTATATGGATGGATCAAATGTGCCAGAAGCAAATTGTTTAAATTGCCATTTTAACTGTATATGAGTTACATCATGTGGCAAAATGATACCGTGGGTTTTTACACATTAGCAAATAATGATAAGTCTGTCCGCAGTAGCGCTCTCTAAAGCTGTGCCGTGAAAGACATTTTTTATTGTAGTGCACTCTGCACCAACAAGGTCTGTTTGCCTAAATTTTTCATTATGAACATAACTTAGCCCTCAGCATCTCTGCTTTTGTAAGCAGGTCATAGATCATTTAGTGTGCAATTATTAGTAGCACTTCTGATTAGATGGTTTTACCTGGGGCCTTTTTAATATCCTTAGTTAACAAATAGCCCGACGCATGTAGTATTACATGAGTTTTGGGATGTACAGCCAACATATTATTATTACGTACTACTGCTGCAATAATCACCTTTCAGTATGTTTGATCCATCCGGTAATACTTCAGTATACTGACATTTGCGACATCGTGTATGTCATCATTATATGTCTGTCTGTTAATTTCATTTATATCTGTTCATTCATCCAGCATGTTCTCTCCCTTTGATAATACTAACAGTGACTGGTTGCATGCAGTTCATATACTTTTCTGCTTTTACACTTAATGTTACTGCATTCATAAGAGTAGGATTAACCAATTAATATAAAAAGGAATGTCTCTTAGTACTAGGGCTGCCACGATTAGTCGAATAGTCACGATTACGTCGACTATCAAAATCGTCGACGACTGATTTAATAGTCGACACGTCGTTTGAAGCTTTGTATCACAAAAGACGCAGGAATAAGTAGCAGGATTTAAGAGTGTAATAACGGACTGAAACAGAAGATGGCAGCACTGCATGTACAAGGATGCCAGCTGCCGTTAAACCCGGAAGAAGAAGAAGCTGTGTCCCAGAATTCATAGCGCAGCCCAGCTCAGTTTCCAACAATGGCGGCAGCTAGTTAGTTTTAATATTACTCTTATTATTCTTTCTGGGTCACAAAATAAACGTTTAACATATTTTCAGGTAAGAATGTAGCTGTGTAAACCTCAAATATCTGCTCAGTTTATCAAGACACCGCATATTTTCAAAAGCGCTCCGACGTTTTCGGAGACGTCTGTTACCCACTAGCTCGATAGCTAGCCGGGGGCTAGGTCACTAGAGCCCTGAGAACACCGGACTCCTGGCACATCGTTTTCAAACCCACCGCTGTCTTTCGCTGCTCAGGTTAAACATGATATATGAGTCACTGAGATAACTTAAAATGTTATTGTTTGGCTTTTTTTTAGTATTTTATTTGTTCCTGAGTAAATCGGTTTGGCTGAGATTAAAGTTCTAGTTTTTACACAGCTGAATAAACTTCAAGCAGACAGCTGATTATCAGAAGTGTGAGATGCTGGAGAATTTACTCCGGTGTCCTGTTATATTTTAGATAGCAAGGAGTTTATTAAACTTCACCGAGACAATCTGCAAATTTCATTCAAATTTAATAAACTATCATCTTGTCTTTATTTTTAATTAGCACAGACCTTAAACACTTCAAGCTGTAAGCTAATGATAGTTATATAAGAGCAGATGCTGCTGGTGCAATAAGCTGTACTTTTACGTTCAATGGATGATGATCTGATTAGTCGACTAATCGCAAAATTAATCGGTGACTAGTCGACTATCAAAATAATCGTTTGTGGCAGCCCTACTTAGTACCCTACCCTGCAAACTTGCAAAGTGGCATTGTATGCTAGAATCACTTGAGCATAAACTGAGCAATCCTGTGGGTTTGACGGTAAGTATATTATTTAGTTTGTTTTTTAAGTCAAACTGGAATCTACAAAATACAGGTGTTTGCCCAGTAATTATTTTCTTCAATACAAAGTAAAAATGAAAGAAAAAAAATCTATAGTTTTTTTTTTCTGTTTTAACCTCACTTTCATTTGTTTGCAGAAACACATCTGTTCCTGAAATCAGTGCATAATAATCGTGCTGTCTTTTGATAGCAGGAGACAAACTTTCAATCTAGTTGTTTTAAAAAATGTTTTTTTTTCTTAATGATCCATATACTTTATAGTCAAAACAAGCTCACTGGCAGTGCGATATTTTAATATGTCAATGAATCTGTTTTCTTTCAGCGTGATCGTATTACCAGTTTTAGGAAAACGGGGACGAAGAAGGAAAAGCTCCTGATACAGCACCCAACAGATCCCCTGTCTACCCAAACTGAACTTCCTGTTCCTCAGCCCCTTTTTGATGAGCGGTCCATGAATCTCTCAGAAAAAGAAATCATTGACCTCTTTGAGAAGATGATGGTAAGCTTTGTGTTTCTCTTGCAAAACGTCATCTGCTGTACTAAACAACAGTTTTATTACAACCGCTAATTCCACATAATAATAAGTAATGAAAATTTCACTATGAAGCACAGTGCTGTTATTTTGAGTATGTGTGGAGCTAGTTAAAACAAAAAAGGGCTTGAAAGGCATTTTTTATATCTATATTTCACTACAGATGCATTCTTGTTTTGCTGCTGGGGGATGATAATAGAATGATTGCTCTCCAGACCGACCCTGGTTTTATACAGTGTCTCTTAAAAAAGTCCTTTCAAACAGGGATGATATGCTGTTCTTTTAACTAAATAAACAATTTGATTAACATTAACAACATTATGATTGAAACCAGGATCCCACAGAGCTGTCATCTAGTCGAGACAGCTTTATCTGTGGATTTAGAGAGATAACTGTGATCTTTTTTCAGTGCTTTAACGTTAGCATCAATCCAGGACTTAAAAACCTTGGTGTAACTTATACGTTTATAGAGTTATGTCCATACCATCTTTGTTAAAGCCCCACAAAACAATATTAGGATGACACACACAACCTTTAGTACCTATGTGTTAGCATGATATCCTTGGGGTAATGTAGACAACTCCTGCAACTCCTTCTTACTGATCCTCATTTGAAGTAAACGGTGTGCAATAAATTAACCAATTTTTATTAAAGTCTATTTTCTGGAGTTTACCGTGATGCTTAAATTATTTTTAAATAGCTTGTCTTTAATTTTAAATATCCAGTAATCCCATGGTTGTATTGACACAACCATTTTTATTTATCTGTATCTCTGCTGTTGTCGAAAGACAATTATAAAAGCACCACTAAACTATAATGTAGCACCAGATGACATATATGTTCATTATGAAAAATGCAGGCATAGATTATTTTGAAACAACACCACAGTCTTAATAATGGTGGAGGCTTTCACAATCTCCAGAGATTAGTTAGTGGAGGAAAGAAGCCAATGCTTGTGATTGAGGAAGTATTTTGTGTTGTTGTTCTTTTTTTTATTTTTTAATTAACAATAAAAGAGTTGCTGAAAATTATGTGGTTTATAATTGATTGTGTCAGCATCATGTGATTTCTCTCCTGTATCATGGTGTTTATTTTGCCCAACCCTGAAGAAGGCCTTTTTCGCCTCAGGTGAGACGCCCGGGCAGTACGGGTTACACAGGAAACTTCAGTGTTTTCTCTCTAATTTTGCTGCGTCTGCATTGCAGCTCTAATAATGTCTCAGTGACTGAATCTACATTGATGTGTGACATGCATTCATACTCGTTTCGCCATAAATTTGTATTTTTCAAAATACTTGTGTACAGATTGTGATAAGTTGCCCAACAAAGTTGCAAAGCAGTATAAGCAGATAGGGCTGCCACGATTAGTCGACTAGTCACGATTAGTCGACACGTCGTTTGAAGCTTTGTAAGATCACAAAAGACGCAGGAATAAGTAGCAGGATTTAAGAGTGTAATAACGCACTGAAACAGAAGATGGCAGCACTGCATGTACAGCTCAGTTTCCAACAATGGCGGCAGCTAGTTAGTTTTAATATTACTCTTATTATTCTTTCTGGGTCACAAAATAAACGTTTAACATATTTTCAGGCGAGAATGTAGCTGTATAAACCTCAAATATCTGCTCAGTTTATCAGGACACCACATATTTTCAAAAGCGCTCCGATGTTTTCGGAGACGTCTGTTACCCACTAGCTCGATAGCTAGCCGGGGGCGAGGCTCACTTGAGCCGTGAGAACACCGGACTCCTGGCAGATAGTCTTCAAACCCACCGCCGTCTTTCGCTACTCAGGTTAAACATATATGAGTCACTGAGATAACTTACAATTTTATTGTTTGGCTTTTTTTAGTATTTTATTTGTTCCTGAGTAAATCGGTTTGGCTGAGATTAAAGTTATAGTTTTTACACAGCTGAATAAACGTCAAGCAGACAGCTGATTATCAGAAGTGTGAGATGCTGGAGAATTTACTCCGGTGTCCTGTTATATTTTAGATAGCAAGGAGTTTATTAAACTTCACCGAAACAATCTGCAAATTTCATTCAAATTTAATAAACTATCATCTTGTCTTTATTTTTAGTTAGCACAGACCTTAAACACTTCAAGCTGTAAGCTAATGATAGTTATATAAGAGCAGATGCTGCTGGTGCAATAAGCTGTATGTTTTATGTACAATGGATGATGATCTGATTAGTCGACTAATCGCAAAAATAATCGGTGACTAGTCGACTATCAAAATAATCGTTTGTGGCAGCCCTATAAGCAGAACTGCATGTCTCTCTGAAATCTAGGAACTACTCTGTACTTTGTCTTTAGAATTATTTATGGATAACAACGTTGTGGTTTCTGTGTTTTCATTGGATTTGTTGATATAAAAGATTATGGAACCAATATTACCTTTTAACTGAACCAAAATGACCTGAGATTTATAGAAAATGTAAATGTTTTATATTCAGATGTTAACCTTTTGTGAGGCCGGTCTCCACCTACGTATTCCTTAGGCCAGTGTGAGAAGTACCAAACTTTGAAATTCACTTCGCACTCATCCGTGGGGTCAAAGCTCTGTCACACTTGTGATTTTCTCCATTGAAATGCATTTTTGGCCTTATGTACTGCAGGATTGAAATCTTACAAAAAGCTTTCAGCCCATCTCTTTGAAGTGAGGAGCTGAATTACTCTGGCTTCATTGCATAGGTTGTGTGTACTATTGTGGATAATGTCTCTGAGTGTGTGTGTGTGTGTGTGGTACGGTGGCTGCCTTTCCTTTTTTCTCATACAATGGTCTTTATTGCCAGGGCCAGAGAAATACGACCAGTGCTCCTGGTTTTCATCAGGCGAGTGCTCAGTGTTTTCTTGCCTGGGTGCTCATCCCTGTCACTCAGTTCACCTCTCAATTACTATGTTTGTGCTCACAGCGGCGTGACATTAAACCCAGGCTTCAATTTGCTCAGTGACAGATGACACAGAAGGCATGTTTGTTGGTCTGACATTTGACAGGCCTTGACACTTTGGGTTGGGAAGTATAATTACAGTAATGAAATTAAAATTTAAAAAAGGGTTATTTACTTATGTACTTTTTAAGCAGGCGCTATTTACACTCATAGACAGTAAACTTTTCTGGTCAAACCTAGTAAACACAGAACTGTGGTGTGTAGTTTCTTTTGATGATAGTAGCTTCTCTTCAACATCTATCTGTTCAACACACATTCCAGTTGCTCTCTATCTTCTTTGTCTCTACACCCATTCTGTAATTGATTGTTATTATGGTCCTACATGTTGCAGTCTTGATGTCTAGCTGGCTTCAAATAAAGGGCTGACCCATGGCATATTAGTGAGACCCCCTACTGTGCGTTAATGACTAGCAGGAAAGTGAAAATACTTTTTTCCGCTGCAAAGTGGTTACACATTGCGCCGTGTATCTCAAAGCTTAAATAGCACGTAGCCTATTACTGAAAGGTCATCAAAAGGGTTTGTCAAAATATAGGAAGAAACACTCAGTCAGTGGCCAGGAAACCCAAATGAACTCTTTCTAGAATTTTTGAAACCAACCATTAAGAGCAGGAGTATATTTGTAAAAGTACAGGGGGAAAGTTAAAATGCATGGAAAAACATTTACTTTCAGCGCTGCCTTAGGAGGGCATTGTGTTTGTATGTCTCATGCGTTTTGTCACGGAATTTCCTAAGATGTGCACAGCTTGAATTCACAGGATCTCATCAAAATGTGTAGACATAAATCAGTTGCTGGAATTTCATGTATTTGCGTCTCACTAGAAACGCAGCTATAATGCTGTAGCCGACTTCACTAATAGCACAAAAACAACATATAAAAAGAATTGACTGTTCTGTTGAAGATTTTTACTAAACCTCGAGGTATCACGATAACCACAGTCCTTTTTTTAATGTGTAGAGTTATGACTGTACACTAGCATAGGCGTGGTGTTTTGTGAGGTCAAACGCATGAACTCATCTCCTCAATTTAGACCGTCTGCCTGATGGTGTGAATATGGCTGCTGCATATTGGCACTCTCCTCCCAAGTTGCCATTAGCAGTCGTGGCATTATTGCCCAGATGATGGTTTTACTTGGCTGCCAGCATGAAAACCTGCAAGAGCATGACATCCATACTTGATTGATTCGACTGATTTGATTTCTGTGCCAATTTGTCTCTGTTTCCGCTCTTTAGAGAATATCTTTTTCGAGCAGGGGAACGGTATTGAGGTGCGCGCAAAGACAGAGGAGCAGTGAAAGAAGAATGTGACATTGCAGTGCTGCTGTGGCTAGTTTGGGGTTTTATGTGCCTCTCTGTGAGCCTTGTCAGGATGAACACTCCTCGTAATAAGCTCCTATGTGATCCCTCAGCAGTTCCACTCTGCACCAGGACATTAAAACCAGCCCACAGGAGAATTACTGCATGTGCCCTTACACACTCATGGATCAGACTTGAGGCTAGTGGACAAAATAATTGATTTGTCACAGTTGAAGCAAAACATTTTATACTTCTACTTTTCTTAGATCCAGTTTTCCCCATAGGGTGAGCACTCCATACTGTTTTCTGCCTGAGATGCATTTGATGGCTCCCATTAATTTTCCCTTTCAATGATACAAAGCCTATAGTGCCCTGGTTTTGCTCTGTTTTAGGCTTACCACACCACAGGATTTTGGAATTTTAGGGCCATCTTGTATTATTTTATATATACTTTAGAAACTAAACACAGCAGTGAGTGTCTAACGGTTTGCATTGTGCTCAAGATTTTAATATTAGGGCGCTTACGTCCACATTATATGATCCATGCAGTAATTTCTTTTACGCCTTTTTAATACAAGGGCAAACTCGTTTTATAGGTCAAATCATAACCTTAAACTATGCAGTAATTTGATGAAAATCTGTCGCAGTTAATGAATACCTGAAATTTACCATCCACAGACTTTAGCAGATGCTTGGTATCTTCCCTGGTGAGGTGCTGCCAGGCCTGTGGTGCAGCCATCTTCAGTTATTGCTTGTTTGGGGACTGGTCTTTAGTGAGTCAAACACCTGCTCAGTTGGATTTAGGTTACTGGCTAGTCAAGAGCTTTGCACAATACATATGAAAACTCGTTGATTGCTTCGACTGTATTTAGGACGAAGCAATCAGCAGAAAGTCTGCTGTGTTTTTATTGCCTGGCTACTGTAAAAATACATTCTTAGTCGATTTTGCCAGACCAGTGTGAGACAAACAAGGAATCTTTGTCCCCGTAACTTCGCCGTCATTTATACAAGCTCAGATCTCCTCATTTCAGTCACATCAGCAGCATAGGCATGATATCTTGAGACTCCTTTTTATGTAGCCTGTGAGGGTATAATTAATAATAGAGCATTAATCATTTTGGAGGCGAAACATGAGGGCTCATTCCTCGAGTTTGCCCCCTGACAAGCGTCCCGCAGGCCCACTGCTCCTACCCCTCCCATAATGTACTCACCCCATCACATTTTGCTTCCTTTATTGAATGCCAATTAAGCAGATAAATTAGCAGGGTTCAGAGATTAATTGAAAAACCTGCTGGTTTCCTTCAGTGAAAAAAACCTGCCAATTGTAAAAGTTTCAGCTGCACTTTCTCCCCTCCTCTATCTCCCAGAGATATTAATGATTTTTGTAGCTCAAAGGGTATTTACTAGAGGAAATATGCTTGAAGGAATTCAGGTCACCGTGCCCCTGGATGGAATTCCTGCCCATGCTTCGCTAACAAATGAAGAAAAACCTTGTGAATCAGGTTATTTGTGGTAAGACATTCAAACAGTGTTCTTACTTTCAACTCACGCGCTTCGTTTTTTTTCTCTAGCTGAATTTTACACTTAACTGCATGAAAGGAAATCACTGTCAGAACAGATCAACGTGTACTAAAAGACAAATGATTTTCTCTGCTTCCCAGCAGAGGGCAGCATGCCTCCACACCTTTAGGTTCACCGTTCTAAAACCTCGAGGAGGATGTTTTTTCACTCTGTTCATTCTACCCATCTCTTTGTGAGAGAGTGCTTCTGATAAACATCCCCCTCCATTCTAATCATCATGTCATTCCCTAGCTTTTAGTGCTCTGTCCAGCCTTCGCTCTATCCCTGATGTCTCTCACATGAAAGACCTCTTTTGTGATGCAGAATTAAAGTAGCATGAAGATAATACTCCCAATAACACACAGATACTGCCTATCCAGCCTATCTGATGTGATTGCATGGCCTCAATAGAAGCAGTGTGTTTGATTTTGTTCTCCTGTTCTGAGTTGGGGTGTAGAGTTTTTATTGCTGCAGCCTTGCTACTTTCGTTTCAAGGACTAATTATTATTGCCATTATTTTCTGCTGCGGAGCCACGTGACTTTAATAAAGAAACAGACAGCCAACTTTTTTCAGCCATGGAAACAGGATTTTCTATTAAAGGATTTTAGTGGAAATGGAACAATAATTGTTTGTTTGTTGAAAAAGCTTTTTCTTGTTAGTGAAACCATTGTGCTGTAAATAACCTTGTAACAAGTTTGAGGTTGTGAAATGCAGTTGATTTGAAATGTTTTATTAAATTCAAGTTCAAATGTCAAGTATTTTTGTAAAATCTGTTTTTACTTAAAACTGTTGAGTATCACAGAGCTTCATTATTAACATTTTGCCTTTCTTGTTGTGTAGGAGGACATGAACCTGAATGAGGATCGCAAAGCGCCGCTGCGAGAAAAGGACCTGAGCACCAAACGCGAGATGGTGGTCCAGTACATCTCAGCCACGGCCAAATCTGTAAGTGAGAGAATGCATTTCAGAGTTATGTCTTTATAAGCTAAGATATATTGTACAGTTGTAACTGGTGGGCTGCAATGTCACGACACTTAACACTCCTCTCTAGAATGACAACATGATGCTTTTTGCTTGCTTTGTCATCTGCTCTTGCACACGCTCACTTTTGCTGCCTTTCTTCACACCTCATGCTTGAAATCCACGCCTTTGATTGCAGTTTTGATTTATATCCCTTACTTCTCCCCCTGTTGTGCCAAAATCTTCCAGATTTAAGGCAATCCCTCACTTACTCAATCATAGGTGGATGGTCCAGTCACATGCTTGCATGAAAGCGGTTGGTTGTCCAGGTGTATAATTGCATGTGAATTTTTGGTGGTGTCTTCTTGCTGCATTATTTGTTTATAAAGACGAGAGGCACTGCAATCAAATACAGGAGTGAAATAGGACAAATGTCTGACCAGTAAACCTGTGATAATTCTTTACACTGCACCATAGCATGCTTTACCGTTTAGTTTTGCATGCTATGGATGCTTAGCAGAATTATTTTGTTGGTCTGTTGACTCTCAGTTGTTTTAAAATGAGATTAGATATAAAATTAATTAAAATGATTTTGCCTGTTTTGTGTTGGAGTAATTTGGTGGAGAGGCGATGCTTAATCATTTTAAGCAATAACAGTTTTGGCAGCGATCCATGAATGTATGATAAATTCTTGTATTGTCTATTGAAGTTATGGCCAGCCTCGTGCTGTAAAATTCAGATCACTTCTGAAGAAGAAGAAAAAGTGATTTCTGTCCTCTTTGTTTCCTGAACCTGGTAGCTCCTTCTTGACATCATCATTTATTACCTGCCTCATTGTTATGGTAATTAACTGGCATTATTGATAATGATGATTATCCGAGATGATTGAATTCCACACAGGGCCCATTATGCTTTGTGAGCACTGATATTTTATTCAAATGAATAACGTAATCCATGTAGTCAAAGGACAGAGGACAAAATGGGATGTCTGTCAGCACCCTGCTATCACATTTAATAGGTCTGAAGAAAGGGGATGGTTGAATGTCAGTGATGATTGTGTGCGTGCTGATTCATGCAAGTGCACATGCAGTCACACTATAATACAGGACAGCTATATATCCAAACACCATTACATACCAATAATACATAAAGATAATGTGCTTCAACTTAATAGTTTGCCATTTCTTTACATATGATTGCAATAGTAATGTGACACGGCTGCCAATTCGCTGCAGTTAGCAACGTGATACACAACAATTATTCCTGTAACTACAGTATGAGAGAGACAGGAAGACTTTTATTTCAATGTTTTAGAGTATATCAGAGATTATTCCAGGAAGAAATTCTGTTATTTTAAGAGTATAAAAAAATATAAGACACAAACAAAACAAGAACAAAAAAATGGCCAAGTTGGATAATTTAGTCATCAGTAGATTTGTTCTCCTGTTTTCAATAAAGTGTATTTATACAATTAATTGCCTCGCTTTCTTTTACGTCCTGATAGATGAAAAAAGATATTTCTTAATGTTACTTTATTTAAATATTTACAAATGTGTGTAACAGTAAAGCTTCCTCAAACCGCCTTGTAGTGTTCCTTTGCTGTTGGACTGTGTGATGTGGGTTGTAGTAACCCAGTCACTCATTGCTGTCTGTTTTGCCTGGTGTTACGGCGCAGCGTAGTTTGTCAGCAGTTGCCTTACAAGTGTGAAGAGGGTTTAAATTTTTGAGACCTTTTATAATTTAGACTTCAAAATCACCATTTTTTTCCACTCAGTCTGCACGAATGAGCCTATATGTCTGTAAATTAAAGGTTGGACATTATTGGGAGCTAATGCTGCATATGGGTGCTAATACGCATGTGAGTGGTGATCGAATGTAGGAGTGCATTTTGATGTCTGTCTGTCTGGATTCTCTGTCTTGCTGTTGTGCATTCAATGCTAATGTCATTTTGCTCATCTAGCAAAGATGTATGCTGCATTGGGAGGTTGCGGTTTTTGTTGGTGTCAAACGGCTACAAACATGCTTTGTTTGTCTTTTTCTTTTTTTACTCCACACGCTATTTAATAGGTGTCTGATTTGCACTTACCTTTCATTTCAGTCATTGAAATATAAGGGGGACAACCAGGACCATTTCTTCCACACTCATATGTAGTCAAATTTGTGTGTAGACACTTTAATTCACCTCTTTCTTTCTCAACTTAATGCAGTTGCAGAGAACGTAGATTTGGAACTAGAAGTTTCAATCAGTAAATGCTGGCGGAACAAGAAATATCCCCCTTGTATTGTGTAACCCTTTTCTTGTCTGTCTCTGCAGACTTGCTCAATTGAACATGTGCCTTAGTGTTCAGGAATAGGCAGTATTCCTGGAGTTCAATAGCTTTAAGTGCTTCAGGTTTCTCTCACGGGGTGCTCCTTTCTTGTATGTACAGTATATTCACCTTTCATGCTTACTGACATACCACATCCAACTGCTGTTTGGCTCGAAAATGACATAAAATGGGAAAAGACTAATTCTTACTTTGTTTTCTCTTGTAAAATATGTCTTTCAAAGGGAAGTTAAAGCTTTTCTTCTTCTCTCTCTCCTGTGAATTGCCACCTCTCTCCTGGTCTGTTGCCAGGAAAGTTTGAGAACACTTCCCATAGTATACCAGGGTGCCTCAGCAAGGGTCTAGCAAATTACCCCCAACACAAACGGGATGTCTTTTCACAGGAGAATTCCACATTAACCCTGTTCATTTGAATATGAGCTGTGTTTCAGTGGAATCCAACGCTGCTCTTGCACGAGTGTGCCTACTGACATCATTGTCCATCAGCTTTGCATGAACAGCTGCACTTCTTTCTCATCTTATTTTCCTGTGCTTTCTTCCCTTTACATATGTGCCAAACTAATCTAAACAATTGATACTATTAGAATTTCTCTGAGATTTAGTTTTGACTACCAGCAGTGAATATTTCAGTGTATAATTCCAGACTTGCTCTGTCTCATCCAGCAAAGGTGTTATGGCAGGGTCTTAACAGGGGGACGTTCTAGTGTAATTAACGAAGTTTTATTCAAATATTGGTTTGTTTGATGCAACCAATGTGCCACCTTCTTCTCTGAGTGGGACCTGGATTTGCTGAGGTCATTCAAGCACTTTATTGTTAGCCTGATAAGTGTTTACGTAATTATTTGGAAAAAAGAAAAAGAAAAAAAAGAGTAGACATAATTGTATTTGATCTGAATAAAAAAATCTGTATACTTGCACCTATTGACTTTATACGTGTGCCTATTGACTTCTCCTGCTAAGCATCAGAACTCAAAAGGTAGTAAAATGAGAAAACTTGTCCTTGTTTCAGAAAAAGGTGTTACATTGCACCCAAACCAAAAACTTGTTAGTGAAACTGTGCCGTTCCCCCTTAAGCTCCTCTCTGACTATTATCTGAACACACTAAAGATAGTGTCTGCTATTTTGGTCAAGCTGCTATGAAATAATATTAAAAATACGTATTTGATCTGGTTGGCATCAATATCCACGCAAAATATCTGAGCTCTGAGTTACATCAATGTGACTCATTTCAAGGAGTCTAATCTGCAGGATTCAGGTAATGCACCGTCTTAAATAGTGATATGCTGCATTCGCAGGAAAGCAAGGAAAATGTAGTTAGAGTGTGAATACAAAGTAGTGTTTCTGCGATCAGGCGATGACGTGTAGAAGACGCTTTATGTGATGGAGTGATGGAGAGGGGAATCAAGCATCATATGGCCACACATCTAGAGAGTTTGTGCGTGACAGTAAATGAAACAAAAAGGTAGGTTTTGTACTTCCTCTCTCTGCATACTAGAGAGATGGGGTACCCTAGTGTGTCCTGTAACTTCCTGCAATCAAAATGCATTTCTTCAAAAGCATACGGCAGAGAAAGAAGAGCTCAACCACAGATTAGAATACATTTACTCTGCTGACAGACACACTCCTACTGTGAAACAAGCCCCACAGTTGTAGTAATGAAAATCACTTCCGTTACCTGCCACTATTGACAAATAACAAGGTTAAACTTCAAGAATCGTGCTGACTGCATGGGTTCAAGGTAGCTCCGCCACGCAAATTTGACACCTGAAGCCCAACGTTAATGGCAGCCGATTGATTTCAGTCCACAGAGCCTCTTTGCCCACACTAGCCACTGTTCTGTTCTGTACCACTCATTCAATCAGGCAGTCACAAGGGCAATCATATTTTATCCCCTTAATCATTTAATTAATACCTTGTGTGGAAGATGGCATGACTAAACATGACTTCCGCTTTTGTTGCCGCAACTTTTACTTCGGCGTGTTTCATATGCCGAGCAAATATTCATATTCAAAATAATTGGTAACACTGCAGCTGCCAAACGCAGACATTATCTTCAGCGTGTGACGACAGTTTTGAATGTTCTCTTGTTGGCTTTTTTCAATTGTAAGTGTATAGTGTGTGCTTTAATTGTGTGAAGAATTTTTGTGATGTCCCATAAGTTACGCTAATGCTTCAACGTGTAATGGAGAGAATTCTCTGGCCTTACTAATGATTGTGCTGTTTGTGTCTTTTTGCACATTAACCTCCTCCGCTGATCGCTGCATGCAGATAACTGGGAGCAAAGTTGCGGTAAGTAGCCCATTATTTATTTAGCTTGTGAATCTTCGTACTTCTATGTATCTGTCTTTATTCACTCCCTAAGCTCACAAATACACATTACACATCATTTTATCTCGTTTTGGAAGGATGTTGAGGAGCGCATTCTGAACTGTGCAAGTGAGGGTCATTTCATTTTCTTTTCATTTTCACCTGTGATATTACTAATGGGCTTTAATTTGAAAAGGCTATAAACTGTCAACACATTTCCTGCATGCAAATTTTTAGCATTTTAAAATGAGAAATCTTGAAATTATACAGCCTGAAAGTGAGTCAGGACACCTTTTGTTGGTTTTTGCTGTTTCTCTTTGAAATTGATTGCAGTGTAACTTCTATTAGCATTTCAATACTTTAATATCCACAAAGAAGGATAGCTTTTACACAAATTCTCATAATCTTCAATCTAATCTGTTTATCAAAATGATTTTAATGATAATAATAATAATGGATCGCATTTATATAGCGCTTTTCGGGACCCCTCGAAGCGCTTTACAATACCACTATTCATTCACTCTCACATTCACACACATTTTGTCTGTGAGATACAATGCACATAGAGAATATACAGTAAAGCTTCTCTGACTACCCCCCACCACAGGGGGTAGCTCTACACGTCGCCTTGCTGTTATTTGGCGCTACATAAATAAAATTCAATTGAACATGTTTAATTTGACAGATGTTCTTCCTGACACAACCCCAAAGGGATTCGCGTTTCTTTTTGAGATCAAACGGAGGATCTTTCTTAGGTGCACATGTACCACACTTTGGATCCACATTAAAAATATACAGTATAACACTTAAAAGGACTTTGCACACACTCATAAATACTGTACACAGACACACACTGACCCACAGTGCACTGCAATATTTTTCTGCCTAAAGCAGAAATATTCGACCATATTAGGATAGTGGAAAAATTTATGGTTGTTTATCAAAATTTGCTGTCAACAGCTCCCCATGTGACAGGAACACGACTGGATCCTTACAAATGCTTCTTCTTCTTCTACATTTTACTTCAGGTAGTTTACTTGAAGTATACTATTGGAATTTCCCACAGTATTGGCAATGCACATTCATTTGTTCACATTATAATATACAGATTACTTATTTTCACCTACGAAATGGCATCCCTCTTTTGTAAAGAAGAAATTATTTTGTGTTTTTTTTTTTTTAATATCTACTGGTTCATAGTTTGGCAAGTGTTGAATTGTCACTTTAAACTGTGGCTTATTACCTTTTGAGAGCTTTGTGAGGATTAGGAGGACTGTAAAGCTTAGCAGAAACACACAAAGTAAAGTAGCACTGTGTGACCTGGCCTCTGCTCTGCTCATGAGCTCAGACAAACCTCGCTCTGCAAGGCATTTAACAGAACCATTTGTATCGATTGAGTTTTCTCCTTCTTTGTCAAACTGTTCTTTTGTGCTTGGTTATTTCCGTTGGAAGAACTGGTTTTTCAGCTCTGCCCCTATTGACCTGGACTGAGTAGCTTTCAATCAGCGGCAATGGCCGATTTGTTTTCACTAGGCAAGTTTGAATTGTGAGACCTAAATTAAGAAGTTCTGCAAACCATGCAGGCACCCTATCAAATGCATTGCTTCCAACTCAAGAGCATACTGATTAGGGCTGCCACGATTAGTCGACTAGTCACGATTATGTCGACTATCAAAATCGTCGACGACAAATTTAATAGTCGACGTGTCGTTTGAAGCTTTGTAAGATCCAGAAAGACGCAGGAATAAGTAGCAGGATTTAAGAGTGTAACGACGGACCGAAACAGAAGGTGGCAGCACTGCATGTACAAAGATGCCAGCTGCCGTTAAACCCCGAAGAAGAAGAAGCAGTCTCCAGTATCGTAGCTGTGTCCAAATTTACGGGCTGCATCCTTCGGAGGCCGCATTTATAGGCCGATTACGTTACAGCGACGTGACGAAGGCTTTCCAGATTCGAAGATTCCTCCAAATGTGTCCTCCTTTTCCCCGAATTTGAAGGATGAGTCGGATGTATCCTTCGTGGCCCAACCTATCCCAGAATTCATAGCTCGGCTCAGCCTATTCCAGTTTCCAACAATGGCGGCAGCTACTTAGTTTTAATATTACTCTTTCTGGGTCACAAAATAAACTTTTAACATATTTTCTCGGCGAATATAGCTGTATAAACTTCAAATATCTGCTCGGTTTATCAAGACATCACATATTTTTAAAAGTGCCCCAACGTTTTCGGAGTCGTCTGTTACCCACCCGCTCGATAGCTGGAGGGTTCAAGGCTCACTGGAGCCGGCGTAAAACACCAGACTCCCTTCACTACCTGTTATATTTTAGATGGCAAGGAGCAGACGCCTGAGTTTATTAAGCTCCACCGAGACAATCTGCAAAATTCATTAAAAGTTTAATAAAGTATCATCTTGTCTTTATTTTTAGTTAGCACATACCTTAAACACTTAAAGCTGTAAGCTAATGCTAGTTAGCGGATGCATGCTGGTGCAATAAGCTGTATGTTTTACGTCCAATGGATGATGATCTGATTAGTCGACTAATCGCAAAAATAATCTGTGACTAGTCGACTATCAAAATAATTGTGGCAGCCCTAATACTGATGCATTTGTAACCTTTGTGCCATCCCTCTACCAGTAGCCCATAGATATGGCTAGCATACAGGCAGGTATAAACTGTCATTCTTGAAAGCCCAACTGAAAGCTAGTGGGGTGCAGATGGAGAGCATTTAGCCGATGATGGCCTACAGTACAACTCCCTGCTTTGCTGGCAGATTCCCATTTTCATGCTGTCTGCGTGTGTCGGTTGGACAGAGTGCTCTCTTATGTGCTGTAAGGGAAGTGTTGGTTAGGATTGTCTGCAGGGAAAATACAACTGTAACTTCTCTGTCTAAGGCATGAAACCTCCCTGGCACTCTCCTCGTGGAGAATGATTTAGGAATACAGAGACTGTGGGAATTACCTGTAATCCACTTTGACCATTGTTAAACTGTACAACATTGCAAAGCCGCATATCCTCTCAATGTGTGGATTCCCTATTAATGCCCCTATTCTGCCCCTGTGTCATCAAGTTTGTGGTCTTTACCCTTGATGTTAAGATTCATTGTATATAACATATACATATAAGTAACTGCATGTTTTACGCAGTGCGCTGCAGTTCCCTGTACCCACTACAATGGTTTTATAACGTCAGGCTTTGTAAAACTTGGCCTGATTTACGTCACAAGTCAAGGGCCACATTGTAACAATACATCAATGTCTACTGCAGTGTTAACGTGAAAGCCTTTGATTGTGAGAGGTTGTGTGATGCAGGCAAAAGAAAAAAAGAAACTGCAATCTCTAGACCACAGGGAGGTGATCAATATCTCTATGACTGGACAGATGACTGCTTATTTCCATGGTAACATCGTGGTCAGTTCTGAGATGTCAGGTGGTGATGGCTGGTGTGGTTGTGTGTGTTTTCAGTGTGTGGGTTGGACCAGAGATCCTAAAACGCATCAGACAACCTGAGAAAAAAGGTCAGAAGAGGCTGTATCGGCTTCACTATAGCTGATGAACTTCATAAACAGTCTTCTTTTTTCTGCTGCATTGGAATGTTGGCATTTTAATTTCAGTCTAGCTAAAGATGTCTTTAACATCAACTTTATTTTCTTGTGTGCAGAGTTGTGCGGATGTATGCAGTTATGTGATTGTGTATGCTATAGGAGGATAGGAATACATTAGAAAAATCTCACATCCCAATGTCATGGAGTATAACTTAGTTCAACTACAAGGTCGTTTTCATTAATCTGTTCAAATGTGGCTGTATATTCAACATTTAAATGAAAAGATGTTTGCGTGTCTATCACGCACAGCATTGCAAAAGCACTAAACCTTGATATTTTCCTCATTTTTGAGATAGTTTCATTTGCAATCCACCTGAGGTATTTTATTGATGTATTTTTTAAATCATTATTTTCTAAAGATGCATTTTTCCTCACTAATTTATTAGTTACTGTTAAAAGTTAATCAATACCTTAGGTAAAAATTCACATTCAGAGCATTCAGTCAATATGCAAAATTTGGACATAACTTTTTATGATCAGCAGTCAAAACCCCTAAATTTCTTTTTTTAGAGAGAAAGGCAAGAGAAATGCACTTACCCTTTAGCACTGAAATGAAGGATGTTGATATACATTTCTTTTGTTTTATTGGTTGATATTATATGTATCTCAGGTGAATTACCTGTGCTCCTAATCTTCTGTGTTAGTGCCAAGGATTTTTGGACAATCTGTTAGCAAATAGTTATCGTTAGGATAGAGAATCGCAAAGCATCCAGATGGGAAACAAGGGACATAGAAAGAGAGTTGCAAGGATATGAGGCAGACATCTGGCTCCTCTTTAACTCCAATCAAGTGTTCGTTCACAGTGCCAGGAGTGCTTGTGAAGGACCCTAAAAAAAGGAAAAAGTAAAAGAAATATGGTGAGCCTGAAAGGAAATCAAGGCACCCTCCCTCCCTGCTTACCTTTTAAAACCACATACCTCAAAAGACTTTTTGTTTCAAGCAAGCTATTAAACTGGGTGCTGAGGGTTGAGCAGATTTGATGTGGCACATGTCCTTGGTTCTTTAAAAGAACAGGAATGAAAAATTAATCAATAGCGTGTGCCTCCCATGCCCTGAGCCAGTGTTCAACATAGATTCTATTTTAAATTAAGATCAAGGAAACATGCTCTGGAGGGGACCGTTTCAATAAGATGTTTCTTTGATTGGCTGAAAGCAAATTTTAGAGTTCTTCTGATTGACATAAAAAGTTGCCTGAGAGTGAGATTAGGAAATATTTATTTGACAAAATACTTTCACATAGGATATCTTTAAATATGCTTTGCTATCATTGTTAATAAATACTGAACATTTGTTGCTTTAATGACTCAAATTATAGGAAAATTCTATTCCCAGAATCCTTCACTGGGATGTGTTAGGGCGCTAACATGTAGACTACAGTTTGAAAACCCAATGGTTATCATTTGGTTCTCAGATGTAAATATCTGGATAACTAGTCATGCCTTACTGTTCTGTGCATAATTTCTGCATTTGACTATGGCCCACGAGTTTGAGATGATGGAGAGAAGCATTCTTTATGTAGGAAAACCCCGTCACACCTACAAAGTCAAGCTGTACTAATCCAGTTGAGGGAAACGAGCCCACACTGGAATTGAATCTCTTTGAATAACCTGGACATCAACCTGACAAATCCAGGTTCCTCCTTTCTGCTCCATTTGCAGGTCAAAGGGAACCCTTTTGTCACAAACAGTTTTATAGGCATGTGCCTTTCTTCCTTTGTGAACTCATCGATTGTATCATTTGCATCTACAAACGTTCCTCTTTCCATCCTTTTGATTCAGGTTGATATCTTTTTCATTCGTCCTTAGATCTACAACCAGATCTAAAACTGTATCAGTCTCTTTTTGTGTGTTTTTGATATTTTTTTGTGTTTGAAAGCATTTTGTGTGGTGAATCCTGTGATGTTATGGTGGTGAAGTCCTCTTTTGATCATTGACAAGGAAACATGTACATCCTTTCTTGACTTGTTGTGGAGGCATAAAGGGCTCTCTTGTCATTGTTCAAATGTTTTTTTTTGTCCATGAGAATTGTGCTTCTTTGTTTACCAGTTCATTTGTTATGTCGTAGCTTTGTAGCGTATCCAGGTTTGGTAGACTAACCACCTTTTAATGTCAGATTTGTTCATTTATAAGCTCATTATTGTCTTCATCTTTATCAGTTTTTCTTGTTTTGTAAAAACAGTCCGGTTACTATTATACCCTTGGCAGTTATTAGGCAGAACATGCTACATTTGCCACAATGTCTTACAACAGGTGGCTCGTTCATGCTGCTCTAGACATTTTAGTGGTATGGTTTGGGTCCATTCGTCCCCTCAGACAGAAGGGTCACTGCAAATCGATACAAAGCTTTTCTGAGCAATCACCTTTGTCTAATGATAAAACTTTACAATTCTGATGGGAATGGTCCTCTCCAGAATGCCTCCAGCCAATGGCGATGAGAGGTCACTGAATGGTTTGATGAGTATAAAAATTAATCACATGCTACAGCCTTTGTAGTCACCAAATCTCAACCTAAATTAACACCTGTGGGAGACAGATGGACTTTTATGTCAGAGAGTGCTTTCGAACACCAAGTAGGAGAACATTTTTTGAGGAAAAACTCACAGAATGAGCGTCATGGCACACTGAGGCTCTTCTGGGAAGATATGAGGGTTCAACACGGTACTTTATAAATACTTTTATGGATAACTTAATAACATTGTAAATATGTAATAGCTATCACAGTTGTCATGTCATGTTGAACTTTTCCTACCAGCTAATGTTGTTTTTTTGCCGAATGACTTGTCTTCAGGCATTTATGGTTGGATTGACCTTTGCTGGCTGTGGAAGAAGCAAGGTTTTAGCTGTGACAGAGGCTGGGTTGTGTGGGAAGGATTAAGTCAACAACAGCTCCCACGGGGGATGAGAAAAAGAGGTTACTTTCCATCAGCATTTGTCCTCTTTTTATTTTTTGTGCTTGACTTTTTATGGGTTTTTTCTGCCTTTTCTGCAAGCTTCTCTCCTTCCTTATTTCTCCCCTCACACATCTTTTCTATACAACATATGTCTTTTCAAAGGAAGAAACAATCATTCCTCTTCAATCAGAAGAGGCGAGCTGAATCTGGTTATTTTGAAGGGAACATGAAAGGCTGAAGTGGTCACAGTATGCTGATATTGAATTGAACAGTGACTATGGCAGTGCTTTATAGTCTCCCTGTATTTGTGTTGGTGTGTCCACATGAACGTGTTTCTGTGCTGGTAGTAAGAAGCACTGTTTTTCTCCATGAATTTTCAGCACACTTGCATATTACAGCGACGATTTAGATATTGCACAGGAGAGACTGGCTATTTTAGAGAAGGGCGGGGAGGAAAAAATAGGATTCTTAGTTCTGTTGATTGCATATCTGTGAATTTTATGTACTGTATGCACATCCCACACTAGTGATGGAGCTTGTGAATACGGGCTATGCTCTCAGTTGTACATCTCTCTCCCACAGCTCTGTCAAACACTCAACAGCACTGTCGGCATGCTCAGCTCGGCAGGAGGCTCCTGCAGGGCCGCATTAGGCTCCATAAACTTTATAGCATATTTTTACAACCCAGCTCTCTGTATGCATCCACCATCACATCCCATCGCATCTGCTTTAACTGTTCACACAGCTGTGAAATTCTGTGTATCCCCATGTTTTATGGTTGCTTGCTTCTCCAGTCACTCCCGATTTCTTTATTTGCTTCTTTAGCTCTTCGATACCCTCTACATCTGTGTATATTTAGTAAGTTATTTGCTTTGGTTGATGCGGTCGGCTTCTTTTTCTAGATGTGATCTCTGTGAAATGTGGGCTCTGTCTGAATATGTCAAGATTTGCATGGAGAATGCTTGCATTGGGCGATGTGAGAAAGCACTCCTGTTCATAACCTTGCCAGGCTCTCTTTTTGTGCATTTGTAGTCATTCCAAATGCAGACTTCACACTCACTTGCATTCCAATGTAAGAAGTGCATTGACCCCGCTGATCTGTAATATCTCTGTTTTGTACCTTGGTAGTTGAAGGACAGGTAGGAAGAAAAGGTAGCTGTTGACAAATTGACAAAGTTGTTGCAGATGTTGGGTTTGGTGAGAGTCACATTGACGGCCTTTTTTATAATCCCTCACTATTCTTGCAGTAAGCCCACTAGGACCTGTGGGAGTGCCCTACTGCTCAGTCAACTAGTCCACTCAGCACAACAGCGTGCTAACAAGGTATAGTCTCTGCCTATCAGCCGCAATGCTTTCATAGCGCTGTCATACTTGGACGCACAAGAGTAAAGCCATATAATCGCCTCATCAACAGCCAGGTTTCCCCTGATTCCCTAGACAGCTCTCTGCCGTAATGATTGGTGACATGATCAAGGCCAGATCACTTGCTGTGTTATTGTCTGGCTTGCAGTTTCTTTTTGAAGGGTGCTCTGGAGAGATGGGTCATAGTTTTAAACTGGAAACCTTCAAGCTATATCACTTTTTCGCTGTTTATTGGCATCATGTGGCTAGTTGGCTTGCCGCTCACTAGTTAGTAAATGGATGGAAGAATAAATGAATGAACAAATGAGAATACATTAACTAGTAATTAGGACTGTGCAATTAATCCCATTACATTTTTTTTTTGCTTCAAACAATTATGAAAATAAGATAATTGAGATAAAACAATAATTGCGCTCCATTCTCTTTTGCCACAAAGCTCCTGTTTTGTGTTAAATACAGAGCATTCTGGTCTTTAAATGAAGAAAAAAGCTAAAATCTATTCAGTTATTAACCTTTGATTTTAGGGTGGTCCACAAGGAACACTAGCAACAACAGAATTTTAACAACTGTAAAATGCATGATGAAAAAAAAAGAAAAAAAAAGTCAGTGAATAATCGTGTCAAGTAATTGTGATCTCATTGTTCACCGGCATAATTTGGATTATGATTCTTGCAGTATTTGAGCAGCCCTACTGGTCATGCACTAGATAGAAACACTCAGGTTGCCATGATGTACTTTAGGCTTGGTTGGTAAAGCGTAGTTCAGCTGTCCCAGAGAATGCGAGTCTTATCCTGAGTGAGTTGGCAGCACCTCGCATTCATGCATGCTGGCTGCTCTCTGCTTGTGTTAAAATGCCAAACTGGTCACAGTTTTTTGTGAATTGCACGGGGACATCTTTGTGTGCTTTAATTGTGCACAGCCTAACTTTATGTATTGAAGACAAATATTAGTATTGAGATTGGGTTTTGGGTGCCTCACAACAGTGTTGATAACATTGGATCTTAGTCAAGTACAGTAGCTCATCGTGGACGATCGTGGTCTGTCTCTGCTCAGATAGACATGGCAACAGCTGCAGTTCTCCAGCCACTAATGCAGTACTGAAGGCTAGCACTTGGTGGCAGTGGGTACCCATTGAATCGACCAATACATTGTTGCACCACAGGGGCTCAAAAGCCACATTGTTGCTATGGAATTGACCTAATGGGTTTCTTGCCGCCCATGCAACACACGGCTATGTGTGCCACTAATGCCATTTGTTAGACATCTGATCTTTAAAAGGAAGAATACATGTGAAATGGCTCAATAGGACTCAGGCAGGTCTGTCTTCTCTAAAGAACAACTTTCCCTTACAACTCTAGAGATGGAAAGGAGGCTTGATTCATTTATTCATTTATTGTTATTTTTCCTTCAACCTAATACAAAAGTGAGACTGCCTCTTACATGGTGGAAGAGCGCCAAACTCTATTGGGTACACTCGTTTTTTTTGTCCTTTTGATTTTTCACTTGCATAATCTGGGCCTGTAAGGAATTATGTGTTCCCTTGCCTGCCATTAACAAGACCCATTCTATTGACTTCCCATATGCTACGAATGATCAGTCCAACGCTAAAAACAGATTTAGTCTCTTAACAATGAGACGTCAGCTATGTTTACGGAACAACACCATCGATGTCTCTGTCCTTCCTCCTGGTTGTCTGTATGCATCCCTTTATGCTTTATGCCTGTACACTGACACCATATCAATGTCTCCCTCTTTTTGTGTATTCTATGCAGTTAGTTTTCCTCAGAGATACGAACATCAAACCTTCTGACCATATCTTTCCATGTGAGCCATATTTGCTTATTGACAACCAGTGCTCTTGAAAAGACACATTCGTGGCAACATGTGTTCTGCTGGAGCATGGTCTTGGTCAGGCGTGACTTTCAGTTACAGGAGAGGTTGTTTTTCAGGATAAAGAAACAGCTTTGCTCTTCAAATCATCATTTTTTTCCCATATTATCATTCATCTCAGGTGCCCTCGCTAACATAAGGCATCCATTTTTAATGCACAGCCATATGGTGATCTTGTTTTTTCTCACAGGTATTGTGCCAAATAAATATAAGTAAATGGAGCAAAAAATGTATTTATTCACATATATGTTTGACTATATCAGTTGGTAGACAGGATGTATCAAGCTCTTCCTTAGAATGGAGCCAATTACTCGATATTGGCCTGAGGCTGATTTGATGGCAGATGTATAGCGTTTGTAATAGTGATGTCCTTGATGTTGGCTATAGACGCAGCATGAGGTGGCATCCAATCATGCTGAGATGGCTGACCTGTCTCTTTATATCCTGAGTGGTCTTGAGAAAAATGATCTTTCTTTCAAAGCTGATTGGGTGAATGCTTTCGTCATACCTGAGATGCAGGCCTTGAGTCAAACAAAGTCTGCAGCTGGATGTAATAAAAACATAGGACCTTACAATGCAGACCCCTGATGTGTATAATTACACAGTCATTTAATAAGACAAGCAGCAAATTCAGTGTCATGTGTGAGGTGTTTTTCTTCTTCCCTGTCAAGATTTCCCATGTTAGCTTTCAGTTGGCTGTCTCTGCTGGCGACGGGTGTTGTTTGCTAGATTGTTTGTGTGTCACCTCACATGTCTCTGTGTGAGGAGGAGACATTTGCCACCACAAAAGAATGAAATTGAGAGGGAAAAAGTTCTTCCAAGCCCTGCAACTAGAACAAAAGAACAGAAAAAATCATGATGTTATTATCCCAGCAACATCTTCTGAGCTTCTGATATAAATGAACTAAAGGTTCTAAAATTGTCATTTGAATTATGCCTTTCATCTCCCCATGGTTTTTAGCGAAGCAGTTCAGCCCAAGTCTCTAGTGAATGTTTTTTCTTCTCCTGTTTGCATTTCTGAACAAGCGCCGTAACTGTAATGAATTCTATTATTTTAAAACCAATTACTGTTAGTTGGGAGCTTTTTCACCACTGCTGTCGTGCTCTCAGAGGAATAGTGTTGTTGCAGTGTTGACTGCACTCAAGCCATGATGGTGTTTCTTCATATTTCCCTAACTATCCATATTAATGTAACTTTCTACTGCATACAGTATGTGCTCCATATACAGGACGCGTTTACATTTGAAGCAGAAGTAAAGGAATGAGTGTAAAGAAGATTCATTTTTTTATTTATTTAGTTGAATTACATTTTCTTTAATTATTTGAAAATTATACAAGCCAATGAAGTGTTTGAATTAGGAGGGGAAAAAACTGAATAAATAATACTTAGCCTTTCACTCACTGCATATTTTTTCTTCTTTGGGGAGGTTTATTACATTTAACAGTTTTTTATTATTTAAATGATATGATGGCAAAAATAGTAAAAGGCTAAACATGGAACTTAAAAAGAACTGCCATCTAATATGACTGCAGAACAAAATATGCTCAGGTAAGTTTGAATCTTATATATGACAGGGTTATTAAAATGGTCATTTATGTTCTTATAGCTGTAGTTTTTAGCAGTGAATTAGCACCAGAACATTGATAACTGAACTATTGTAAATTAGATTAAGATTACAGTGCTGTTTACTATACAGTAATCTCAATTTCAGAGTTTAGGCTTAGATTAATAGTTACCTCTATATTTACAACTAGATATTACCAGTTGATATCGCAGAATTACCATTTCCAATATAAAATAATATTTTTTTTAACATTTAAAACTTGTGTTCTTGAGATTAAGTTACCATGCCCAGTCTGCGTTGTTTGCCACACTGTTAATGCACATAAAGTGATAAAGATAAATAAAAAGGCTTTCATTGTTCCTAATTTCGTTAAAAATTCCTAATGGAGAAAAAAAACGTTTGTCACCAACTAAATCATAATTGTATTTGAGATAATCAGCAGGATGCTGTGTTATGTGCCACATATGTTAACCTTTGAATCCTTTAAACTGGTCCACATTTCTGTCATTTTCCAAGTTAGCTGTGCGCTCAACAGTCAGGAAGAACACCTCGACATTATTTGTGGCAATGTTCATTGTTTAGTTGCTATGAAAGTTGCAGCAGTGGCATTCCCACTGTAGTAGCAGGGACTGGAAGCAACACACACACACACACAGCGTCACTATCACAAGCAACTCAGGATATACAACTCCTATTAAAACACTGTCATTCCCAAAGTATTGGTACAAATCAAATTTTGGTGCAGTACAGTTTTATCAGCAGGGTGCAGTGGAAACTTTCTAGCATTTGAATATCCAGCAACATCACATAGTGTGGAATATACATGCACATTCAATATATGCATGTATATCTGTACATAGACATTCATGTATTACAAGATTTTTATTTTTATTCTATGTAATTAGTGCTTTGGAGCCCAACATTGGAGTATCATTTCACCCTATGTTAGACTACACAGTTTTCTTTGTTCATAGTAATTATATTTATTCGTGATCGCCAACGGTGTGTACGGACACGTTACATGGACTAATAATAAGGTTTCTCTTTGAGGCCAGTCTCCATTATTCCTCTTTCTATGCATAAGACTAATTGGCTCCTGCTTAGCCAGTGTTTGGAGGTGGATACTTTTTGTTCTCTTTTTTTAAAAATGTTGTCCTCTAATTGAGCAACTTACATTCAGTCACTTGAATTATCAGTGTGCTACTTCAAGTTATACTTTGAAGTTGTGGTGAACAATACAAAATACTGTTTTTTAGTCTAACTTTACACCAGGTCACCATGTAGTATTTTCCTCTCTATACATGCACACAGTCTGAGAGAACTAAGCAAAGAAAAAAGATTAGACACGTCCACTCATTAAAAGCCAGCCACTCATTCTGCTCTAGAAATTGATTTATAGCTTATTTAATAAGCTGAAAGGTTACCTCAAAACAGATTTTCTCCATAATTGACCAATTTATTGCCGCTCGATAAGCATTCATGTCAAGGCAAGATTTTGAGGTATTTCTAATTCCCATTTCCCACAGTTTTCCTCTCATTTATTAACACTGATATTATTCTGCAGTGATTAGTTATTAGAGAAGATATGAAATATTCAACATGTTGTTTTTTGGATGTTAACAGGGTGGGGTACAAAACCTGAGCACAATGACTGCAGCATTAGTTAGCATCACTGAATGTTCTCCTAATTACCTCACTTTGCCCAGCAGCTGTCTGCTATTAGGGTCCTTTGTTCCAGATGTTATCTCATTAGAATGGCATTGATCATCCTAATGACTCAGGGAGAGATTATTGGTCCACATTAATGTGACCCGCATGTCCCTCCTTCTTCCCTGAGGTCAAACAACAATAACTCCATCCATCCATATGTTCAGCTGACAGTGCATTATGGCCATTTTCACCAGTCTTCTGTAACTTGTACATGAAATGGCAAATGCAAGAATCTAGCAGAAATGGCTAGTGGCACATGTTGTTTGTAAGGAGGCAAGTTTTTGCTGTAAACACTCAGCTTTCTATGAATTGCCCTTGTGTCATTTTATTAATGGCTTTTCTTTACCAATAAAATGGACAAGGTTTAAGTTTGAAGAAGTGAAGAACTGAAGAAGCTTCTCGGATGAGAGGTGAAACGTCTTCAAGTAACTTAAAGAAGTCCAGGCGCTTTTCTTTGCAAGCTCCTTTGACTACGATGACCTGGATGACTGAGAACCTTCACAGACAAGGTTTAAGTTTCACGTTTCTGTTTGCTTCATATTATGTTTCAGTTTGAGACATTAAAGGCAATCAGTCATCTTGCCTGTGAAACCAAGGTTTTCTGAAGCAAGGATATTTGCTTTTGTGTACTTTCACACTGACAACAGTATCCAGTCACCAGTGATACTGAATGGGCTTGTCCGTGTTATGCTACACCCAAGGCTTTCATTTTGTCCATGTTTGTGTCTCTTTGAGTGTTGTAAGTATATATGCACATATCTGTTTGATTTGCTGGTTTGTCTTTGTTTTTTGAGGATGAATTGCTGGTGCTTTAATAAGAAAACTGGGAACATTTGAGTCCTGATCTTACACTTTTGGTCTTGAGTATTTTTATGGCCAGGCAGGTTTGTGCCGAGCATCGCTGACAGCTAAAAAGCAAGTGGTTCCCTCCCCTGCCACAACAAGCACACAGCACAGAAGCACACAGAAACCTGTGTGTCTGATCCCTTTGTTCCCCCTTTCTGCTGGCCTGGAAGCTGGCCATCTCAGAATTCTGTGAAGCCACCGGAGGATGTTAGAGAGGAATGGCAGTGCAGAGCTGGAATAAAGAGGACGACAGCTGGAAAGGTGGAGTGACTAGGTAATCTGGTGTAAAGATGAGGAAGGAGTATTCAGGCAAAGCGATTGGAAGAAAGTTCCTAATTACACTCTACGTCCTCGCTGTGTAACTAATCCTGACTTGCCCACTTCCCTCAGACTGTGGGGTAGATCTGCTAAAATGTGCCTCTGTGGTCAGCTAATTTCCAATATAACTTGTAGGTCTCTTTTTCCCGCTCCACGAGAATCTGTTGTATTAACATGGTGCCTCTATTTTATACTTTAGGCTCTAATGTGTAGTAAAACAATCGTGCTTAATTGCATCTATCTCAGTGGTTCAGTCTTCAAGTTTTCAGGCTCCACGGCCTAATGAAAACGACGAGGCATCGGTTTAATTATAACGTACTCGTCTCTTATCCAGGAGAGATTGTTTTTATTTGGAGCCCTAATGAATTTCTCATCAGTTTGTTATTAACATTGTGCTATCTGGGGCTCAAGTGGGGAAGCAACCAATTACATGGCTTTGTTCTCCCCGATGGACAAGACTTTGCGCCTCCATTGAGAGAGAAATAACTTGTATATGCTGTTGGAATAAGGGCCAGCTTTTTGAGTCATTGAGAGCCTGAAAGTTTTCTGCGTTAGGTAAAGTAGAAATGGCATTAACGCAATTAAAATGTTTTCATATTAAAAAAAAAGTCCTGTATAGATTCCCACTTGGTCTGTTTTCTTGTAAAAACTACCTCACCAATGTATAAAACTCTTTTTTTGGAAAATGATGGGCAGGAGCTGAAAGATTGGCTTGATAAATGAAGAGGGTTAACGCTACACCGCCTTGCCTTGTCAGATATATATGTAACATGATATTCACAAATTCAACCTTTGTTTCTTTTTTCCTGAACATTTCAGTCCTTGGTTGCAATGATTCATTTCACCTCTGGTGGGAACAGGTTGAGTGGAAAATGGATGTTGAGAATTCATACAGTGAACTGAAGTAATGATAATTTGGCGTTCTTACCCTTGATTCTGGCTGCATATGGCATGACTTTCTTAACCTAAAAATGCATTTGGGACTAATCTAATGGGATATGAAAGGAACATAATGATGTGTGGGGCCTTGCTATTTGCCTTTGTTCACAAAACACTTCCCTAGTTTATTGCATTTTACGGTTGAAGGGCTTGATCACTAGTATTATGGTTTTCTAAATGGGAGTCAATAAATTACCCTCTGATTAAAGACGATGCCCTCACTTTAGGTGTGAGAGCCATTCGCTATGCATGGTTAGCATGAATCTTTTGTGTGCACTAGTTTAATCACTCGAATTCCTCTTTCATTCTCAACTCTCTTCATCTCCATCACTCTCTGACTTCTCTCTGACAGTTGAACAGGGCACAAACATTTTTATGCTAAGATCTCAAAGGGCTTTGCGAGGGAGATGGAGATTTCAAATGCATCTAACTGTCTGTTATCCAGACAGAAAGTCTTAAGAGTTTTTAAGATAGAAGTCTTCTAACTAAAAGTGCTTTTTAATAATTGTTTCTAGTACCCTATTCCCCCTTTTGACAAGAATGCAGTTTACTTAATTAACTTAAGTAAAAAGGGGGAAAGTTAAGTCTATGACATGAAAAGTTTTCTAGTTATTTGAAGTATGCTTCTTAATGAGCAGTTTCTCTCTTATCTTATACATAAATGTAGCTCCTCATTGAAAACATGAAGTGGAGTTTTCGCTTATGGAAAAACAAGGATGTGGTAAATAGCAGGACAGATGGTCTAGGTCTGTTGACAAGAGCTTCATGCATGGCAACTCGGCAAGAGAATTATACTGCATTTCTGCTGACCCCAGACTTTGAAAAAATGTGATGCAAACCCCCTCCACTCCAACCACCCTCCCCACACAGACACACGCACACACACTCATGCACACATGCACACAGGCATACACGATTCCCCAGCCCACCAGTTTGTTTCATGCATCTTCAAACCTCAGTCACACTGATTGATACACTGTGGAATAGCCTCGAGCTTCATTTTCACATGAAAAAGCATATAAGTTCCCTAAAGCACAGAAGACTTGCTGGCCATTATGGGACTGGAACTACAAGCCATGCAAAATAATAATCTGTTGCAGCCCCACCATACCTCCACCCATACCCTATTCTTTATGTTGCATTAATGGATGAGGAAATAAAATATTAAAGCTTAAGTTAATTAAATGTTTTTGTTGGTTTTATATGAGCCTAGTTTGGAATTTGTTATAATTCCACAATGGCTGCATGAACATTACTGATTATTGAAATTCAAGAAGAAAGCAAATTATGCTTGAATAGGAATACTGAATACTGAACAATATTTGAAGATAAGACCTGTCTCACTATGTATGATAGGATTTGTGCGACTTTCAGTGACCAAATATGATCAGCAGTCTGGGGATTTTTAGCACCTGCAGACTTTCCAGTAAGTTGGTTTTGACACTTTTGACACATCTGTTTTGTTTTTTAATGACTAAAACAACACAATGTATTGGTGTGCAGAACAGGTGCATAGTTGTAGTGGAAACACCTCTGCCAGGTTTACGCCCTACCCCTTTAGTGTGGATTAGCCCCACTGCTGGAGGAGGATGAGAGGAGGGTGTCAGGAGGATAATGAGGGCATGTGGCTGGCCCAGGGGCAGTCAGCAGGGCCCAGCTAGGTGGATCTGCCTGTGTGGCTAAGCCTCTTAACTAACACCATCCTCACTGGCATCCTCAAACTGGTATATCATCACATGCTGCTTTTGTGCACGAGTGTCAAGCAACATAAGTCCTAGAAAAGCACCTGTAGTTCTGAGAGCCACATAAAAATGGTTTGAGTAGATGAATACCTACAGGAGTCTTTAGTTCACAGAATAAAGATTAATAGGCTCATTTAATTTCAATTTTTAAAAAATTAACTATTGTGTCAGTGACATTTTTTCAGTACTGTGTAAAGCAACAGACAGTGAGAGGAATAAAAGGATTCTCATCCTGCCTCTTTTTCAGCACATCTCTCGTTTCCCTTGCTAAATTCTACATTGTTTAGCACTAATATATATATCTCAGTCTTGTTGAATAGGCCACACTGTGCACTTACATGAAACATCCCTTGTTATTGACTAACTTCATCTCTACCTTTTTAGACTTGGTGAAAGAGAGCGATTAATGACATAGATGATTAATGACTGGATGGACTTCTCATTCAAATAAGTGGCAGGTGGGATTGGGAAAGTTTTTGGCCGCTGCTATGGTTTCTGTTCCACATGGATGAGTAATCAATGAAAATATTTAAAAAGAAATGCATGATATGGGCATAATTTGTAATATGATATTGTACAGTAAATGACTACAAGCACTGGTTGAAAGTTACATTAATATTAAGCGCAATTAAGTTTGATTTACATGTACATTTTCATGTTATGCAGTTTTAGCCTTCGACACCAAATTTCTTAATCAGGTAAATGTATTAGAATTTTACTTAAAATAATATGTTGAGCTTGTGACCGTCTGTTAATTTTCAAGTGAGTTATTAGCAGATTAGGTCTAAAGACATCTGCCTTTAAACTGCTTAGAAACAAATCCAGTATATATTATCACTCAAATCAATAAGAATATTGTATATCAGAACTTTATTTTTTCTCTTTTATTTGCATATTAATGATCTCAAGAATCACGAGTAGAAGCAGAGTGAAAATACTCTAGCTATAACATCAACAGTACTATACAGAAAAAGGGCCAAAGGCTGCTAATGTTGAGCTTCTGGTTGTTGGCTCCTAGATTAGCTAAGATAGTTAAAATACTAAAAACGAATATAATGAGCTCAGGCAGGGTGCATATCAGATGTTGCATATCTGATTCCACCCGCCCATCTAGTGCTAGAGTTTTTGTAACAGATAAAGATTGAGTGTTTTAGACACCCAGCCCAACAGACACCCCTCTATCTCTGTCTTTCCTTGCTTCTGTGTTTGTTCCCAGTCTGTTTAAGCTGTGGTGCTTGCTGGAGAGGATGGTTTTTAGGCCCTACATGCCTCAGAGGCCTTCTGTGCATTACTCCTATCCTTACCTTTCATTTACAGTATGGGACTATATAACAACCTTTTTAATAAATATTTTTATTGAACGTAAGCCTTAAAGCCACCTTGTACCATTTGTACTTATTAGTATACAAATATAAAGCACAGGTATATGAAGCTAAGTAAAGCTAGGAGCAGCATTGTCTTTGATATTTTAGGGTATTGATGACAAATTAAAAACTTTCCCGAGGCTACTGATGAGCAATTATCTTGTCCAGTTCATGAGTTACGTAATTTAATGCGAAGAAAAAGATGAGAAATTCATTCATTTTGAGCCAAATTCATGGGGTTGGCTGATTATCTGCCTGGCTGGTTACTGGAACTGACATTTCAGACACCATCCATCCATTTATTTTAAAAATCTGCTGTTTTAGAAATGATCACTCTGTGACTATTGTCACATTTTTGCATGCAATTCACAGTTACATGTCACAGCTATTAGCCAATCATATACTGAAGGCTAGCTGAGGTAGCAGTTATTGCCAAGTGGCATTAAGTAACGCAGTTAAAAAACAAAAAACATATTGATCGATTTCTCCAAGTAGGTGTTGCTGTAGCTCATCTACTAATTGGAAGGTTGGTGGTTCAGTGCCTGGCTGCTCCGTTCTTCATGCCAAAGTATCCTTGGGCAAGAGACTGAACCCCAAGCTGCTCTCCGATGTGTTCATCAGCATGTGAATGTGTATGCATGTTAGAAGGAAAGCACTTAGGTAGCAAAAGCATAGAAAAAGTGATTGTATGAATGGATGTGAACGGGTGAAAGAGGCATAAAACATTTTGAGTGCTTGAGTACAGCAGGAAAATGCTCTATAAGAACCAGTCCATTTATCATTTCCAGAGTTGCAACTATGATTTGAACATACAGTTTGACCTGCCTTATATAGGTAAGATTTGTGATATGTTAATGTTGACCCATGATTAAGCGTTATATGGCACAGAGAAAGAAAGATGGAAAATAGTGGAAATGCACCGGAATAATTTCAAAAAAAGAAGACTTATTTGTTCCAAAAGTGTTTCCGTATGCATATATTTGGGTTTGTTTGTGTTGTGTGAGTGCAGTGGTGCTCCAGGTACACCATAGATGCCTGTCATTCTCCTGCTTTAGTCCCGCCTCTATAAATAGAAGTGTCTGTGTGCTGCAATTCCTGAGGGGCTTTGTACTCGTTTCCTTTTTTTCTCCATATCCTTATCCCCTGCTTCCTCCCCTGCTCCATCCTGGGACTCTGTTTGGTTGTCTGTCCATATATCACACAGCCATATTAGGGTGCAATATCATTACTGAAAAATAGTGCACTTTGATACTGATTATCCAAATGTACACAGCATGAACATGGTTACTGCTGTATGGGTTGACATTTGTCTTAAGCTTGTATTGCATTTAGGCATACGTGCCCCTCATGATCATGATTTAAGTGCTTACTATGATTTGAAATAGCAACAAATAAACATTTTCTAACAGGTATTTTTTCTGTTCTCAAGCTTTGTCCCTGGTTGTTTAAAGATTGCACAAACATGAACGAGAAGCAGATTTTGGATCTTTGGCAACGTTGACTTGTGTCATTCACAGTCAGACAGCACCACGTATTAAACTTCAGTACTGTGTCTCCGTGACAGTTTGAGGGTAGAGGATGGTTTTGACAGTTAGAATTTTAATAGACTCTAAACAAATCAGATGGTGAAACTAAGGTCTCTGCAAGTGCTGCGTGAGGTGCTTGCCATCTTTGACTTGCTTAGACAGCTTGACATGCCATATGGCGCGCAATCAGATAGGTTGACAACAATTACTGTTTGATTCTAAGCTTAAAGAATAGGATAAGGTCTGTAAACAAACAACAAAAAATGTCAAAATATTCTTGATTCTACTTCACATGGGATCTGCTGCTTTTTTAAGCTGCTGGAGTGAAGATGCATTTGCAAATTTTTTAATGCTGTACAAAGTTTGTAACAGTGAAATAATCATTGAAACATATAGGTTTCGGCTTAATGCAACACAAAAAACAATGCTGGGCTAAGGAATACAAAATTATGCAAAAGACCTACATTTAAAGTAGTAGACACAGGCTAGGAGAAACATGTGTAATATTTAAATTGTAGGGGTTTTTGTTGTTGTTTTTTGTGAGTACACAACCGGGGAGGATCCAGGAAGTTGATTAAAGTGGAAGAGATACTTCATCACTCATCCAAGTGACTCCTTCAGTCTCAGCTGACTGTATGTTTTCCAAACCTGATAAACTCTATATTTGCATAATGACTGAAACTAGCACTATTGCCCAACAATGGGGTGTGAATTCAGTTTCATGATCGTTGCTATGCAAATTGTTATGATCATCGATCAGTGGCCATGACTGCCATTTGCAGAGAACTGGGGAATGGCAGCAATCACACCCTTGTAGCCCCCTTTCTCGTTCAGGATAGTCGTTCCCTTTTCATGTAAATGGCCTCCTTGACTCAAACCAGCATTCCTGCCTGATGGTTACTGGTCTGTTTATGTAAATAGACTATGGAGTCTTGGCCTGACAAGCTAGCTCTTCTTTGTTGTGCTTAGCCAGAGGTTATTTGGTTTTAGCAATATGTCATTCACAGCAATCCTTATGGCAGGTAACTGCGTACACTATATTGCTCTGTTTGTGCTGGGGGACCCAATCTTTGGGGTGGGATTAACAAAAACAAGACATTTCTTCCACTGAAAATGCTGTATCAACATTGAACAGAATCAGCTTTTTGGGGTTTCCTTACCTGGATGATTGCGCACGCATCAATACACCTACACCATTCCAGTTATAACAGTATGCCAATGAAAAGCCACAGTAATGAAAGATAGTGTTTACTTTAATACCTTAACACACGGCACCAATCAAAAGACTTAAATTGCAATGACATTATTACCTGCCACTGCATTGTTGTGCCTCACTTTTATAACTCAGTTGGCGTCACAATCTTTTTATCTGTAAAAATCTGTACTTTTGTAAAGAATGAAAAAAGATTTTGAACTCAGTGCTTGTAAAAAATATCCAAAATAGCTTCTACAATATATTTTTGCAGCATTCCTAAGACACAGTCCTACTAAATATGGTTTGCACAATAACAGCATCCTGCATCAAGTCTTAATTAGTACTCCGATGCATTCAGAGTAACTTAACTATTGCTATGCTTATTTACAACATTAGCATTATTAAATAGCCTGATAAATTGAAAACATGTGGAGACACAGAATTTTGTGGCCAAGATGGTAATTTGTGTTAGATTTAGTAAGCCAACCCCCAAATCTAAATAATGGAATTTGCAGAGTGCTTGCTTTCCAAATAATTACCATCAAGTGGGACGTGACGGCAGGAGGCTCCAAGGGCTGATGTGAGCTCATCAGGGAGGCCTGCCATTTACTCCAATTGACTCAAAGGCAGTCTGCTCTCCCTCAGGTCCTCCTACCCACACCCTGAGATGCTGACTGTGGGGTACTGCTAATTAACTCAATGAAGATGAGGCTTCTGCCACAAATGTCTTAAATAGTGCTCAGGTGTGCCTGCACTTTTATCTGGCTTAATACCGGTTTTACTTTCCTTCCTGTCGCACACTTATTGTTTGTCTTGCATTATGTTACTCTGTTTGCTGTATTATCTCTGGATTACTTCTTTATTATTTCCCTGTTCACTGAAATGCAAATGTTTTCAAATCCTATATAAAGAACTCCAAAATAACAAACTGAGAGGGTTGAATAATGCTCTTTCGTGTATTTAGCCACAGCTGCCTTTGTACAACTCATAACTTTAACTACAGCGTTTCTATGATAATATATTTCTTTCTTTATTGGTTCTTATTATTCACTCTAGGGGACCCCCC
>NW_024582365.1:503365-567159 GCF_018398535.1 Haplochromis burtoni
GTGCCTTTTTTAAATGAGGAAAAGACAATGGAGACGCCATCAATAAGGACAAACTTTCCTCAACCCTCTCGCTGCACACTCTGTAATGAAGACCTTTGCTATTGGCTTAGATAGATGAGGGTAGCTCTCTCGAGCAGCTGAGCAAGAGGCAGGTAGATGTTTGTTTAGGGCTGGTTCATGTTGGATATATTGGAATGGGAGTGGGCCTGTCAGATAGAAAGGCACATTGAGACCAGGGTGATTAAGGAACAGAGTTGATGGAAAACGAAGCACTATTGACAAGGCTTTGTCTTCCCCTGGTCTCCCTTGTGCCCACATTGATGCCCCTGTCTGGTCTCCTCAAGGCTAAGCTACCCAACTGGATTCACAAAACTTAAGAGGGATTGATTGGTCTTCAGCAATTTTCTATGCAAGCCGAGGCCAGCGTATCGATCTTGCAGGTTCCAGGAAAGGTGGTCTTATGTTTATATTACTGTTAATCATTACACTCCCCTCCTCTTCTCAGGCACTGATGAGTAGGTCCAACATGTGCAATTAATACCCCTGGTGCAAATCTTCAGGTTGTTTCTATGTATGTAGTTTTACATTGCTACACACATGGAAGCAGACGTGCAATCCACCTCCTTCGCATTTTTCGTGTTCAGTACACAAGCGTAACAACTGTTACACATTCATGCATATACTTATCTTGTACTTCTCATCAAACACACACGGATACACAAAAATGTGCACATATAAACCTTAAAATTCACCAAGAGAAGCTCCTGCATGGAATTTACAGCCAGTGCTCCTGACTTGAAAGCCTCTCTGCTGCCTCAGATGTGACATCAGCTCGTTCTGTCTCCTGCTCTCCCCCTCCTTCTCTTACTCCCTTCCTCTTTCCTATCCTCTTTCATCAGCTGAGCCCATCTTTTGACACTTCAGAAGGTGTTCCTCACATGCCTGTCACCTCTCCCCTCCTCCACTAACACTTTCTTCCCGGCTCTCTATCGAGAGCATGCGTCTCTGTCTGAAACTTATGTACTTTGTAGAGTTAACGCTTTGGCGTTTGCATCACCTTGAAGTTGGTAAGTGGTACTGAGCGGTGAGACCGATCTTTAGTGTTTAAAGAGAGAAGAGCTCTGAAACATTCCGTGTTAGTGTGGCATGGTGAGCAGGCAGACATCACACTAAAGAAGGGGGGAGGGAAATAAGTGTTTCACCTTTGTACCTGTGCTTCCTTACAACTTTGAACAACAGACTGTGAAGAAGGGGGGAAGGTTAAGGACTTCTGTTTCTCCTTTCTGTAAAAAAATATTTTCCTCTGTGCTCTGGAAGTATTTCAGTTATGTATGAATCTACCGTCAAATGCATCTTTTCAGACTTATTTGATGCCAATTGCAATCATCCTTTTAGAGACTATGAGTAAACATTGGAAACTGTATAAAAAGTCATCAGGAGAGCCGTGCCAAGCATGGTATGTTAGCTGCACTTGAATACGCTGATTGTTAATGTATATTTCTGTGCTTCAAATATAATGTATTCCCCAGTGAGACAGTGTACAGCTATGTAAACACGTTATGTGGGCTGAGCTTTGTCGACTCCCACATGCATGCTTAGGAGCAGCTTGGCTCAGGCTCAGAGGAAGCATGTTACCTACCAGTACGGCTGAAGGTGGTCTTTGGCACAGAAAAATGTGATGCGCTTACTTGTATGTGGGTTTTTCTTTCTTGTGTAACAGTATGTCTATCGTGCGGTCACAGAGAACTAGTGGTAGAAAGTGTTTTAATGTGTGTGTGCGTGTGTTTTGGCACTTTTTATTTGTTGGCTCAAAGAAAGCCTGAGGGTCTGAGAGCCATGTACTTTTACTGCGATCACTGTTAGGTGGAATAATACTAACCTTTTCTCTTGTCTAATCAGTTTTTATTTGCAGTATTTTGCACACATAAACGTTCATACACATGAACGCTATGCACATACACATGTATGCAAGCCTTGCCAGACTTTCTTCCCACTTTACTTGGAGGAAAATGGATGGGATCAAAAGGTTAAGACACATGGGAAAGTCTGGGATAAGCAACATTATAAGGTCATTGTTGTAACAGATCCTGGCAGGAACAGGTTAAGCTAACAAAAGTCTCTCACTAAGATTTTTCTTTGAGTTTTAGTATGTAATCTTCACCTAAAGAGACATCATTGGCTCTAGTGGCCTTTCAGCACTGTTTTCTTCATAGTACGTGTAGGTGTAGAAGCAGGGTTCCATTTCCATGGTATTATCCTCTCCCCATGGAAAACCATTGCTTCTATTGGGGTGTAATCCTCAGCATGGGAAGTGAAGACATTTTAGGTATATTACTTTATCTATTTATTTATTTATTTTTTTGCACAAAGCTAAAGAAGGCCATAGGAATGCAGTTTGTGCCATGCTGAGATCAGTATGTGTGCATTCCACACAGAGACAAGAGAATTTTCAGCCGGTTGAGTGAGAGAAGACCAGACAGTGGTAAAAGGGGGAAATGCTATGCAGGAATACAGAAACACTGGCTTCCAGAGAGCTTAACTTCATTATCTAGTGAACTTATTATTCCCTAGAGTAATGCTAACACTAAATGAGGTTTTTTTTAATATGCTGGTCAGACGCGCAGCAGTGGTCACTTGAGCTTTGCAGGAAATACACTCAAAAGAATAAGCAAAGGAGCTCACAATTTGGCAGGGTATTTTCTGCCCCTCTGAATTTAGATATTCCCCACGAAGAGCAGGGAGTGGTGTGTGGTTTTATTCTGTTTTATGATTATTGTCTGTTGTTTTGTGTTTTGTTGTTTGAACAATGGCCCAGTGCCATCTTTCTCTGGGTTCAATAAACACTTCCTTGACATTATTCTTAGGCATCAAGCCAGACCAGGGCTGGGGAATCACTCTTTTATTAGAAAACATGAATCTTGTCACTGGGATGCCTAAGGAATATTGATGGTAGTTGCAGTACGGATGGCATTTGCAGATAAAGTGGAGCTTAATATTCAAAATTATCATAGTGTTATCTATGACATTCTTCAAGTAGCGCCTAGTTCTTATCGATCCGATGCTGGTTTCAGAAACGAAAGAATTAATTAAAGCTAGAGATCGATTTTTAAGATAACACATTTTGTGCTGCCTCTCTGATGCCACATCTACTTGGGTATGATGGATGTTAAGAGTATGGTTCTAAGAATATTCAGGGCCTCATGCATCGGTAAGCTAGGACAAAAGTTTTCCAGAAAAGTTTTGTTCTTAAAAGTTTGCTGGAGCGACTCTTGTTTTCTTTTCTTAGCTTGTGACTTGGCTAAACTCTATTGTATCATGGTAATGAATTCAGAGTCCTTTCACAAATTAGATTCAGAGTACTTGGAATAATGGTCCTTTCTAAAATGAAGCGATATTGCATGCCATCATTTGGTGTATTAGAGAGAAGAAAGTGCTTTTGTCGCTCATTGTCATTTCCTTGATTCTTACCCCTGCAGTTGAACTCCTTTCTGAGCCGTATTCTTCTTGAATCATTTCTTTTTCCTTGTTAATCTGTCGTTGATGGATTTTAGTTTGTCCTTTGATGCGCTATAACTGACAAACCGAGCTTTTCAACACACTTAATCTCACTTTGATGAATTAGTTTATCTTTTCCTTTTGCCATAATAGACACATCAAGTTCTTAAACAAAAAACAGCTTTCCCTGCGCCACAGTCAGTTAAATAGACATCATTTCGCGCTGACAAGTTAATGCTTTGTTTTCCTGTTTATAGGGTGTCATGTGGGCACAACGAGTAAATTATTGTCACTGCTGTCAGAGGTATTACATTTCCAAAAGTTTGCTGTTAGTACCGTTTGCCTAATTTTGTGAGTAACTTGGCCTGTCTGGAGGGCCTGATACTGCCTGCTCTTGTTTATGGCAATGCCTTCCCGAATTGGAGCAAATTAAGATCCTCATTATTTTATTTGCTGGGTGCAGGGTTTTTAATGGTCTTTCAACAAATTAAATAACCTCGGGGCATGGGCAGGATTAATTAGATAATAAGAATAACATCTCTTTTCATCCTTTTTTACGATGGATTATGTCTTGATGGTTCCAGGGATGAAATTGGCCTCTGTTTTAACTGCAGATCACAGTGAGAATCAGTGCGGGAGAAAATCTACTAATTATTTACAGAGAACCAGGAGAGCCTCTTTTTTTCTTTTGTTAACCTCACGGGTAGTGGCCACCTGGTTGTATGCCTATAATTGCAGTATCTACTAAAAGTAGGAGAGGCATGATACGTTTTATTTCATTTAGTGGAAATAATTCAAATAAGTGGTATTATACATTTCAGGCTCTTACACGTGAAAATGAAAAAAAAAAAGCCAGACTGTGATTTCAATTCCTACTTTGTCTAACGAAAAATAATAAAGACTTTAAAACTGTAAATGTATCTTCAAAACAATTTAAAAAAAAATTGTGTTTTGTGATCGCCTCTTGCAGCCGCAATAGTTTGACTTCTCTGGGGTATAGAACCAATGAACCTCTCAGTGTGTAGTATTAGGCTGTTTTCCAGTTCCAGCAGAAGGGACTTATAAAGTTATTGGCATTGGCAGAAAGAGAGTCGGATCGCCTGGAAGCCGATACGTCATGCTTGTCTCGTGATTATAAAATTAGATTGATAAAAGCATGGAGTAAAACCAAGAACAGCTTCTCAGTTGATGGTAAGAAATTAAGGGGGTTTATTTGTTTTTCTTTTCTTCCAAAATGTGTCTATCTTTAAGGTTATTTATAGCCTGCTTTGATTAGGTCATTTTGTTACTTTATTCTTTATGCTACTATGAATACTGATATTCAAATAATTTATATATACATAAACTTTTTATTCCTGCTAGATCAAGTTAAAGCATGCATTATTTTATGTGTGTAGAAGTACAATTAACTGAATCCACAGCCAATCCTATTAGAGAAGTGTCAGAGAGTTAGTTGAGGGTTAAAAACGAGTGTTTGACCTGTGCTTGTGAGATTCTTTCACAGAGAACTAAACACTTAAAAAGCCATGTATCAATCATAAGCACTCGCTGGAGATTAACCCATTATGTGTTAGTTACCAAGGCTGGGTAGAAGATTGCAGTGCTTTCTTTTTAGTGCTGGACTTTACTGTGTTATTCTTTGAGAGGTACTGAGCACCCCACCGAGGAAAGCTGATTGACAGATTCAGCGTTGTGTCTGCTTGCGCATAATTACACAGTTATGTTAGTTGCTGCTGCTGAAATGTATCTTTAGGGTATTTTACTATACGACATTTTTTTGTCTATATTTTTGCCATTTCGCTCAAACTTCTCTCATTTCATGTCGACGTTCTCCTCTAATAGCTCTTTTCTTTTTGCTTCCTTTATCTGCCTCATACCACTCCTGGTCTCATGTCACTCGTGTCACTCGACTGATTTCCTGTTTTTTGCCTTTGTCTGAATTCCTTCAACCGATTATACTGTATATCACCAAAGGCCTTTTTCATCAACGTTTATCTGACTACTAGATTTCGAGATATTCCAAATGAGTGACCACTGGTGGCTTGTCTTGGCAGACAACAAGGAGATAATGCATTAAACCTATGCCAGAAATGTTCCCGAGGAATCATTAGAAGATAAGTAGCAGTCTTCCGAATTGTGCCTTTATATGAAAAAAGCCTAATCGAGCACTGTTGAAAAAAAGTGTACAAACAGAATTAAGCTTATTTAAAGACTGGACCAATTATGCATATAAATCACTCCATAAAGGCACCTACGTCTTCTACATTTAATACCAGTCACTTAATATCTGAACATAGTCTAATCTAGCTGTGTGGAAAGGAACCTTCCCTTGCAAAATGTCCTCAGTTGAACCGATTCCCTGGAATAAGTGGCAAAACAATCTCAGCTGTTAAGCCTCATCAGCTTTGCCTTACATTGTACATTTAAAGAGCAAAAGTCTATCCATACATACTGCTAGGTCCTGTGCGGTAGAAGTATTGTTTTAGTCTGTCTTTGATTTGAGGATACGGTATGGATGAAAGGAAGTTGACTTTATTTCTTTTTTATATGCTAGTATATTCTCTTTGACTACCTAATAGACTGAAGGCATATCAAAAGCCTCATCAAAGCCGTTGACTGAGTGGAGCATTTATGGGGTGTTAAAGCGCTTTGCTTCAAGAGCTGTGGTTTAGTACAATCTAATGACTGGAATGATGCGCTCTCAAAGATATCTTAGGCTCTCAAGAAACACTTTGCATTAGCTGTTGGAATAAAAATTGTTTGTTGAAGTGGAAGGACTGTTTTAAAATGAGCAGGTTTGAATATCTATCTGCCTGTCTGGATTTATAGAGAGATATCTATTGGTATAAGGTCATAATGAGGGGAAAGTTTATTAGTTACAGAGAAGTTGTGAAGAAAATGCTGCTGATGTGCCTGTAACTCTGTCAAAGGAATGACTTTGCAGCTATTGTTAATGGCCTCTTCACTCTGACGACTGTTTTTCATTATATTGCAATTAATAACCAAATAGCTTCAGAGTAAGTAAAATTACTCCCCTTTCAACTCACTATTCTTTTATGTGATTACAGGTTGACAGCATACAATACATTCTATACTCTATATTCCATATAAATTCTATATTAGTCTTGTCAGTTCATGATATTAAAGTCATATTGCATTTCACATTGTGAGATTCAAATTGTGTTTGTGCCTGATATGTTTGATTTCCCCCCCTATTGTTGACCTTTACGATAACTGAAAAACTGTCTGTTTTATATCTGAATGTTTCATCAGGGAAAATGAAGTTATTACAAAAATTAGATTGTTTCATTTGCTTCCATCTTCTCTGAAGAGCATTTAAATACACAATGAGCTTTTACACATCAGCACAGCGTGTTGCTGCTGATGAGCTAGCGCTGGTGGCTGCACACTGAAATGCACTTCATCTGAGCTCGGAGGTATGCTCCAGGCAAAAGTTAACTTCTTAAAATTAAACTAAGCGTTTGGGTACAGAAGTTTATGGTAATCTGACCAATGTGCCTCTGATGCATTACAGAACATTTTAGTGCTTGGTGGGGAATATTAAATAGCCGGTTGTGTTAGTCCGCTCAGTGATAGAGGAACAGTGGGTAGGTTTGGAGAGGCTAATTTTCTAAAGTTGCTTTAGGTTTTTGCTATAAACCTCACAGAGACGGTGACTATATCAAAGAGCTCTGAGCTGAGCTCTGCACCGAAATGTCACAATCTTGACAAATCACCCTGGATATATTTTACATTATTATTATTATTATTATTTTTTTTAAACTTGGCGTTTCTGCTTCATTAGATGCGGCACAAAAGTGACAAATGTAGAAGGAAAAGGATGGCATTTGATAAAGGTTGGAAACGACTCTCACACCCACAGTAGCGCACATCTAATTCCGACCCTAATTCAATGAAGCTATTGGAAGCAACGGATTTTCTCAGATCAATTTTTGCTGTAATATATTATCAATAGTCACTCTAGCAGGGACTTAGGATGCTGTAGTGTTTTATAGAGACAGATTGGTACAGATTTTTAGGGAATAAAGTCATTACAGCGACATAGTTATACTAAAAATGGAAAATGGTGAGGTTATTATTTATAAACTTTCCAGCAACCTATCACACAAACTAGTTTCCAGTGCACTTTTTAACTCTGCTTGACTCTGTACCTCTATCTTCTCAGCTGTGATGTGTTCTCTGTTACATGCAGACAGTGCTAAGAGTATTGTAAACAACTGAGTCGGAGCTGGTCTGCTGAGCAAAAGTATGTGGTGACACCATTTCTACATTACCCCAAGCATCTTTTTCTACAGAATGTTCTGCAAAAGAAAACCGGAGCTCAGTAAAAATTAGGAACAGCCAAATGTTGAGGTCTAGTCTTTTATAGCCACCAGGGTGTAAAGATTCAGCGAAATTGCTTTTTTGCTAATTTAAAACTCCAGCTGGAAATATAAAGTCTTATAAAAGTAAGACAAGTCTTTGTGTAGGGACAGGTGAATTAAGAATTAACAGAAGGCCTCAAATGATTGCCTGTTCTTCATCCCTTTTACTTTTGAACCGGGCCGAGTAACACCTATAATTATTACTTCTGTGTTTGTCTTCAGTTAGTGATAAATTGGTTGCAAAGCGTATGGATTCCTGTTGAAACCCCATGACAATCATGTGATGAGTTATGAACCGTATTGTGATTTGCAAGGTGTATCGCTGCTCACAGTGGAACACCACTGCAGCAGTTTTGTAGCCGCTGTGAAATAAAAGCAGTTCCTAGAATGGCTACATCTGTAAAGAGAGCAGCTTTGGGTAGCTACCTATATGCCTTTCTTTACTGGCTGTGCAGTATAGTCCACCTAGCTTTTGAGATCTTTTGTATAAGTCTTTGCACATCCTTTGCTTTCTTTTATGCTTAAAGGCCTGGGAATGGCACACTCGTCTGCTTTCATTACACCATTCGGTAACTCTTCCATGTCAGTTGAAAAGACGTAGCTGTGCAAAAATAAATAGTGTTTACTGATAAGAGTGGAATTATTTAATCGTTCAAAAATATTCACATCCCTGTAAACAGTACGAGTAAAGGTATTTCATTTTTCACAAGTCAGAGTGAGACTTGTAAGGCCTCCATTTTTGTGTCAACCATCACCAGAAATCCTCACTTGCACAAATAAAAGCTGCATGTGTCCTGACACTGGCACTGACTGATGGACAGGGTTGGAAAGGGTAAATAAAGTTGTTTTTCCCCCTTTCTATGTTCTACAGAGAAGTCACAAGTTGTGCAGCTATATTGCCTTGTCAGTCTTGTGTAGGGCGGGGGCTTGTTTTTTTTTTTTTTTTAATATATGCAAGTGATGCACTGTTTTATCAGCATGCGCGTGTACTTATACACCTTGTTATCCAGCTGGGTTTGTAGATGTTAACTCTTTTGTTTCCCTGTTCCCCCTCCTACCTCGGGCTGCATAAAAAAGAGAACCTTAATTGATGTAACGGCTGTTTACTCCCACATGCATGAACAGATGTATCAAGCATCATGCAGTGCTAGAAGAAGGGGAGAAGAGGGAGGATACAGTGAGAATAAAAAGTAATTGCAGAGGGGGCACCAATTTAGATGTTCCCAAGTGATCCTTTGGTTACTAAGGGACAGAAACTGAGTGGGTGTGTGCACAAGAGTAGGATGGAGAGGGTGATTTGATCTCGCATACCATGAAAGGTTCGAAGGGAAAAGCAGTGATGGCCATATACACCCAGGTCGAAATTTATTCCCATTCACAGAACCATTATTGTTGACCTTGCCGTGCCTAGGAAAGCCAAAGTAAACAGCGGCCTAATAAATCAACTTTAACAAGCCTGGTAGTTCTGGCTGGGGGAGCAGCCATGCAGCTCGGACACGCAGGGGTGGATTAATCCACACAACCCCCTCTCCGCAGAGGATACCTGTAGAGTGTGATTTGACTGATAGTTTGTATGCAGACACATAGGGACGTTTAATTGCTCCACTGAATGCCTCTCCCCAGCCAATGTGTTTGTATTAATATTCTGGTATGTGTTTGTGTGGGAGATTCGGAGCAGTCAAAAGAGAGGATGCATAATCACACTCTTGTGCAGGATTTTTAGACTACACTAGAAATTTCATTACATGCTTACCTGGTGTTCCAGTGCAGGCAACATTTGTAGAGCAGATTGACTTGGCTGCCTATTTGATTCCTCATCAGTTTCATATCCCCTACACGTCAAGGGATGATTCATGCTTCACACCAATGCAATGTAAGTGCATTTGTAAAAATCCTAATATTCTCTAGATACGGAAAAGTCATAAAACGGTTTACTAGTGACTGTTTTCTTTTTGTCTCCCATTTTTTTTTTATGTTTCAGATCATAAAAGGAAGAGTTATTAAATTATGACACGATGCTCAATACAACCTGGAAAATGTGTGCATTTAAAACACGCACACGCAAAACAAAAGAAAAACACAAAGCTCTACACACACCACTCCATTCTCCCATAGCAGCCTTCTCTGCCCCAAGTCTCCTGTTCTTTGCCTCAGGGGCGTAAATGTGAGTGGTTGCTGAATAGTAATTTTTGAGTGTAGCTTGTGGGATGAGTTTAGAGTGAATATATGGAGAATTGGCACTGTCAGTCAGTCAATAAATCAGGCTGTCATTCTGTCTGACAGGTGGTTCAGGAAGGATCCCTGATATCATGTACAGAAGCGTTCCGAGCTTCTCTTTACGCGACGCAGAACAAAAGCAAAAAGTAATTCAATCTGATGGCAACATAAATGAGCCCAAGTTCATTTGACCAGCAGCATATAGATGGCAGACTTCAAGGCTTTGTGCGGAAACCCCATGTTCATCATTCATACAGCGCGTAAAATCTTCAAGTAAGGACACACACATGTGCATGTATGTAACAGTCTGAGTATGAGCACGTGGGCGTGTGAGTGGGCAAGTAAATGCAAGAGAGTTATTCTTCCATTGTCATATTTTTGGCATGGCTGTGTTGTGTCCCAGGCTGCTGCACAGTTGGTGAATATCAATGCAGTGTGGCGTAGTGACGGAGACTGGAGCTGACATGTTGTCACACTGTGATGAAAAGCACTCTGAAATGATGTGGCGGGAGTGTTCCTCCTGTCCGCAGAGAGATGGCAAGCTGGCTGTGGCATTTGTGTATTCGTTTGTGCCTCCATGACTGTGTGAGAATGCGTGTGTGTGTGAGTATTTTTTGGTTTTTCTCTAGGTGCGTTTGTGATTGTGCGCTCCTATTGCTTGCTGCTCAAACCCATATCACTTCATACACAGAGTGGGTGGCTTTGCTTCTTTTGTGTTTTTTGTTGTAGCGGTAGCAAAGGTACATGTGAGCATTCGTAAACCAACCCCAGTGCTACAATTTAAGGTAGTAAAGAATGTGGACATCAGGAAAATGTTCATGTATTCAAATTCTAAACTTCAGTTTTGCACACATTTTAATTGACCTGCGGCTTCTTGACATGTGCCACAGATACACTGGCATGACTGTGTATTTGCCCAAATTCACAGAAATGCCAAGAAAAGATGAAGCTTTTTTTGTCCCTTGCTAGTGTTCCTGAATTTCACTTGCTGTGAATATAATATCTCTGTGAACTTGGTATACTCTCAAGCTTCTACACCCCTGGAGAGCGGACATGTGAAAGGAAGAAAGTCACTGGTTGGAGCTGCTGCCTTTCCAGATCTGTGCAAAACATTAGAAGGGCGTGTTCAGGCCTCTGGTTTCTTGTTTTGGTCAAAGGTTCAGCTCACACTTTGACTCTGGCCCGTTAAAAGCGTTTCTTATTGCATAAAACACAGTCTCTGTGGACCTTCAGGTAGGTAGATAGATAAGATGCAGACCCCACCATGTCACTGCCAAAACTCATTCTGTTTAATTATTGAACAGAGAGGCATGAGGAATACCAGTGTATGAGGGTTTGCACAGCGCTTAACTGCCTGTTTTTATTTTTAAATGTGCTCTCACTTAAATATACAGTGAAAAAGTAGTTAAACTGTTTGATTAAAAACAAAACAATTAAAATGAAAGAATCGAATCGTCTTCATGCACCATCTCTGTTACCGAAGAGTTCAAGTATAGAGAGAAGTGTTACTTGTAATGCTTGTGTTAAGAAGTTTTATTACATGTAACCTTGAGAACTGCACTGTGTAAGACAATATGTACTCTGTGGAATCAACTTTATTTGCTCAACTGCTGCATTTCTCTTTGCTAGTGTATTAAGTGCTTGCGCTTCAGTGTTTGGAAGAAATTGGTTTAGTGAAGTTGGAGAAGCGATGAGTTTGAATTTCTCTGGTACTTTTCTTTGTTCATATTCAGTGTGCTTATAGACGTGAGTACTGAAACGCATATGTTTGTATTTTTAAATGTTTATGTGGAGGTATGTGTGCCCGTCCTCCGGTATTAGCAGAGTGTTACTGAATATGCAACACCATCAATCAGGGAGTTGTCTACTGTCTCCTCTGTCTTAATTGCACCCCTAACCCTGCGTCTCCTCTCTCAGACTTCTCTTGCAGACTTTGGTTGCAGCGTAGCATTTCATTTCCACAGAGGAGTCCTTTTTGATACAATAGTCTTATTGAAGTACTCCTCTCCAGATGTTCTCTCCATAGATAAATCTGCTATTCAGATCTCTATAATTGATTGTAATATGCAGAATTAATGCCTGGGGTTATAAAGAGAATTCTTGGACATTTTTCACTTTCCTTTTGAAATTCAAAACAAGAAAGCACCACAATGCACTTTTTTCTTCTGCCCAGACTCAGCATACGGGTGCAAAGTAGCAGTGCCTATTTGCATATTCTCTAGCTGATTCTGTGCAAAACAACTTGGGTATTGTTACAGACGTAATTAGGAAGATGATCAAACAGGCTTTTTTGCGACTTTCACTCGCTCACCCTCTCATGTCGTCTGGAGTAGCACCGATACCATTGCTGCATTTCCTCTCAGATTGAATTTTTTTTCTTCCTTTCTTTTATTTCTTATTGCAAAGACCGACTGCTAATGAAGATTTCCGTGCACAGCTGTAATGGATGTATGCGATGTATTTAGAAATGCGTGCTGTTGTCAGGTTCAGAAAGAGACAATCACTGAGACAGACGAGACAGACAGCGAGGAGAAGTGAGAGAGACAGACTGATAGAGTGACAAAGAGTGAGGATGAGTAGTGAGCTCATTTGGAATTCCACTGTGTTGGTAATAATAAGGGAAAGTCGGCAGCCCTTGTTGAATTATAGATCACACCAGCATGATTGGTTGAGGTTAGGCAATTGTAACACCAACTTAATAATTTACAGATTGTACTACTACAGTGATCATTTTTTGGGGAAGGTAGGCGTTCTTCCGGTGCCCCCACATGTATGACAGAAGAGCTGCGTGTCATACTGGCTGTTCAAAATTTTTACAAAGACAAATCTTTCACATATTCAGCCTGCTTTTAAGCTGCTGATTGGTACTTTTTTTTTTACAGTCCTTCAGAATGATTTGATTTTAAATGAAGGTCACAATATTTTGAGGGTGGTGTGCTTCTGCAGATAATTTTGTTTTTTTGGTCTGCTTTTTTAACCCTTTAAAGCCGGTCAGAGGGGGCACGCTCCGTTTTGCATAACTATTTTTAAATCCGGTAGCACTGCAACCACGTGAGCTAGCGCAATAGTTTTTTTTGCATATGAAACCAGAGGAGTTGTACTTGCATCTGATGCCATCAGCTTGTCCTCGGTCACAGTTTCCTTCCACATACAGCTTTGCAAAAACTGCATAAAAAGCACTTGCAGCAACAAAAACATAATATTCCAGAAACTCGCTTTGCCGATCCGATCAGCTGTTTGTAACACTTCCTACGTCCATCAGCGTGAACTATCACATGTCCGCCATGACCTGCCCGAAACCAGAAGTGACGTCATTTTCGCAGAAATGTAGTTTTTTTTTACCATCAGGGCCTCATGAGCCTATACTGGTGTTTTTAAAAGTTATGTTTGACTTTATGACTTTCTGTGTCGTTTCTGGGATGCTGAGGACTCATATTGCACTGCTGGAAACAGTTTATTTTGATGCATATGCTGCTTTTTTGCAAATTTGCATTATAATATTTTTTTTCGTTTTTCCTGCAGTATATAAAAATTAGTGTATTTCAAAAATAAAACTATGAAGACACTCAAAATAAATTTCCTGTGGTGGGAAACTAGTTTGTGCAACTTTTTTGTATTTACAGTTTTGAGGGATAAGCCTCTTAAATTTCTCTAACTAGAAATATATGTTAAAAAAACAAAAACGATTTTAAATTTCTTTGTAGTTTATTGCACTTTTTTGCAATTTATGTAATTAGTATGCACTTAATGCATGCATATTATTAAAATTTAGGCTGTAATGGTTGTATTGATGTATAGCAACTTGAAATGCTCCCAAAAATGGCTCCACAGCATGTAAAAATATACTATAAGCTCTGGCGGACTTGGTTCTGTGGCAGGTCTTAAAGGGTTAAACTCTTTCTTTGTGATTTTGAAGTTTCGACGTCTCCATCTGCTCCTGAATTTCTCTCTAACCTATATCTTCTATGTGACCTTGTGGTGACAATGGGCACTGGGCCACTCATTGTTCGCGTCTGACTCAATGATTCAACCTACTTAGCTTCATCATTGACAGCTCACATGCTGATGATTAAATCTGCACAGACTCCAACACATACACACTCACACGTGCATTATTATAATGATCTACCTTTGGTTGTTATTGCTGCCACATCGGGCTTTGTCCCTGTTCTCTCCTAGATGTGTGACGCATTGATTATATATGTGCCATGTCACTGTGACTTCACACAGCCGCAGTTCGGTCCATTCTGTTTTCAATGCCTGTATTTATGAACAAAGGATGTCCCAGATTTCATTTTGCAAGATATGTGGAGGCATTGTCTTCGGAAAAATGTGGCAGGGAGCAGACTTCATGAAGACGCTGTAGGAAATGAGAATTTATAGTGTTAGAAGCCACCGGGGTTGGCAGTGATAGGACCATGGAACAACCTCATTAACTTCAACCCGTGTTGTTGACAGAAGGTGAAAGTCAAGTCAGGCAACCGCACTCATCTCCTTCTCGGCCACTTTTCCCCACTGAACAGCCTGTATTTTCTTTTGTCCTAATATAAGCTGACAGACAGTTAAGCATCCTTACCGCACATCTATCTGTGCATGCAACTTTATGTAACTAAGCGTGGCTATGGTTTGCCTGTCGATTGCAGAGCAAGGACTTCCTTAGGCAGTGGTAAAGTTGCAGTTAAAGATGTTAGATTGTCTGAGTGTTGCATCATTTTGAAGGCAGTGGCCTAATAGCATGCATTTACAGCCTCTGTGTTGATACCGAGTTAGTATAGTTTCAAAAAACAAATAATCTCTGTCTTTTGAAGCATATATTGCACATGAAGTGTTTAAAGCATAGTTGCCTGATAATGGAGAAGTCGTAGCTTTAAAATCTTCTAACTACTTACAGTCAGACTTTGTGTAATGTGTGGATTATTCTTTTTTATTTTCTTAAGAGTCTACGCTTGGAGAGACAATATTGATAGCGTGATTATGTGAGTGTTTCCTGGAGGTTTGGCTATTGTAATATGGTGAAATACCATGAATGGGGGATTGCAACATTTGCAAATCAGAACAAGATGACATGTAATCCAGAAGTCTGTTAGATCATTTGTGCAACATAATATGTTTAGGCACATCTTGTTTCTTCTTACAAAATTCATATCTACATCATGTAACTGATCGTTGCTGGTAAACATGAAACTGACAGCTGTTTCATAAAACCTGTATGTGTAACTGTGTAAAGACTGGAATTTATGTTTCCTTCGTTCGGCCTTTTGTCAGCTCAATCTTTTACATTATGTTTGTCTCATGAACTCCGCAGTTAGATAGAACAACACTACTCTGGGCCACAGTTTTTAATGTTTCCATTTATGTTGATCAGTGAAAATGAAACGAACACAATGGGCTTTTTTAAAAGCATCGTCTCTTTTTTAAGCGGAGTGGTTACACAGCCTATTTGTGACTGTCAGTTTCATTAGGATTAAAGGACAGAAAGCCAGTAACAAGATAATGAGCGCTTTCTTTTTTTGCAGATCAGTACAAATAAAAAAAATTAAAAAATGCAATTGCAATGGAAGAAAGGCATAATTGGCCAGCCATATTTAGAGGACCTAATGAAGGGCAACTGAAGCAAAACTACATTCGTACTGTTTTAGAGATTGTTCTTGTTTGTCACATTTCTTGTGGAAAAAATAATCAGTGAGTATGTTGACAGTGGAGATACGCAATAATGCAGTGTTTGGAGCTCAATTAAAGGGAGTTAGATTCATTTTATTTCGAGGTAGGCTCGCTCTTATCTCTCTCACTGCCACGATCAATATCTGTTATTATGTTAAGGTTTGAGTTAAAGATTTTACGCATCATGTTTCTGTGCTCAATTGTTCTTTTGAAAAAGTTCCCATTTTCAAGATGACTGTCTCTTTCTTGTGTTCAGTCATATATAAAGATGAATTGTGCAGTAAAAAGCACATATAGCAGTGGAGCACATGAGTAACATTCAGTAACATAATTGCTTGGAATCAAATATTTGTCCAGATATTGTGCAGTCATACCGCCGAGACAAAGTTTGTTTTGGAAAGGTTTGTCGTAAATAGGCATTGAGCTTTTATCTTTTCTCTGGAAATTATCATTTAAATCTGAGCAATCTGCTGCCTCGTCTTTCCTCTCAGAAGGGGGTCTGTGAACCTTTTTTTCCAGCCTAGTAGAGAAACCTCTTTTGCCCTGCAACTATTTTAATTGGGACGCCACGGTTGAAATTGGAGTGGCGGAGGCCCACAGGGACTCCTATTTCTATCTTACCCCGTACCCTTTCAACTTGCAAGTTAACAACCATACCCAACCCTTATGTTTAGACTCACAGCGTGATCCAACCACCATATATCTCAAATTCACCTCTGTTTTCCTTAAAATCCACACAGCCTTTCTAGCAACATTTTGTAGCATTGAAATCCCAAGTCCATCAAGTTTTGAGTCTGGAGCTCATATTGAAGGGTCCTTATATGTTGTGTTCTGCATTTTTGACCCTCTGCGTGTATCCCGATACTGCTCTCACTTTCTTAAAAGTGGGCTATGCTTTATTATATTATATTAATATTTATATATTATTATATAGAGTTTGCAGGGAGGTTTGAAATGAAACATTTTGCAGAAATGTGGAAGTTGGGGCTTGTGCTGCACACACTGTTGGTATAAAAACTATATTTTTTCCAGATCCAAATTTAACTTCAGTGTAGTTGTTAGGAATTTGTTGATCAATAAGAACTGATTAAACAGTGCATGTTTGTGCTGGTTCTATAGCTATTCCTCTGTCTCCTGTACCTTCGTTACTTGTGTCTTTTACAGAAACCACACGCACACACACAGAGGACAGACAATCTCAATGAACATTTGCCAATTTCCTTTACCCATTTTCTCTCTCGCTCCGCCTTTTTAATCATGACACTGTTGTGGATCTTTGAGTTCTAACTTTCTCTCTCCGCAGGACAGAATATCATTTCTTCTCAGATGTGCGTGCGTGGGGGTGGCTTCTCTGCGCTACTGGTCTCAGAACCTCAGCAGCATCTTTAAAGCTTTGTCAGTTCTTGAGAGTGCTTGGAAAAGAGAAGATGTTTGCAAGCTCAGGCATCCTGCCAGCGTGTCCATCTTTCTCTACATGGGCTGCTGCTGTTTGGGGTCACAGCTCAGGTCAGGTTTAGAGTCTGTCAGCAGGATTAGTTTTCCTTTCACTGTCGGGTGAACACACATATCCAGTATACATATATATATACATATATATATATATATACACACACTACAACAGTATATGAATATCTATAGCCATCAAGGTGCATAGGAACACTATTCCTTTAGAGCACTTTTCTTGTAGTCTTGTCATTTAGTTCCCAAACTGTTGATGATGGGTTATTTTTTTAAAATGTTGACTAAAAGTCATTCAAACTACTTTTTTCTTTTGATGTTAGCTCAATTATTCATTCATGAAACATATTTCACAGAATACTGAGCCCATTTCGATATTTGCGAGATTACACGTACATTTAATGGGCAAGTTTACCTTGGAAAATGCAGTTAATACGAGAGCAATTTTTATATTGGCCTCAGTTCTTTAAATGCATTCAGAGCTAGTGTTAACCATGATTGCTGCCTATTTCCAGGTTAAAAATAACCTCGCGATCTGTCAAGTAGTCGAAAAATTAATTGATAGCAGTTTTGGCTTAGGTTTTGGCACTTTGATGACCATTTGTCAGTGCTTGACAGTAAAAAAAGTTGTTAACAGAGTATCTGATAAACAAAATTCTTGTTAATTTATTACAAAGCATGTTTAGTTACAGGCTATGACTGCTCTTAATAAATAAATTGCCTGGAAGCTTTCCAGAACCTGTCCAGATTCAAACAAGCTTAAAAACAGGGAAATGTGAACAAGGCTTTTGGTTTGTTGCGCTGTCGTATTTGATCGGTGCAGATAACAATTTTCAAAATACACTATGCTGTCATAATTTAAGACAAGATTTACTTGCCACATGTTAGCGGAGAGTTTCTGTGTGTGAGCCTGCAGTTTAGGTAATGGCGTTTTTGCATCATGTTGCTTCAGTAATTCACTTTTTAAAGCTGAGATTATAAGACCTCATTTGAAGCACTTGGCACAATGTATGAATAGATATTATATGTAATTTGTCAGACTTTCTGATGCCGTGTTTCCTCTTCTTCACTATCCACTATGAACACACACCCGTGTGCATGGACGTGTTCTACGGCATATGTTTACTTGACGCACAATATTATCTTTGTGAGCTTTAGCACTCTGGTTAAACCCTTTAGAAATGCACCGCTCAGCGAGGCTTTGAGCTCTTCCTCCTTCATCTCTCGTTCTCTCTCTCTTTCTCATTACACTTAGTCTGTGCTCTCTCTACCCCACTGTCCTGTTCCTTGGAGGCAAATTTCTGACATGAGATGGAACTGCAACTTTCCTCCGTTCTCCTTTTGATAGAGGTGTGGGGTCTAATGAAAGTGAAGGGATGGAGACTGGGATGAAGCTGAGGGACTGTGTAAACTGTGGGGGTCTGGGTCTGGAATTGGATAGTTAGAAGGTTGCCACAGTGCATTAGTGCAGGGGACATGGAGTGGGAATGTCGGGAATGGCTTTTTTCACCAGTGATTGGGTCCCCTGTCACCAAGCCTGCTGGTTTAAATGATGCCTGATTAATGGAATGAGCCACACGCTCCACATGGACTACACTGATAAGGACTCCATACAACACAAGTCCCCTGTATTATTTTCAGCACAATTGTAGCATGAATCTCTTCCAGACAGTTAAGATTATCCAGTGAAACATTATTACCCACAGTGAAATAATTTGTCACTGTATCCTGGGTTCACAATTATGAGTTCAGTAATTGACTTTATTGTAAAAGGATAGCAGGAAAAAAACTTCTACATCTGGTTGTGTTTCTCAGCGATTGTCTTTTGTGGGACTGTGCAGGTCAATCAAGGCCTCTTACCTCGATCCCTTTATGTGCCTGAAATGTCAGTACGAGGAAAGAGGATGTCAACACAGTAGGCGAGCCTTCAGCACTATAGTAGACTACAGTACATCTGAGAGATTAACCAGGTATTCAAATGTATTAGAAACTATTTCAAAGGATTAAGATGTTTCAGCTTCACCTAAAGTGTGACACCAAATACAGTTTCTAGGAGAGTGGGTAAGCGGATTTAAGCTCCCTCCTTTCATTACGTCTTAAATGCTGTTGAAACGGCCCGCGACGAAGTGGCGTCAAAATGTGCAGAAAGGATCGATTCCTCCTTCTTAGATGCCAACAAACGCTGGGCCCCACGTCCTCGCGCAGATGCATTAGAAGATTAAAAGTAATGTCTGGACGTGGCAGCCGCTTCCTAATTGATCCTAAGCCTCCTCTGCCTACACACAATCTCCTTCTCCCCACCCTGCCATCAGATGAGGTGCTGCATTGTATCGATCCCTGACGCCAATTTCTTGATTGCAAATTCTAATGTGGAGAATCCTGCCTAATGCCATAATCATACACTTGTGATTATGGGGGAGTCTTTTCTAATCAAAGACCCAGGCTGCTGTGCCAGAAGGCAGCACGGGGATGCAATCAGTAAGTGATGGTTTAAGGAGACACATGGAAAATATCCAGCAAACTTCAGAGTCGTATTTTTCTCTCACTTGAATTCTAGCAAAGGCATGATCCTCAATTGTGATTACAGAAAACTAGGCGGATGAAAAGCCAGCGCTGTTGAATGTCAACTGAAGTGAATCTACAGTAATTGCTATTTGCATGTCAAATTATTGTACTCATCAGAGCTGAGGTGGGATCCTGAAATGACTGGATAGCAATTGTAGCTTATTTGTGGTACTGTGCACATAAAAAAAAAAAGCGTGGCAGAGTTCATCTGAGTTGGTAACCAAACCCAACTTTGTACATATACCAGTAAAACAGTTTACCTTATTTTAGAGGATCAGAGACCTTTAAGCTAAGAGATCACACTAGCTTGTAAACGATGAGCTGAATTCGCCGGGTACCACTGACGTCTCTGGGCATCTGCTTTAGTAGTGCATCAAAAGTTCACCCGAGGTCACCATTAGAAGCTGGCAGGGAGAAATATGTTGTTTCCCCCATTGACACCAGATACTGGCCCAAGTAGCTAATTAGCTCAGTAAAGTGGTTGTGTGCAGTGGGAGGTGGAATATGGATGCTTCCTCTTGAGCTCACTTTTTAATAAGCTGATTCTTCTTTTTAACAGAACAGAACGACCCCTAGCATCCACCTGACCTCTGCACTTAACATGTGTTAAGAGCCAGTGCAGTAGACTAGAAAGTCAAGCTGTGAGGAAGGGAGGAGGAGAGAGTGTGTATGTTAGAGAGACTAAATTAAAAGATGTCCTCATGCTACAGCCACCTCAAACGATCCTCCTCGTCAAAGCAGTTCTCCTTGTACAGTTTGCACCAACCGAGACAATCAGGATGCAGCCCCACACCATGCCTGGCAATATATTCCACCTTTTAAACACAGTGTTCAAGTACTTACTGTTTCCTTCTTCACTCTTCTCCACAGTGTTTCAGTGCTGTAAATAATGCTAATAATTTCAGGATGTTCACCTTGACAGGAAAGTGGCTGTTTTCTTTCAACAGCTCATTCAAAGACTCATGCGGTGCATTGTTTTTGGTGCGCAGCAATGAGGCACTTGAATTGCTATTGTTTAACCTATTGGGAATAGAGCTTGATGTACCTCCCATCTTCACACAGATGGAAATGAAATTGTTGTGGTTGTGCACATACCTTTCAATGGTATTGATAGATTAGCATTCTGGCTTGTTGATGGCCTCTGTGTTGCTTGTGTTTTTCATGTATTTCTCTAGGAAATTGAACCATTCCTTCAACGCATGATATGAAAGACATGAAGTGCATTCTGGAATAAATGAATGACTAATAGGTATAGTGGGCAATTTGGCATCAAAACTGCTTCAAATCGAGCTGCCAAATAAATGATGACTGAACTTTGTCAGATCTCTCGATTTGGTCCTTTTTATAAAATGTTGTTATCATAAACAGCATAACTACCATTTAAGCTGTGACACCTTCCATTCATTTGTTTGAAAGTGATTGTGATAAAAGATGTAATTTTCAGACATTTACATTGCGTTTTGAAAATGCTAACATTAGCATCGAAATGTGCAGAATATAAAAAATGAGACGCATATCGTCACAGGAAAACAATTTTCCCTTTAACAACATAAATGTGTACAAAACAGCTACAATGAAAAGATATTTCCACTTTGATAATGTACTTGTCTTCCGTGATGACTCATTATAAATAATGGTTTTCAGTAAGTATTAAAATAGCAGCACAGAGCTCATCAGTGGCAAATGGGTCTAAAAATGTGCACTTTGAAAAGTAATACAAGCAGCCATCAAGCATAGCAGTAAATGCAGTTAATTTATCAAAAATAAACAGAACAATCATACATGTACAGTAGCATTTAAATCTCTACTGTAGTGTCCTCATTTCATCTAAACATTATTCTCCTGTTACTGTGTTCCTGTTTCTCTGCCAGCTTGATGTTCACCCTGCTTGCCTGCAGAGGGTAGTCACTCACTGCATTAAGAACCACACACCTAAATCTTAATTTCATATAATATCCATACACAAGCGACGCACACATGGGTACACAGGCAAGGGTGCACACGCTCAAAAGCACAGAAACAAACTGGCCTCTGTCATTACACCAGATTGTGAACTCTATTTAGATGCGTGTGAGAGCAAGGGAAATATACAACTGACAGTTGTTGAGAACCTCTAAAAAAATCAAAAAATAAGCCCCAGTCCCAGACAGGTGGAGCTGGTAGACTCCTATACCCAGTTGCAACAGACCATACACTTACCAGGGTTTCCTAGATGAAACGAATGGGATTTTATGTAAACTGCTTGTCAGCAGAGATACACACTGATCCTTTTCTCCACAGAGCTGGGGATGTGAGGATCCCGGTTGCTACAGTATGGCATGTCGCTTGTGTGTGTTTGTATGTGTATATGTGTGCTGCTTCTGTCTGTTAATGTCTATTCATTTGTTCTGCCAAAGCAAATTTGGGGGAAGAGAAGCATAAATACATACTTGTACACATGCTTGTCATAAGAGCGCTCGCTATCGAATATGATGCGGAAGCTTTAATAATGGATGTGAGCAGCAGCTGGAAAGGTGGAAAGGCATTGATTTATACCCACAGGTTTCCTGGGATTTTTATAGGATTGGCTAAATGTCATTACACCGCAGGTGGGGAGGTGATGAACTGTAATAAACTTTGATGTGGATGGGTGTGTGTCTCCTGTCATTGGCTCATAAACCGGAACACTGTGACAAGTCTCAAAAGATCTACTACCCTCCCACCACCTGTCATCGTTTCAAATGTGTACACTGCACATAGCCACGCTTGCACACCGAAATCTGTGCAAGTGCAAACACGAATAAATGGGTTTGCACATGAGAAGACACATGTGTAGTAGCCACATATGGAGACAGAGAGTGCAGCAGAAAGAAAATTCAAGCCAGAACGATTCTGGAACAGTTTTCCCTTCATGGTGTTGAGTGAAGACAGTGAATGTGCTTGTTGTAGTAATGATTAAGAGCTGGAATCTACTGCATTATTCTTTTCACATGTTGGGAAGTATTGATTTCCTTTTCAGTGTCCATCAATTTGTTCAAATATCCAGTATAGGCGAGCATGGGCGATGAAACTGATTGATCCCTCTTATTAATGTGCAGACATTTGAAGGTTTCATTTTAACTCCATGTTGGCATAAAAATCAATGGCTTACAAAATGAGTTTTAAAGTTCTGTCAAGGTTAATCAAGATGTGTGAAAACATTCATTTTAAACTTAACCGGCTTGATCCTTCATGTCCAGATTTACCAGATTTAAATACCAAACTGTTGTTCTTCTTCAGCACCTTAATAACTTTACCCCAAACCTTTAAAACCAAGAGTGCTTGATTTGGTGTTTGGTTATTTTAAGCTGAAAGTAGCTCTGAAACAGCATAGCCAGCTAATGTTTTATTTAATTTTGGTTTAAAGGCACACAGAGGGCAGGATGGTGGTGTGTTGGTTAGCAATGTTCCCTCACAGCAAGAAGATCCTGGCTTCAAATTTAGCCTGAGACCTTTTCCTTTTGGAGTTTGCATGTTCTTCTTGTGCTTGTGCAGGTTCTCTCCAAGTACTCAGGCTTTCAGTCCAAACGTGTGTTTGTTGGGTTATTTGGGAACTCTAAATTGCCTGCAGGTGTGAATGTGATTCCTCTTTCGTAGCCATACGACAGACTAGTGATCTGTCCGGGGTGCAGCCCTGTGAGAGCTGGGATGTGCTCCAGCCCCCCTCCCAAACTGGATAAGCAGAAGAAAATGGAGGAAACAAAGAAAATAAATATTTTGATGAGGTTTTTGTCCGTTTCCTGTTTTTTCATCCACTTATTATGAATTTCCTATATTACAATATTATACATACTATATTACAATAAATTACTTTGTAATAATTATTAGTTGCCATTATACTACTGCAGTAACTGAGTGTGACTGCTCATCCAGCTAAAGGAGTCATGAAGCTCCAGCTCAGTCACGCCCTGGATATTCGGTGAGAGGTGCCAAGAGATTCAAAAATACTTTTCTTTATTACATTATATTGTGCATTGTAGAGAGGAAAAAACAAACTGGTAGGGGTGCAACAATAACAAAGTAGCAGCAAGTTTTGGGTGTGATGTCTCTCCAGATATGCTTCTGTTTCCTTCCGCTGGTGAGCTGTCTTGTTATACGATGTGTCACAGGAAAGCGAGGCAGCTAATGTCAGTGGGGTTTTTTTAACTGTGGGTTTTGGAATTGGCACAATAGCTTGGATCTGAATGTCAAAGTGAATGGATTTGTGGTGTTGCCATTTTCAATTTAAGTTCTTACAAACTTCACAGAGCGGGGTGGTCTGTTTGACGTTTGGCTTTCCAAAACCATTCCATTTCCACGTTGCTAAAGAAATACGACTACGTTCTTATTTTCATGTTTCGTTATCCTGAGTTGATCCTGAAATTATTATGTTAAACGGTAAATTTCACACATGGAATTTGTAATATATCAGAAAAGCCTCACTTTGAAGTGAGTCGAGTATTTATTGCTTTACTGTCAAAATTACTGTCAAAATATTTCACCGTTTGTGATTATGCTTGTCGTCTGGGTTATTTTGCTGTTTGGCCGTCAATAAATAAGTGCAGCCAGAATTAAACAGCCATTAATTCTGCCCCGTGTTCCTTTAATCTCAAATGAGCAAATCTGTCCTTGTTTCCTGTGAACAAACAACTGTAGTGGATGCACCTTGAAGGTCAAGTCCCGTACTCTAATTAATTGGCCTGGATGTTTCTGATAGTGTTGCCAGGGCAGAGATCTTGCAACATTAATATTCACACTCTTGTTTATGTGCTGCTGTATTGTTTTTTTCCCCTCTGCTTATTATTGTCACCTCATTCAAACAGAACCTAAGCTGAAAAATCCCCATAGGATAGTTGTCAATTACTTAATTGTTCCGACGTGGGTGTCTCCATTACGGAGTCCAGGTGCATTCTCGGGGTCCCACTTGGGAGGCAGCATTCACTACACTCATGCCGCCAGTGAGCCCTTACCAGGGGAAATAGAGGAGCGCTCTCACAGATCCTGGGGATTCAGGAAGTTTTCATTAAACATGCCAAACGTTGTCGATTTGAAAACACAAAGAATGGAGACAGGATGAAAGGGTCCTTACTTTTGATTGAGGTATGCACTTGATGATAAATTACTTCAGCTTTTTAAATCCTCTTGCTTGTTGGATAATGATAGCTTTTTAGCTAAAGCACACATCGAACTCACCGCTCCCATAATTCTTAGAAACTCTTAAAGAGCTTCACACCTCAGTGCCCGTGTGCATTTGTTGTATTTTACCAAACAGGGCCAATTGTGTGCATTTACAATGCGATAAACCTCATTATGTCTGCCCACTAACCAGTTGCGCATTATCTGGAATGGTTTATGGGGCTTATACAGGCCAATTTACCACAGCGCTTGGTTCCATTGTTGGTCCATGAATGTGATGCTTGTCTTAGCCTGACTGAGCTAATGTTACTCCTGCTTAGAATGAGGATGCTCTCTTCCTTTTCACTCTTTGTATTTAGGCGATTAAACCCCGGGGATTTTGCATCCACAGTGGGACATTATTGCCGTCACTGGTGCATGGCAAGTTGAATGCACCTTTTTGCATGTTAATCATTCAAGTCCTGCACTTCCGTGTGTTAGGAGAAATATCCCATTAAGTAACTTGAAAATCCAAGTGAAAGCTACTGGTTTTTTTTTAGAGACAAATGTTTATGGAAGTTAAAAATTTCCATGCTTGCAAAGTTTGTTATGCTTTTATTTGAGGATCCCAAGTTTAAAAAAATGAAATTTCTCAAGATATTGGGTTTGTATTTTCAGAGAAATCTGAGCATTAGAAAGACATTTTTATTTTCTTAAAATGAAGTCACAACTTAGTCTCCTTTTCTGATTACTGATCAGTTTAATCATCATGTGCAGTTTGCCTTGACCAGGAACTAAAATGTTGTGTCAAACACGAAGATACAATGCAATTTCTGCATTCCTTCAGTCGCTCTAATTGATGTCTAGTCAATATATATTTCAAAAATCAGTGTTCTGTGACCTGACATTTTCTGCCTACACATACTGACATGTTCAAACAACATCGCTGCTTTCGTGGAACCCACTAGTTCAGCTTTTTTTGTGGTCAGAAAGAACAGATGCAACATTATAAAACACCAAGTTAGCTTGTATATATCATTAATTCTTCTAATAAGAATTTGAATATTAACAAGTAAATACATAAAAGTAGTTGCTGTTACTTGCTGTGCCTCTTGTACCACATGTGGAGAGAAGTGAGAAGAGAGGCTGTTTATTTCAGTAATAACAGTAATACACTGTACTAATCTGTCCTCCTGTGCGAAAATAAGTACATCTTTATCTTTTGAATGCTATGGTTAATGTATTAGTTAACTATTTTATTTTATTTTTTAACAAAGATGGAAATGAAGCTGGGAAAGAGTAGAATGCATGCTGGTATTGTTATTGTAGCAGATCTGTGATAAATCACCCACATGCACGAATCATACATCAATAATAGCCTAATTTTATGCATGATCAGTGGTGAAGACTCAGAAAAATTCAATTGCATGAAAAACATTGTCAATATTTTGGAGACACAAAATCATTTTTACTAGAGAAATCATATTTTACTAATAGGGGACAAACTAATTGTGGTTTACCTGCAAATAACACCTTTCTGACGTGGCATGCCTGATCATTCGTAGAAAAAAAGAAGAAGAAACTACTTTCCGTGTCACAGTTTACCCCTACTGACTATAACAGAGCAGGATAGTGAAAAGTTAATCTGTAAAAGTCACATTAAGGGTTTCTCGATAAACCCACATATCATGATATCAACACAAATAGTCCTCAAATTATAGTACTCGTGTTTTCACTGATGAAAACATTTGATAATCTAGTGTCCCTGTTTACAGCAGCAATGACAACTGAACCCATATTCTTGTTTATCTGTCTGCCCTGTTCCCACCGCTCCTAACATCCCTCCAAACAAAAATTCCATTATTGTGACAACTCTCTGAGGTGTTTGTGGAGGCAGTGACAGGCAAGTCATACTCACTCGCCACATTTCTCTTGAAACCTAATCTCAAACATGGCCTTGTTCACCCACTGATAGGCAGATAAAGGTGGAAAACGCTGCCAATACACTTGCTGTCACCAGCTCCGCCTGGAATATGTCTTCTCTCATTAATATTGACTCTGCGCTTTGGTTTTATAGTATCTTGCAAGTGACCCATGAAAGATGAACTGGAGGCAGGCCTCGACGCTCAGTAGCCGATGATTGCGGCAGGAACGTCATCGCTACACCAGCTAACGTTAGCTCTAAATGGTGTTGCTCCACATAAAGTCGTGTGTATAGGCAGAAGAACTCAGGGGCAATTTAATATTTGTGGGTATTGATCGCGGACCCTGTAATGTAATTTCACCATCCTTTTTCCTCTTAGCAAATATTGGGGTTAAAAGGGGACCGTCACCCATCGTAAATCCTCTTCCGTTTCCCATCTGTTTCCTCTTCATAGCTCTCTCTCTCTTTCTGAATATCTTTTCCTCTCCCTGTCTCCTGTTGCCCATTGGGCAAGGGCCCAGAGGAGTAGACTTCTTTGGCTGATGGAATTTTATAGTTAGCTTTTTGGCAGACTCCTTCATTTCAATTCTATCCTTGTCACTCTTCTGGCGGCCCAGAAAGCTGTCTGTATGGAAAAATCATAAAATCCTGTCTCTGTCACCAGGCAAATTTAGATAACTAATTTTCAGATCAAATTATAAATCTTTTAACTTGGCTGCCTGTCTGACTGACTGGCTGTCAGAGAGTAGCCCACTGAGCAGAAGTTTGAGCAATCTTTGCCTACTCATCATTCCCTTGGAGGAGGCATATCAGTCTGTAGTGGCTGGCAGGGGTAGTGGGACCAGACAGAGTTACGGTCAGCTAAACCAAATGGAATGAAATGAATCAGTGAGTGATTCTCGGGCAAGTAATATGTTCATGTTCTATTACACACTGACATGATTGGAAGTCAGATACCAGGAAGTCGTGCTACTCATCTGGAGTGTTGTTGAAATCATGCTGTGTGTGTATCACAAGTGACACCACTGGAGAAGAAACTACCACGGCGTCCTTGTATAGTCAACTAAATCCAAGCACACACACACAAAACAATAAGAAAAAACTACAATTCCACTGTTTTGGGTTAAATATAGATCTTGAGGTGAGTGCTGCACATGCAAATACAGCTCAGCTGTTCATTTATCTGTGTGTAGTTGCAGATATCAGCCGGTAAAATCTTTTAGACCTGTTATATCTTTACAATATTACCCTGGATTTGTCATCATTTCTTGAAAAGCACACTTTCATGTTGTTGTCTAGTGTAAAATACCACTGTAGGACTCGGTAGATAACAAAGTTGAGACAATTACTTTATTCACATTTACTTTTTCTTTTTCTCTTTTTTTGTTGTGTTGTAACTCAAGCACACCCCTTTCTTTTGCAGAAGTGCACCTTCACCCCTGCTTAAAAGATCAAACTCACTTACTGTTTAGTGTTGCTGGTATAAAAATTGAACAAAAAAGAGAGCCTTAGGTCAACAACATATATCTAGAGGAAGTAAAACTCTGAAGTTTTCCATCTGCGAGTCTGTGGGAGTTTTATTAACGGTTGCCTTTGTCTTGAATTTGCTCTTAGAATGTCTCACCCACTTCCAGCAGCACGTGGCTCTTGGCAATCAGCCTCGGCTCTCTGTTGCTTTCCTCATACCTGCCGTGTAGGTCCATGAGGCATGCAAATCTGCTGGCACAGTGGTGCCGTGGTGTCGGATCTATTGAGATAGGCTTTATGGTTAATATCACCTGCTGGTCAGGGCCTTATTCCTGTACCGCATAAAACTGCTTCCTCCACTACCCAGTCAAGTGCTCATGCACATCCATAACTTTCACTCAAAATTTCCATTGAAAAGACTACCTAGACTGTCTCTTAATTTGTCACTGTACATAACACTATGTCAGTAGTATTATGCTGCTGCTGACAAGCTGTAATCACTGATAAAATGTTGGCCAGTATTGTTTTTTCTTGAGCCTTTGTTTTGAGTTGCCTCCCGTGAGATGTTTAGCTGAATAGTGTTCTACTGGTGTTATTAGTGTTACTTGAGTTGTTTCTTACGTTTGCCTAAAATCACACTATTGCCTAGTGAGTTGTTTCACTAACGGTTTTCAGTTGTGTTAACAAACCTTGTGTTTTTCTTTTTATCTAACCTCCTGGTCTCTGGGCTCATTTATGTTACATCCGCTGTCGCCTAGCAGAGCCGGGTCGTAACAGTGATCACAAATTAAATAAATAAAATAATTTTTGTTCTATTTAAAGGCAGAAAAATTCCCTTAGAAAAAAAAAGAAAATGATGCCTTGAATTTAAGTAGCTCTTTTTTTTGCAAAGTTAATAAATTATTGCGTTAAATAATCGAGATTACAGTATAATTTCTTTCATAGCCAAGCACGTGCACCTTATTGCTTTATTGTAGAAAATCCTAGTTCACTAGGACTGAAAATGAAACCCTTTTACTTTCACTGAAGTCTCCTTATGTTGCCATCCACCATACCTCACCCTTTTTTCCCTCTTCTCATGCTCCGTTGCCTGGTTCGCTCGTATAACATACAGCATGTAATACTTGAAGTCATTCAAGCAGGGTTTTTTTCTTGATGATGCTGTGTGTGGCGGTACTACCATATAAAGCTTTTTAGATGAACTGTCTTTGGAATGGCAATAGGTTTATCCAGGAAAAAAAAATACATCACACACGCACATGTGCGGAAGGAATTTCTGCCTGCCTCCGCTTTGAAGCCGCCATGCTAGAGCTGCCTGTGCGTTACTAAATCCCATTCTTAAAGAGCGCTTTACCCCCCACGTTTGAGAGGCCCTTGGCATTGGCAGAGAACACACACAAAGGCGCATGCACAAACACAATCTGCATGCCTGATGCAATGTTCAGTCACTTGAGCAAACAGTCACATTATGGTACATGAAACAGCACTGCAGTGTGCTCTTATTAGTGAAATGGTACTTACACACTTGCTCAGTTCCTCTTCATAGGTCATTTACTGTATACAACACTGGAAGGGGCAGTTTAAGTTTGATTTGCTACATTGCTGAACTATTGTGAGTATTGCCTCATTTTGATTTTTTCTTTCCTTTTCCTATTGCTCTTCGAAGACCTATGTATGACAGCAGGAGCTTTCCCGATGAAGGTCCGTCTAAAGCTAAGGTTTTGAGAGAGAAAAGATGACGATCAGAGAGAGAAGGGTACAGGGGGATAGATGAAGGGATGAAGGAAGGCTGTGGCCCCGTGAGGCACCTGGAGCTGTGGTGTTACTGAGAAATATGGTGTGTGTATCTGAAATCCTACTGGATAGCCTTTGGCACAGTCTGCCGTGTTTGTTACATGCAGTCCTTATGTGAAAAATCACCTTCAGCCACTGGAGGAAGCCCGATCTCTGGTGCCAAAGCTTTTTCAGCATAGTTTTCCTGTTGCATAAGAAAAGCAAAGTTCAAATGGAAGTTGCAGTAGCAATTCAGAGATCTGAACTGGATACATTTGGAAGGAAAATGTATCCTGCATGTGTTTGGCATGCATATCGTCCTGATCCTGATCTTCATGTTTGAACTCAGTATTTCTGAGCCGTCTACATTTTTTTTCTCCATAGGTTTGCTCGCATTACCATGTCTTCCAGGCACAGCTAACGTCTCCTGGTACTGAACCTTTAGACTTTGATATTTTCAGTAGCCTCCCCCACCTCCCAGTATCTTGCTAACCCCTTGTTGGTAGAGTGGAATTTGAATAAACTAAGAGAAAGCAGTCTCTCCGTGTGTTCTGTTATATTTCAGCATGAACACACCCTGGGCAGCATCTTTAACCATAGTGCTCCTCTGTGACCTGCCGGGATCAACAGGGAGGAGTGCAGAGATGGAACGAAGGCACGGAGGAAGAGATGTCATTACCAGGCTGTACTCCAGGGTTTAGCAGTTCACTGCAAAGGTTAACTGGTCTCACTGCTTGATATTAGTCGGCATGGCTATCATTTCCCAGGATATTTTTGGCATCCTGATATTCTCAGTGGTCTTCTTTCAATTGTCATTCAAAAGGTGGCCAATGGAGGCGACCCGCTGTGCTGAATCGAGTAGTGAAGAAGTTCCATATGCACCCATCTGTTGATGTCTATTCTTATGAGACTCTGATATCTTCATTTCCTTCTTAACACAAGAGATCACTTGTGAATGGCTGCAGAAAAAAAAAGCAAGGGTCTCTTTTGAGGGAATAGGTCTAGAAATAATATTACATTCTTACAGCAATAATAATAAAACTCTCCATCTTTCTTTTATGACTCTGCAGTAAGTGAGTTGTTTCTGCATCTCAGTACTGAATAGAGAATAGGCAGGGAAGGCAGCACACAAAGCAGAGAGGCAGGGGCACTGGTCTTTGATGAATGTCTCTATCTCCAGGCATTAGGTGTTCTATTTTTCATAGCCGGCCCTTCGGCCATGCTGGAGCGCTTGGGCCTCACATGCGCATTTGTGCAAGGTGCCACAATCCTGAGAGGTAGTGACTAATCCAGGCCTTCTACCTGGGGATGAAAGTGGCTGCTACCAGCACAGCCGAAAGGTCACACCTGTCAGACGTGGGGGAAAAACAGGCCAAAAAAGGAAGGCGGCACTGTAGTGGTCTCTGCTTGAGAAGCTACAGTGTCTTCAACGTGTCTCGAGTTCACCTTGCAGACACGTGTCCAACAGATGCACTGACCAAGATGGAAATACTGTGTGCATATGACAAGGCTGTTACCTATTCTCTTACTTCATAACAGAGTCTTACTGGGTATGTTTTTCTTTTCTTTTTGGACAGGTGAAGTTTTTTAATAATTAAACCAAGGTTAAAGTTTGTGTTCACTGTTCAGGGATTTCTTTTTAATATCTCTGTAATAAATCATTTGCTAATTGATTTGTGTTTACTATAAATGTGCAAGTTAGCAGTAGATGCAGATATCATTTTGATTAAATGTCTGATTTGTATATCGAGACCACACATTTGCTGCCAGATAAAGACATGCAAGCTCTCTTCTAACTAAAGCTTTGCAATCCACTTTCTGCTTTTTGAATGTAGTGTTGCAGTGTTGACATTTAACCAATGTTCTTGGCGCATGGGAGACGCCATTGCACCTCACCATCAGCTAGGCAGCATGCCATGCTTGGGACATCAGCCTCAATTCAACAGGCAAATTAATCTTGCTTTGTTGGAGTAGTCAAGCCCAGCCTAGGAGAGAGTTCGTTTAGCTGTTACTCTGCTGATGCAAGTGCTTTCTCTCGAGTTTAGAGTCTTCATTTATGGGCTGTTAAAGATCTCTCCATCTGTTATTAGGCAGGACCTGAACACAGATGCTTTGATGAATAGGTGCTTCTACTGCTATTGAATGGGCTGCAGACTCTCAATGGAGACAAAGTAATAGCGTGGATATCAGAAGAAGTAGTTTTTGTTTCCTGAGTCTTCAGTGTAAATTTGCAAAGTTTCCAGTCTTACTTGATTACCGTGGGAGGGGGCTAGGTTTGGGATGTAAGTGGAGGAAATCAGAGTGGAACTGCATTGCTTTTGCTTTCTCTGCAAATTTATTTTGATATATTTTCTATTTACATGCACACAAACATCAATTCAAAGACCCAACGCCGAGCGCACACACACATTCACATTCACCTTCTTCACACATAGTTGTTGTGTTCCACTTTCAGTACAGATCCTCTCTCTCACCCTTATCTGTTAGCTGTGCTGTCTGTGTGATGAGAAGATAATCTCTCAGTATGGGTTTTTCATGGGAAGATATTTCATAGATCATGTTTTTCTTCTGATGGGGTAGCACCAGACAATTTGAAATCCTATTTATCTAGCTAACAGGGAAGGGGAGAGGAAATGTATCTGTGGTTATTAGAGATGATACAACCCCAATGCAGACATGAGAGGGAGATCAAAGCTGAATCCGATGTACCCAACCCACTGCTTCGAGGTTTGGAAAATGCCGAGCTTTTTTCTTGCTTTGTCAGTTTGAGTGCATGTGTTATTTTTGGTGTTTTGTTTTTTTTTTGCTTGGTTTTTTTTTGGTGTGTACATTCCTGTGTTTACCTGGTCAGAGCTCAGTCTGTTCCCATTTTAAATCCGTCCAAGTTTAGGGTCAGCACTGCAAACACAAACATTAACACAAATACAAACACACTTGCATACCTCCCACTCTGCTTCTGGCAAGGCCCATCTCCATTCTCCTAGGACTGTCATTGTCATAAATCATGCTTGTCCCCTCCATCATAATCTGCCCGCTGAACCTGTGTAGGGATTGGACATCATTAATGTCCCTGCCAAATCATTTTTACCTGTGCCCAGTTTTTTGTCCCATTCATTCTGCCTATTTTCTCCCTCTCTTTTATTTATTGCACATTCTTGAAAGTTTGTTCTCAGGTTGGAGAAATGACTAGAAAATGATGGTCTGTGGGTTTTGTGTGCTTTGCTGATAAGAATGCAGAATATTTCAGTAGCAGAGATTACGCACGGGTATGCATGTGTTAAGTTAATCAAGATAGACCCATCAACCTTTACTTAGTACAAGCTGCATAAAACGTAGTACATCCTTATTTCTCATCCAGAGTTAGGGAGTGAGATGGAGGCCCCCCACTTTGTATATGCAATTAGGATTTTATTGTGTAAACTTTTTCTTTTGTTTCACACAAGCTGTGTAGATGAATGTGGGCAAGTCTATAGCACCAGTAAAGCACAAGACTGTGAACTTTGGGTGATCCAGAGGTTTGGATCACCAGTCTGGCACCCATCAGTAGCAGAAGCGTAGGGCTAAGGCCAAGCCGGCAGAGCTTGATTAATTTCACACAGTGACAAAGACACAAAAGGCCAACAGCAGGCGGTAAAAGGCCAAAGCAAAACTACACTCACTAACATCAGAGAAACTAAGCTGGAACCCGGCAGTCTGCACTGTTACACATACCTCAGCAAATACAGTAATACAACATTTCATCGTCTCTGGTCTCTGCCTATGTGTGTGTGAGTGTGTGTGTGTGTACTATTGCTGGATTACAGAGTGACCCTTTGTGAGTCAGCATACACGCCCGAGTGTATTAGAAATATTTATTATCATTCTTTAAGCTCTATATAAACTTCTCAGGTCCAAATCATGTGAGGTAAAACAATGCTCTGTGGCTTGTCTGGTTCTTATTGCTTGCTTTGTAGCGCTCTATTAGCTTTCAGGCTTAGTCATGCATCCTCATAATGGCTAGACACCTTAAACCCACTTCTCTCTCCGGATGAATGTTTTGCTGATGATCTGTTGCCTCACGTTGTGTCTACACACATAATCTCTTGCAACTTTTGAAGTCAACAAAAGGTAATTGAAGTGTTGCTTATTCTTAGAACTGGGGTTGTTATTCAGCTGAATCTCTTCGGAAAGCATTGGAGAAAAGATGAATATCACACTAACGTGGACCTTTTGCCCCCATATTGTGCTTGTCCTATGCATGATTTATCGAGATTAGTCCCTTATGGAGAGGATCATCGAAAAAGGACAGAGGTGTGTTAAACAGGTCACACATTGGAAACCAGCATCAGTGCTCCTTCTCATTTATTAATAGTGTCAGCGTTGTTTCTCTTCCTTCAGGCTTTTTTTTGTAGTCCTTTTCCAAACTTTTAGTCAGTAGTTGCAGCTCTTGGCTTCACACCCGAGGTCCCAGAGCTAGATACAAGAGCACAAAGTACAGAGTTCATTAGGCCTTCACATTGCAATCAATGCAGCAGAGACAACAGTGAAAACCTAAATTAGATCCTGTGTGACTTTAGCTGCTTAACTGCTCAGTTGTTAACCCCATCCGCCACAACAGTGGGAGCACATGAGTGGGAAACAAATGACAAGAAGGCTTATTGCATCTTTCAAGGTTTTTTCTTCCTGTCATTATTTGACACTTTATGTAACTGTGGAAATTTGTCCACTTTGTCACCTCATCTACATGCAAAATACCCCGCGTCTTCGTGCTTTCGGGAAACTTTTGGGACAATATTGAGCCACCTGCTGACCTTGAATTGATTGGTGAGTGGTTGGAGTGTAGTACATTATCTTGAAAGCAGTGTGGGTGAGTCACTGCAAGGGCTTATTTTTAGTTTGAGCTAATGGAGAAAAAAATCCATAAGTCTCTGTAATGATCTTATTGATGGAATTTCAACTCACAAAACCCAGTCCATCAGTTGTCTTTTATCCATTTCATCACCTTTTGTTAACATTCGCTCAGTAGCTGGACAACTTAGGTGGATTAGGGAAAAAAGCTCACAAGCACATATAATGCATTGCAATGAGAATGTAAATGGATCAAGCACATCATTTCTTGCTAATTCAAGTAAAGCTGTGCAGAAGCTTCTAGCTGTAATGTTTATTAGCAAGTTTAGGTCCAGTCACAGTTTTTCCAGATTTGTCCAATAGTTTTTACATTACTCACAAACAGATTTAGAATTTTTAGATTTTATGAAATACAGATATTTTGTATCTAATTATATTTTGGACTGGTAGATGTGGCACTTGTGGTACTATGAGGCCATTGTCCAAAAGGAAGAAACCTGCAAAGCCAAATGCTCTTTTAGCCATCAAACAATTCCCTTATTATGATAAATAATGGGAAGACTTAAACAGGTATCATCCAGATAATGTAGAAAAGACAAAATAAAATGTTGATATCTGAGTTTATTCTCACATTTTGCTTGTTTTTCATGTAAAAAGAAATCACGTCTTTCGTGTACTACACTGCTACAAGTAGATGCGCAACTTAAGACTGCCCTCTCTGGCTAGTATGTATTCAATTTTACTCCCTCTACTTTTCTCACTCTCTTCTACCTGACTTTCAGTGAGCTGGCTGACATCTGCTCCTATCTTCATAGAAGTGTCATTGAAATTCAGTGCAGGCGTGAGCCCTGCAAAGCACAGGGAGAACTGCTTAGGGGAATATTCTGCACCACACACAAACATAACCCAACAAACGTACGTGTGCAAACACGGGCTCTCAAGCATGCACACACTATTGTGTGAGCAGAACCATATTAATGTAAGTGCGCATACACACAAGAACACACAGACATGCAAAAAAAAAAAAAAAAAGCTCAAAATTTGTGTTACAAGCTTTCCAGCGGTCCTACTTGTCAGGCATTAATTAACTGTGGCGTCAGTGGCCTTTAGTTAATTATAAAAATAAATAAATAAAAAAAATTCAAAAAGCAGTGCTGTGTTTATAAAAAAAAAAAAAAAAAAAAAAAAGGAGAGAGAGCTGAAGTTAACTGAGTAAAATTTGGGTACATTTTTGAAACGAACGCCCACTGTGCATATGGCTGTGTATATATGTGCATTGGGATGTTAAAGTTGTTACAGTACAGCTACAGAAAATCAATAGGCTAAGGCCAAAGTTCTGATCGAAGGAGTTACAGACATTAAGGTTCCAGGACCTAAAACAGAGGATCATGTAGGCGCTCCAAAACCATACCCGTTTCTGTAGCCATAAACTTCCCACTAATTCCCCAGTGGGGGAAGTTATGTTACAGCCTTCACAATTACCAATTCAAACGGTTAACAAAGAACACAATTTATTTGGAGACTGCACAGACAGTAAGGACCACACTGGTGTGAGCTTAAATCAAAGTAATTAAACTTTAAAAGAAATTAAACTAAAAACTATTAAATCATCATCATATCATCCATATGATGATATCTGACCAAAGCATGGTGTATGGTATAAGAGTTGCATCACATGTATGTACAGGAGTGTGCAAGGCATCTTCTTTTGACAGTAGTTTAAGGTATAAAGTGTAAGTAAATGGTTCTTGCAAAAATACAAAAAAAATACAAAATTACATGATCGGGCATGTGCGCATTTTTTCCTTTATTGATCAATTTTTTAATTGAGCTCTTAAGTGTGTAATTTATTCGCTTTAAATATGAAGATTGCTCTGTGCTTGAGTTTTCCCCCTGATCGTGTTTCATTGATTTCTTTTTCTTATTCACATGCAGACATTTAAATTTCATCTTCAAGTTTCCACAGTTCAAAAGGTTACAGTGGTTCACTCGCTTGCTATTATTTGCATAGACTTTTAATGAGTAGTTTCTGGATTTTCCTTTTCATTTAGCCAGTAGTACACTTTGGTTTGAGTTTAACTGATGATCACTGCTTTGCCCCCTGGTGTCAAGTGATGATTAGGACTCCAGCGTTCCTCAACAGAATATTTTTGGGCAACATTTCGCTTCAGTTACCGTAGATGAAAGTTGTCATATTGCAGGTCAAATTTGAGCTTCAGGTGAAAGCCCAGAGTTTGCTGACGTCGCTTATTTTTCGCCCTCACCTTGTTTGTATCAGGAGCACAGCCAGCAGGATCTACATACTCGGTGCTTGTGTGTGGTTTCTCCAAAACCTGAGCTGTCTGGTGTGGGTCAAGCTAAGGGTAAAAGTGTGAAAGACAAAGGAAGGAGGTGAGCCACTTAAAAAAGGTGAACGCAGTCACCCTTGTTACTATAGCAAAGGTCAAGGTGGAAGTCTCAAAAATAGGTTAGCCTACACCAAAGACTTCTAGTTTAACTTTGGCAAAGTTTATGTGGTGAAAGGTTGCAACATAAGTGCTACAGGATGGAAACTTCATAATTGTTGTTGCAGCAGCACCTTCAAAGAAACTGCCCTGCAACAAAACCCCGCCAGAAACCACAAAAACCCCGCACATAGAGCTTTCGATAAATGATTTTATTATTTGTGATATAGTTCCTGGTAGAAACCTTTCATTCACGTGTGCCTATTCCTATATGGTGTGCTGATATCTAAAGATACGTCAGGGTTTTTCTGTAAGCATCAGAGCATCTTGTTTGGAAAATAAAGGCTCGTATATAAAAAAAAGTCCTTTCTTTAATAATAATGGAAAAACTCTAATATAAATGTGTATTCAGCCCTATGGTTGAATGGTTTAATGTATATACATTTTTTATATCTGACCTGTCAGTGTATTCATAGAAAGCAAGCCCTACCTCATAAAAATATAGAAGCAGCAAACCATAAGTAATTGAATTACTTTGCCAAACTATTGTGGGCATCTTTGTGTTAAAGGAAAAAAGAGGGGGTGGAGTTATTGTTGCTTCTGCCTTTGTGGGCTCATCCTCTAGACTAGGGCTGGGCCATATGATACCGTTCACGGTAATACCGGTGTAATGTTGGGCAACTATAGGAAAATGAAATATCACGATAGAATATGGGTAAAACACGCATGCGCAGTGCTTTTGTTTACATACGCACATGGCGGAAAAAGCATGGCGGCGATGCAGAATGAGAAGGGCGAAAGCGGATCGTTGAATGAAACAGATGAACCAGAACTGGTTTGTAAAAATGCTGCAGCTTCAGTGGTGTGGAACTGGTTTAGCTTTCGTCCCGCAGATACACAACAAAGCACTATTTTTGGTAGCGCATGCTAGCGGGCCGTCGTTATTACCGTGTTGTTTGGAAAATACGTCACACTTAAAATCAATCCTTTGATTTTTCTGAAAGTCGACAGAGCCCCTTATAATCCCGTGTGCCTTATGTATGAACTCTGGTTGTGTTTACTGACCTCGAGACGATTTTATGTACACGGTGCTGGAAAATCTGTCAAATGTTCCAGTGCGACTTTGCTAAGCTACGAAGCTGCACCGCTTGATGGATTGTCGGAGCGTTACGGCTATCGTAGGCGGAGCCTCGCGGAGTGATACGTACTGTGCTTCAACATAATGTTACCGTATTGTGTGTGTATAAGCTCTTTTTAAGTTTTGTGGATATTATACATGGTTATCCTGAGGATATGTCGGCCAGTTTCCACTGGAAATGCTGTTTGGTTAAACTGTCAGCAAAGAATTTGCATTTGCACTGTTACATGTTTATATAACTTTAATGCAAAAACAGCTGCTTGTTTAAGTGAAAATACATTGATTTTTTTTTTAACTAATAAAGTTGTGGAGTTGTAAAGTATTTTGTCTCGTGTCAATTATATCGTCAGTTACATCGTTATCGCACATTTTCAAATGTATATCGTGATAAATATTTCTGGTCATATCGCCCTGCTCTACTCGAGACTGTGGTGATCAGCACAGAAATGCAGAAACACCTCGATGCCTTGGCCACAGACCAGAGTTTAATAAATAAACTCTGCAATGCTTTTTTTAACCAACCCAATACTGCATTGTTGCTTTTTTCTTCTTGTGTTTTCTGTTTCTTCTCAGTCTGCTACTGTTTTGTAGTGAACTTGTCTTGTCTGGACACAAAGATATTAGACACAAAGACAAGCTATTGACTTGATTATTGAAAGAATGTTGTAGGCCTAATTGTGTCCGTGTTATCACCAGGTTGTAGTTGCCCAGACGTAGGAGAATAAAGCTGTCTGATTTTGTTTTCTGACCACAACAGGCAGAAGATGGAGAGTGAAAATAAATAAAAGAGGAGAAAAGCCCCTGGTGTGTACAGATAAACACATATTTCTTTGTAGCTTTTACCCACGTTTCAAAAAACACCTGACTTTGGATGGAGTAAGATAGCAAGGGAAAAGAATAAATATGGGAAGAGGAAAAAAAAGGCAGAATTGTAGATGGACGATGAGAGGAAGAGATGAAATACTTGGCCACATGGTCTGGGGGGAAATCCCCCACTGTGCTGGGAGCCCTGCGCCCTGGTGGCTAGATGAAATGTCTTATCTGTCGGCACCAGAACTCTGTCCTTTAAGTAGGGCTAGGGAAAAGTCATTGTCCAGCCAACCAGCATCTCAACTGATCCATGTTCCTGTTGACCTTTACTGTGACTGCTGTCACACTCACATGCCAAACTTTAGATTGTGTTAAATGTTGAATTTCTCATTTATTAAGTGAATCTTCCACACTGGTCACTTTGCGATTGTTTTGTGCAGAACTTATTTTCTTTGGTGGTTGAGTCATCAGCATTATTCATAGGTCATGTTTATATTATAAGAAAAAAAGGTGAGACATGAGACACTTTTTCTACCTGTCGGTAGACTGTGTATCCATTCTTGTGGTATCTTTTCTCTATAACTAATACAACTAATTTATCAACTCCTAATGAACAGGAAATTAAGTTATAACATAGCTGTCGTGCTGCTTCATATGCACTAATTGCTCAGATTCTATCTTTATTATTGTATTATTTTTACATAAAGCAGTAGGATGTGCTAGTAATTTTCATTTATTAGACATAAAGAAGCACTAATTGTTTTTTCCCTCTCTTTCTTTCTTTGTTTTTTGTGATTGATGTCTTGATTTTTGGAGGTTAGAGTGGGGACCATATGCTTTATTATGTTTTGATTTATTACACCCCAAAAATGTGGACCTGAAGTGGACCAGCCTGCCCTGGTCCACTTCAGAATAGCCTTAATGTGTAACACAGGTATTCAGTCTATCTAGTTATTCTGCATTTCTTTAAAATAATCTCACGCACCCATATTGTAAATGGCCTGTATTTGTATAGCGCTTTTACTAGTCCCCCAAAGCTGACAAATACTAATTTTACTGTTACATCTTCTATTAGATGACTCCAGGTTTTCAATAATAGCGAAAAATTATGATTGGCAGGCATAACCGCTGCCAAAACACTGGTGGTTCAGAGGTGGCTTCCACCACATGACCTGTCAGTGAAACACTTGTTATGCATCTTGTTGGATCTTTTGTAGCTTGAATCATCCTCAGCTAGAGTTCATCATGCGAAACCCTCAACTTTCCAAAATGGCTAAATGGAATTAGAGATATATTTATATGTATTTATTCTTTCTTTACTTTATTCTTTGTAACTCCTTGGTTTGTTGTGGGTTTCATCGTCTTGTGTTATTTTGTGGTCATGGCCGCATCATGATGTGTCAGTAGGGTGAGTGTGGTTGGATGGGAATGGGCGATGAGTGGTTAATAGTAAGGGATAAAGATTGCATTGAAAAAATACTCCCACAATCTTTGGCAACAAATTGAATGATAATCTGTTTTTGTCAAAGATATTTGACAATAGGAACTCCATAGGCGACTTGGTGAACTTATCTTGTAGTGATCGTTAAAAATCTATTATCATTTTGGACATTGCATCCAGGCTTTAAATTCTTATTTCATCCAGTTTTGCTTTTTGAAAAGTCCTCACATTTCAAACTAATCATCTTCTTCTCCGGTCCTTCCTTCTTGCATCTTTTGAATCTTTCTTTGTTTCTGACAAGGAGGTTATCACACATTAAGCGTTTGTCTTCAAACGCACCAACTGTAACAGTAGCTGGCAGACAGATTGTGTGCCAGCCTGTAGAAAAGTAATCTACATTTGAAATTACCTGTCACTTCAAAAAAAAAAAAAAAAAGCAGCTCCATTTATGTTCTTCCCTTCTGTGGCACTAGATAGATGCTAAAGTACCATGACCGCAACTTTATTGATATCTGCACGCATGAACGCATGGCAGGCATGTGTTTAACGTGTGCAGGTGCGTCCACGGGGTGACATTACTTTCTGATTTGTTGAGTATCTCTGTGGCACCAGCTGGCAAAATCTCCAGGCTGTAGCACATGAAAAATGAACTTGCTTTGATATTATTATGTATTAAAGTGGCTATCAGATTTAATCCTTCCTTAATCAAAGGTGTCAGAATGCTCTAACCCCTGGTTATGAGGGCCAAAGATCAGTTCCCAAAATGATGATAATGCTGTTAAAAGGAAATAATGAAGAGTATACGATAGACTTATGTTGTACGTATGTCGATTTCTTTCTAAACAGTAAAAGAAGTAGTATTTGAAGAAGTCTCCAAACATGATTATTTTAAGGTTTTTGTGTGATTGTACCATCATCGTCCTTTTATCTAAATAACAGCTGTTCCAGTTAGGTAAGAGCATGTGTACTTCTCCCAAGTTGTTTTGGTAGATGGTATGTTTTATGAAATTTCATAAGACATATTTTAGTTCATCAAATCATCAGAAACGCCAGAAAAAGACATCATTTTTGTCAAATAAGGTAACAAAGGCATTGCCTTTGTACAGAATGATCAAGCTTACTGCCGCATGCCGTCACCCCCAAAGGCCCATTCTGAGCCATACACAAAACCCTGTTGTGCATATGTGCATATGTGTGAGAAAGATAGAGAGGTCGCGCAGCAGACTGAATGACAGAGGCATGTCTGGCCTGGAAGCTATCTCCTAGCACTAACTTCCAGGCGAGACATGTTACTGCTTATGTGGTTTTCCAGTAAGCTGACAAAGAAGCTGAATAATGTATCTATCAGTCTGCCTGAGTGTGTTGAGCACTGGGCACTGAAGAAGCTGCCAGCTTGTTATAAGCTCATTACAGGTGAAGATGACATGTGGGGGTGCAGGCGCCTTGGCATTGTCTCCCTGCCCTGCCCTCGATAGAAGGCACTGCACTCAGTCACTCCCCGTGGCATACAGAAAGGTAGACAGAGGTGATAGAGGAGGAGGGAATGAGCCTCAATGCTCCCCTAACCCCCCAAAATGAAATTGACAGGCTCGGTGAAGTAATTGCTCCCAGCACTATTTTCTTTGGCAGGAAATACTGTTATCGACAAATAGGGGATTCAATAAGCGGCAGGAGATGAGGCTCTAGGCTGTGGTCAAAAGGCTGTGTCTGTCCTCTACTGTAGAGGTGTTCTATCTTTCTGCCCTGCCCTTTCTCCCCGTACTCTCTTTTTGTATCTCTTCCCTAGTTTTTCTTATCACCCTCATACCCGCTGCTTCTTTGACTTTTCATGTCTTACTGCTGCATCACACACCATCTCCCATCCCTCCATTGCTTCCTTTCTGTACGGACTGTTTTTGACAGTTTTGTGCTGTTGACCATTTTTTGAGAACCTGATGGGAGGAAAACTCTATTACCCAGTGGTCAGCAGGTAATCCCCCCTCCTGCTCCTCAGATTGTTTCTCTGCTGCCAGTATGGGAGTGTAATGTTGATATTATCCCAAAGGATTCTATTGATTTGGGCTAGGGTCATGAAAAAACAGTTTATGGTCAGTGTCTTTGGTTTCCAGAGGTCAGAGCCTGTGGTGAAACCAGAGCTCTAGTGTTTCTGGATATAGCGGTATGCTTGCTGGGAACTATTGAGGGGTAAGAAGATTAATAAAAAGTGGGTGATGCACTTGCCTCTCACTGCCCAATGCTGAGGAAGTATTTCTCTGCAAATCGTGTCTCTTAATCAGTTGTATCCAAAAATAAAACGCCAGTTTAAGCAGCATTACATTTATATATTTTTCCCTCTAACAGTATGCAGTGGTTTTTCCTGCAATGTTTTGATAAACTTTTATATTATTATGGCTTTGATTACTTTGCTCAAAAGTGGAGGTATTTAAGGATGCCACATCTGTGAAAGTCTGAATTCGTCAAATAAACTTTTTCTCAAGTTTGTAAGAGTTTCTTATCAAAACTGTTCAGTTACTGAACCATGATATGGTGAAGCTGGAAGCCTCTGAATTTGAATCTGGTCTCCTCTGGGTAATCTATCTAACTCCTGCTGTAAAAAGACTTTTGGTCAGTTGTATTGCTTGTTATTCCAAATTGCCTATGGAGGAAAGGTAAAGAACTTAAGGGTGTAAACAAGGGTGCTGTATAAATGTGTGAAAAGGTGAATGTGGCTTTATGCTTTCAGTGATCAGTAAGACTAGAAAAGCAGTTTGTAAATGCCAGTCCATTCCTTTCCATTTCATCAAGCTCTACAACAACCAACATCAAGCTTTTGCCAATTTGCAGGTATCTGGTCTTCAGATTTAGGTGAAGTGCACTAATGTGATTTTAACACTCACCAGGCATTATTTTCCAAACTTTACTGAGCAAAGTTCTGACATGACCTCTCCACTATCTACCCAACTGAGCTGCTTTAGCTTTTGTTGTTGTCAAAACTGAATCGCTGCAGACAGCAGTGTGTTTTCAACACTCTGTCCTTCTGTACAGAAACAAAAGGTTTGGTTATCTGACTGCTGTGATTCTGCTTTTTCAGGGGATAAGCAGCATATTACACCAACTCTCAACAATGCTCATTCTGATAATCTAAATCTAATTATTTTTCTTCTACTTTTTTAGGGGAAGTAGCTTTTAAATAGCTTATATGCTGCTTGTGCATGCTTAGCATGATTGGATCTGACACTTAATGGTAATGCACCATCTTAATCAATAGTTTTAATGACTTAGGTCCATTTACTATGGAAGATCCTTGTCCAGGCTGTATTGGGTAATGAATACTCTAGATCCAGTCTTTTTCTTATCTACTTGACAGAGAAAAATACATCTTTGAGGCTCAACAGAAAAGTAAGTATTTTCAATTAATGAACACTTAAGCGTACCAGTAAAGGCAGTATGTCTAGTAGCTCATCGGTCCAGTTCCTTTTCAGATAGAGTCGAGATCAAGACATAAACATCTTAACTGGTATGGATCAATTGTTATTTCATCTAAAATAAAAGCCTAAATGTAACATTTGGAATTAAAAAGGTACTCAGACACTCAACCACAGCTCGGTGATACAGTGGTTGGACTGGTGCCTCACAGCCAGAAGGTTCTGCATTTGAAGTGAATTGTTGTAGTTTGTATGTTCTTGCTGTGCCTGTTTGAACACGTCAGGACCCCATCTGTTGTCATTCTCTTAAGCCATGTTATTTTTCATTTTTTAGCTTTTTAAAAGAGTAAAAGTAGAAACAGCTAACTGCTGTCCCTAAATAATAATTTGTTACCATGTCTGAATCAACTGATTCATATCACGATATTAATTCAGAGTGCTTTTTATCAGCTACTCTTTTAGGGATACACTGTGGCTTCTGAATATTTTTAGTGAAACAATGAAGATTATTACATTGTGATTGAAAATGCTAATTACTTGAACTCTGTGCATATCAAATTTAATAAAGTAGAGTCATTAAATTATAAGTCTAACAACACGCGCACGCGGATGCACACTGAGTTATTGGGTTAAAGGTTCATCGAGTTAGACACAAATGATATGAACTTTTCTTTGAGAACTGATTTCAAAAACATAAGCTCTACCACTCAAGGATTAAAAATACATATGTTCTTTGAAGTACCTTAACTGCCAGGAAAGTGTAATTGTTATGTAATTTCTATGAAACAGTTTTACATCACTGTCAGGCTTCAACCTTGAAATCTATTTCAAGGTTTGTATTTCTCATTTCGCCTCGTTGAGAGTTTGGAGTATCTGTCTCTCTACTCCAAATTGAATAAAAATCTATTACATTTTGCATTTCTATATATGTGGTTTTATCATTTGCTTCTTACAGTTACTATTGTAGCTTTTCTCTGGCTGTCAACATTTTAGAATTTTTAAGGAAAGAGGCGTATGGTTGTTAATGTTTGCAATATTTAGATTCCAGAGTATAATTACCGATTAGGTTTCCTGTATGTAGAAGTTTTAATACTTAAGCTAATGATAAGTCATATTTTCAGTCACAAAGACAGAGTCACACAGGAGAGTTGATTATTTTTTAAAGAAAAATAAGAGATTAACAGTACAAAAGAAGAATGGTTCATGCATTTGAACAAAAAAAACCCCAAAACTTTTCTTTTTCAACTGGAATTTGTAGATCCATCATTAATATTCTTACAGCCGATACAGTATATAAGCTACGATGTGTGATTACATTTCTTCTGGTAATGAAATGAAATTGCTTTTGGCAGGAATCACTCAAGTAATTTACAGAATGTGATTTAGCATTTTCCGGAATCTAATACATATGAGAGATTCTGTGCCATTATTCGGTCAATCAGTCTGTGAGCTCAGTTTACACTGAAAGCTCAGAATCAGCGGTAGCTTGCTGTTCCTAGACTGCATCTGGTTTTTGCAACAAAAAATGTGCTTCTTTCATGTTCACTGTGCATTGCAGGAGATCAGCAAGCTTCTCTTTTCTCTAGATAAATGAGTTAGCTTATTACTTCCCAAACTGGCTATTAGCACAGCTCACATTGTAGGAAACCAGCAATCCAGGGATGAACACGGCGGATATGATTTTGCCTCCGAGTCTGGTGTAGGCATACATTCTGCATTGTCTCTTCATGTGATTTGTATGGTACCTTGGTCATGTTAGCAATGAAAACAGAACTGAAATTGGTAAATTAAATTAGTTTGCGGAGCGCGCACCACAAGGAGAAGCAGGGTTAGTGTTGTATTCTTCAGTTTGCATGTGGAGCTTTTTCATTTATAGTCCAGTTTTTCATTGATCGCTGTAGTCCAATATATAGTGCAATGTTAACTCCACTGTGTGCTTAGACAGTGAATGTAAAGCGAGTGTCAGTGTGTTTCACTGTTGTGCTGAAAATGTGTGTATCGCTGCCAATAGATGCCAATAGTCTCATTGTGTAAGTATCAGTGTAGCAACAGATCCCTGTGGAGATTAAACACAAGAATCCATTTACTTCAAGCAGGAGTGGCTGCAGAGAGCATGTGCAGCCTGTTTTTGGCTCTCTGTCAGTACAGTCCATCATTAGAGTCTTGGCTGACTAGGAAAGGGAAAGTGGCTGGTGCAGCTTCTCCTTCTTCTAAAACATAGATGTCCTAGCCAAATGTTATTATTATAATTATCATGTAATAAAAAGATGAAAAGAGATTTTAATGTGAAAAAGTAAAAAGTAAAAAAAAAGGCCCACATACTCATACTACTACATACAACACACTGATAAAGGGATTTTTGATTAACACTAACAAATTCTTCTTTTTGTTTTATTCACCTGCAGTTTTTCATTCGCTTCTGTGTATTTAGGGAGATATTGTTCCAAAAGTTGAGTTATAGTATGGTCTGCTGATCTCTAATAGCTGTCCCACTGATACTTTGTTTGCAGGGTGGACTGAGGAACAGTAAGCATGAGTGTACCCTTTCTTCCCAAGAATACGTCCATGAACTGCGTTCTGGCATCACAGAAGAAAAGCTGCTCAATTGCCTGGAATCCCTCCGAGTGTCTCTCACTAGTAACCCTGTCAGGTTAGTAAATGAAGCTTTTGTCACATTCTGCCAACTGTCTTGTTCTCGGGCAAAAATCTGAATGATAAGGAACCCCACCCCCACAAAAAACATTTCTAAAAGATTTTTTATTATTGGAAACACATTTTTGCTGTGAAGGATTGCTGTTCTGATGATTTTAGCTATTACTGTCCCCACACATTATGCACTTTCTCCACAGTTTTCCCTCTAGTCCTTATATATAAAAAAAAAACATATAGATCTTTAAAAGCATCATTTTAACTCATGTAGTTCATTCATCGTGTGGTTTTTAAGATCTTATTCTTCTGTTCTTTCCATTTTACTTCCTGTATTTTCCCACACAGTCTGCATTTGTAGTCCAGTTTGTTTCGTTAATGGAAACTCAAAAAGCAAGCTTTTGCTAATGAGCACATCTGGCTATAATAAACAAAAACAAACATAAAAGGGGACTTTTTCTTTAATCCTGTGTGAACCTGTATCACTTGTTTGCTTTTCTTTTGGGTCATTTGCTACAAGGCTTTCCCCCCTAGCCATTTCTATAGTAGGTAACTAAATTCTACCATCTCTCCTGTAAACGAGATCTTCAATCATAATTTAGTCTCACTGGTGCAATACACACTTAGGCTTAGTGACAGCAGATTGCCTAAATTATTTATCATCCCACTGTTCAGGAGCTGTTTCCTAATGTGAATCAATGAGTGGTGCAAGTAAATGGTCACTGTATAAGTGGAAGCATTTTTATGTTGACCCTGCATACAGAGAACAGACCTGGCAGCATAGCCTCAGAGGAGCTTTTATCTAATCTGTGTGCTACTACTGGCATTACTGCTCCATCCCTGCATTAACCAGTTTGAAAGCAAAGGCAATATAGTTACATGCTATTGCTCAAATTGTGCACAACAGCTGCTCAATACAGCCAGTTATATACAGAAATGGACACATTGACAGCAATTCTCTTCTTCCACATCAAACTTGTGAGATTAAGGAATTCACATGAAATGCATTTGAATTTTTAAGCACAAGAATATTCAGGTGGCTAAAATGATTATGTGACACATGCACACTGTCATGTACTAACATATAACCGTTTGAGCTTAAAACAAATGCAAGTCCTTATATAATATGTAACGACATGAATTAATAGCTAAGTAATTATCCCTAGAGTGATTGCATTCTGTGGAGTCGCTGCCCGAAATCTGCAGCAAGCTGTAGGGAGTCAGCCTTTCCACTTAGAAAGGCCAACTGGTGCCTAGGGGTTCTAACTGAGGCCAGGCTTGCCCTGTGGGTGTTTTTAAAACGGCTGAACCTTTGACCAGCTCATGAGTGACCTGTGCTTTATGAAAAACTTGCCTCCCACGGATGACTAGACCTACCCAGGGACCCATCTTTGGATGGTGATTCTGGGCAGGACTGTGTAAGTGTTGTCCCCTGCCTGTCTTTACAGCTCTTATTATTTTACTCTTGAAGCATGAATAAGGTTTCCTCTAATTAATATGTACTTAATTGTTATGGATCACAACACACAGGAACTCTGCATTTCACTCGCACTATGTTAATGTAACCTTTGGTATAGTTTGATTGTATGTTAGCATATAATGGAAATAACCTTCATGCTTGATTTTTAGTTGCACCTCAGAATAATGATGCACTTGACTGCTTTTAAATATGTGTATTTTAATAAATTATTTAACTGTTATTTATATATGGTACTTGTACTTCACAGTACAACTAAACAGTACAAACAGAAAGGAATACTACAAAAATGTATTGCTTCACAAAAACTCTGGGAAAGTGTCAACAATCCAGATTATCTTTTCGCATTTAAAAGCAAACTGTGTTGTTGTGTTTTTGAAATGGTCACCATTTGTTCCACAGGCATCCATCTGCCTCGACGTCTTCAATGTTTGCATCTTTTTAGCATCTTTTACGCCCAAAGTAGGGAGTGCATGTCAGTATTTAGGACATGCGTGATAGAAAAAGCTTTTTTGTTGTTGTTTAGATTTGCTTCTTTTTTGTACCTCTCAAATATAAATATGAATTAAGAGCTCCCACAACCACTAAATTGGTTGTGGCAGATCCCACTTATCCAGCCCATACTCAGTGTTGTACTCAGTGTTGTGATCTCAAACATCAATGGCGCAGCATCTCCTCCTCTGATCCTGAGCTCTGGGCAAGCAAGCGTGCTGATAACCATAAAGGAGCCAAAATGAAAATGAAGAGAACGTTTGATATTAGCCCTTTTTTTAAGAAGGCTCAAAATAAAAACAACTGGTGACCAACTAGGTAATTTTTATGGTGTTTTTGGTTGTCATTTGAGATAACGTAGCCTCAATAACATATTTGAGCCTTTTATAATTACGTAAATCATCTGCTAATAGTTTAATCTTTGAATGTTTTGAACATGAGAAGAACATGAGCTGTTTCAGTGTAGGGATTGATACCGCAATTAAAAGTAATTAATTCATCATTGTCAATGGCATGTCACCAATCATTGACGAACTTAAAGCAAATATTGGTGTATAAGAAACTGAAAAATAAAGAAACAAAAAGACTTTCTGTGAGGCAAATGCCCCCCAGTCTGTCTCGTTACTCACTTCCTGTAGATTTCAAACGTCATTTTGCATTTATGACAGATAAATGATCATTTTAAATGACAACAAACTGACCCAAACTTTGTTTCTTTTAACATAAATACAAATGCAAAAACGAGATAAAGTCTCCCCATCAAAGTGTAGTTGTTCTTCACTGTCAGTGCTTACTATTGCTTTTTGTTTTTCCTCTGGTGTTTGGGGAGGCTGCTAATTTGCTCCCAGAGGCCTGTGTTTGTCTAATAGTTTAATTGGCTAGGCTGCGCACCTGTTTGGCAGCACAGGTGGCCACAGGGCCATTGTGCTGAGGGCCTTATCTCCCAGGCAGTCCCACACAGGTGTGTGGCATGCAGCCTTTGCAGATCCACCCACAGATGGCATTGCCTGGAGCATCCAGTGCCTTCTCTGTTTCCACTCTCTTTTTCTTCAACTGCCATGTTTTCCACTTCTCTTTCTGTCAAAATTTCCCCAGCTAATTATTTATCCTCTACTTCATTCTCCCCCTTTTAATTTTGTCATTTGGATACTTGCTTCTTAATTTAGAAATGTCAGATTGACTAGCCACTTTTCATTAATTTCGTAATCCACTGATGTGAAGAGAGATGCCAACTTACAGAAAATTACCACCCCGTTATTTTCTCATTTAGAGAGGAAAGAAATCCTGCAGCGTTTCAACCCAACTTTTCCCACTCATGTCACTGCTTCTTTGTCTGTTTTACCACATGCGGAGACATTGATATGATTGAGATAGTTCTACATTATTAATATAGCAGTCGACTGACACTTTTTTTTAAATTTGCCAGTACAGCAAATACTCTTCTTTCATATGTTTAGATTTTTTGCATCTGGTAGTTTCAATGTTCATGACCTAATCCTAACTGCTGCTCTATTAATATACTTTTAAATAGAAAAGAGGAGAGGGGGTTTAAGTGGTTATCAGCACAAAAGCACATTTTCACTGTCCAGGCTTTTTACTTCTCTCAGTCTTGCCTTCGGCATTACACTGTGACTTTGCTGAATCCCTACAGCTACCTCCATATTAGATCTGCTGGCCCTCAGATCCCTAAGACATATTTAACCAAAATTGAACCGGGCTCCTAACTTTTCATTATGTGAAATCTTCACGGTACAAGTCGAACATTTTATCTAGAGCATTTTCTTGCAGGCTCTTTTTGTGGAGGCGGGAGACATTTGCTGACACTAGAGCTTCTCTCTGTGTCTGTATACTCAAGGTGTGGGTTGTTGTGATGATCTTGCTGCTCTGCCACACTGGGTGTTTTTGAGTCTGAATCAGTTTCACCAGCTTTTCCCTGGTGAATGCTTGTGGTTGCATGGAACGGTAGTAATGGGCTTTTTATGGGCTGGGGAGTTGCAATGCCTGCTGACATAAAGTTGCTCATCCTGTTGGCTGTCTGTCCTACTGCCCAGCATGATTAAGCAATGAACAACACACTGGGAAACACTGACATCTCTGCCAAGGACATCTCGGTGCTCTGCATATACTTTATGGTCAAAAACCATTAAACATTACTGCTTAATCTATGTCTACTATTTCATATATATTTAGATATTTTGAAACATTTTGTCAAATTTCACCTGCAAAAATATATCAGTATACTTGAGCTTGTTTACATTTTACATTTCTGGCAAAAACTCACACAAAGTCAATTATAAGGTGTCAAAAAAGCCGCCCCCTTGGCATAAAAGTTTAAATGTAACAGCACTAACTGGGACTCTATATGCCTGAGTCTTACTCCCTCGGCCTTTTCTGTTTGCTTCATGTACAACGGCCAATTAACGCCAGCACCCAGAAGCATATCCATCTGTCCTTCTGCTGTTGTGGCTATTGAAACAAATGTGAGCATCTAAACAGCTCACAGGTTGTGTATCCCCCCTCGACAGCGTAGGCCTGAAATCTCGTCTGGCACAAGTACAAAGTGTGAATAGTGGCCCTCGATAAGACTGCTATGAGTTAACACAGCACTGCACTGATGAATGATTCTTGTGTGAGAATTCAGACACAGTAGACATCAATGAGATAGCTCTGTCAGACACAGATTCTTCACAGAGATGAATAACTGTTTCAACTCTTGTCATTTTTGATGTGGAAATATGGCAGTGAATCATCCATAATTAATCCTCTGTATCCACTTTGTTATCCTCGATAGTCTTTTGTAAGCTTAATCAGACTTCTTGTCAATTTGATTTTTTTTTTTTTAAACGTAGCATTAAAAACAGCTGTCCCTGCTTAAGTTCAGGGAGATGAGTTAGCTCGGGACATGAGACAGACTCTGAACTTTGCGGATTAAGCATTATTTCTTTCCATCCAACTTTGTGGAATAATAGAAAAATAGCAATTTAATTCTCTGCCGTGATGATCTAGTTTTATCATCTTCCTTTAGTAAAATTTTTCCAGTGTGGTCATTTTCTTGGCAGTGAGAGTCGACCACGCTCAGTCACCCTCAGGTTCTCCGAAAAGTTTGCTCATCAAGGAGGAATAAAACTGCAAATGACATAAGTGTTTAGTAGAAACCTGAAGGTAAAACGCACTGTGGCCTTCTGTTGTTTCAGAATAATTTATTTCATTAGAGAATGCATTTTTGCTTTTTACTTTGACAATAGTACGAGCATAAATCACTTAGAACAGTCAGAGTTTTATTTGACTGTTAAATTTGGCACCGATGTTATGACACTGTCCTCTCAGTGGACGTGAGAAGGAGTGAGAAATGAGCAAGTTAACTAGTTTGTACCCTTGCGGCTGACTTCAAAGTTGATGTTTGCCCTTCTTCTTCACAGGCAATGAAAATGATTTTGGAGACATAAATGTCCTCAGTGTCTGCGTGCATTTTAAGAGTGATGCCTATTTCATTTTATGACACCATCTGTTAACCTCCAAGATAGCCATATCTGTTACAGCCCCAAAGCATGCATACATAATTCAGACATATCTGATTTGAATTTTATATTGATTTCTTTGGAAACTATTTGCTTCAGTATCGAAAATAGCTGGTAGATATAGAAAATAACTGGCTATAAATCTATAATTATTGTTCTTCGCTCTTAGTCATTATTCATAGGTTACGGTTCATGTTATTCTTTTTGATATAATGCGATATATAAAATTGTGGTATAGTTAAGTGGAAAGTATTAAAATAAATAAATAAAACCTGTTTCATGTTTGACCTTGTAAACAAACATCCTAAGAACTTATGTCAAATCTGTGGAAAACTCTCATAGTGACACACTTTCCTTTATGCTTATGAATAAAAGGATTTATCACCTTATGTGACCTACAAAGGCAATCCTTTCTGCCGCAGAATTTAGTAGAGCTGCAGAGCCGTCCTAATGTTTCACTAGTTGTCTGCAGATATTAAATACTGGCACAAATTCTGGTGAACATGTTCTCAAAGGTGAACACTGATACTGCAATTACATCTCCTCTAAAAGGTGGCAGCAACAAAAGCTTGAACAAAATGGCAACTTAATGACTTTGAAAATAGAATTAGTTCTTCCAGGGAAGTGCTTGCCATTGCATTTCCTTCAACTTGAAAGATGAAGCTCATCTTTACAGGAGCCTGAGGAATGTGTTGATACATTGCGTCAAACCTAATGGTCCATTCTTTAATCTTCCTCAATAAACGCAGCTTTACACAATACCACGCAATTAAATTGAGAAAAAACACTGTGTCCAGCAGTGTTTTAGCAGTAATACTGGTTTCTGTATACCTTCAGGTTGCAGTGATGCTATGTTGGTGTGTAGGTATTCTTGGTGTTGTTCTGGGGATAATTAGAAATTTCAAGAGTGTTTTGCTCTCCGTGGGGAGTCATTTCAAAGTATCTAGGGAGCATGGTGTGCTGTCAGCTCTCTGATGGAGACCTCCACTCTCCAACCTCACACTCCTTTCATGTTCACACACACGCACGATACTTTCAGTTCTACATTCACCTGTGTGGTACATCTTTAGTCTTTGTTAAAGCCATGTTTCAGTATCAAGCTGAGACTTGAATACCATTACAAGTGCAAAGTGCTCCCTTTGAGTACTGCACGGTTCTTGTTCCTGCACTTCCTTGACTATGCCAGAAATTACATTTGTGCAGTGCTGACACCAGGTATATTGTCCTCAGACTGTATTACGTGGTTTTGTAGCACTATGAAATAACAGCACCGCCGCAGATGACTCTGTGGACAGTTCTTCTGCTCTAATTCAATAAAACCAACGAAAAATTGGTTGCAAGGAATATACTTTATGAAACAGTTTATTCATATGGTACACACAATCGTAACATGTTCTGTGCTGTGATGCATTATATTTAAGAGTTGCTATAGCCCAGCGGTCCCCAACCCCCGGGCCTCGGACCGGTACCGGTCCGTGAGTCGTTTGGTACCGGGCCGCGAGAGTTGAGGCTCAGGTGTGAAATGTCTGGTTTTCAGGGTTTTTATCGGTTTCCAGCGTTATTTTGTTATCGTTTTTATCGTTTACTCTGTTTTCCTGGTCTTTTCACGTGTGTTGTGAATAAATCTTTTTTTCGGTACCGGTACTAGTTTTATTTTGTTATTTTGTTTTATTTATCCGCGACACCTTAAAGGCCGGTCCATGAAAATATTGTCGGGCATAAACCGGTCCGTGGCGCAAAAAAGGTTGGAGACCGCTGCTCTAGCCAGCCGGAGTTGGAGACCAAAGATATTATGAAGACTGCCGAGCAAAGTGGCAGCACGGATGGGAAAGGTGCATGTTAGCTGTGCTCTGAAACATCCTGCCTGCTTGCTGTTCTCTGTCAGGTTCAGCACAGGTCAATGATTTTGACTCGCTTTGTATGTATAAATGCCAGATGCTGGATGCACACAGTGTCCATAATACTTCAATATGTATTTCAATCTCTTGATAGTTCACCTTGCCCACCCCCTCCCCCAGTGCTCATCTACAGTCTCCTAAATATTTAACTCAGTTCTGTGTGAAGTAAAGGTTTCTGTGGCTAAGGATCAAACAGCATTAGAAACAGGGTGTAGGAGTTTAAGAATTATTTTGCAGGATTAAAACAAATGTTTTTGTCATTGATACTTGCTGGCTACAGCCTGGTGTTGAATTAATTCATCAGTCTATCCACAGTAATATATTATTGAAACTTCAAAGTGTGTGCAAATAATGTATGGCGTTTGTAGGCAAGCTAATAATGTGGCTCTGGGGATGAGAGTACTAGTTGCTGTGTTTGTCTCTATGTTGGTCCAGTAGCAATACTTTACGTCTAGACTAATGAGTCAAAACCAGAGCCAAAAGAAATGAAGGAACAGCATTGATTATCACATAGTGCGTGCTAAGATCTGAGAACACTCATCGACAGTCAGCTTTGAGAACAGTCAACACAATGTGCAAGAAGACGGTTGTATTGGAGAATCTCCAAGCATCAAGGCCGGGTAGTCCCAGTCATAAGTGGTAAGTACCCACCAAAGGGAGGTAGAGTGGAAGGACAAACCACGAAATCCATCAAACTGTGATACACTGGAAAAGCAGAGACAAATGTTGCTGCTTTTAATAGTTATTTGTAGAAAGCATTTTGCTTAAAGATGTAAGGAACAGAAAGAAAATGTTCATATTTAATTTCTGTCATCTGATATGCACTGTGCTTTATAGGCATTTAGGGTGGCTTTTATATTGATCACAGTGTAATGTACCCCCATGTTTGGCATGCCAAATCACTAAACAGACGCTGGTGGTGCTTGGTTTCAAGATTTATTTTTCAGGCCTATGTGTTGCATGGCACCTTGGCCCTAAGTCCCGATTCTGTAGTGGTGAATAGGTCAGTAGTCCCAAGGAGGAGGAACAGTTGTATGCCTCGGCCCTGTAATGTAATATGAAAGATACTTTACAGACACAGAAGCTTTCAGTAACATAACCCTTCACCAAGCCCTGATAAAATAATAAATCTGGTCTATAAACTGAAATCAATACACACACAGTCTATCCAAACACAAGACCAGTGATCAGACAAACAAGGTGGGACAGTGTCTCCCTCTCGCTGCTTCTTCCAATGCTGAGTCACTTAGTGTGGCTGGTGATGTGCAAGTAATCTTCTCTTTATGTAGTAACACTTCCCTGGCGATGTACTTGTAAAACTTTATTCTCTTTTCCATGATCTTTGCTCTGAGTTTGTTTTAATAACATACAAAAGTGTAGGCTAAAAAATAAGTTACAGCATATCTTTCCATCTAAATACTATTAATTTGTAAAGGAATCACTCTTTTTTAGTATAAAATATAGTAAATATAATAACAGAAACAATTTTACACTTCAAACAAGCTGCAGAACCAAATATAAGAGGCATAGACATTGGTTGCATGCATATAACATATGCAACCTGTGACATTGGTACATGTTATAACATAACTGCTCTTTTTACTGCAGTGCTGAGAAAAATCTACAATCTGGTTGAGACTTTATGGACCTGAAATCTTCATTGAACAAACATCTTGTTAGTAAAATGTAGTTCATTCTGAACTCTTGTTTGTTAGATAAGCTGTGAGAATTTCACTGCATACATTTTCTCGCAGTTAACATAACTCAACATAATTGCATCAAGCTAGCAGAGCCCCTCCCCTTCAAAAGAAAAAAACAAAAAACCCCCACAAAATATAAAATAAGAAATTGCTTCCCTAAGACCAACCATGAATTTTTCATTTTGCCTGGGGAATATACATGATTGCAGAAAGTAACACAATTTGGTGGCACTTAACTAGAGGATTATAGCCATCAATATTAGATGAACAAGTTCTCCCCCAAGTTAATGAAATTTTTAGATGTATTCCCACATTAGGAGAAGAAAGTGATAAGGAAAGGATCTCATCTCATGTTGTTTCTGCGTTAAGGTACTTTACATTTGACCAAACAAGAGCCTATGGCCACATCCGCAGCACACGTTTTGTTGCTCTGCTTACTAACTATGGAAGTATTTTGTATTTAAAAAACAACAACGTAGATCTGTTACAGAGGCTGGCATCATTGTTATTACTTTATTATTACCGCACCATAGTGGGGGAAAAGTAGGGTTATTTGTTTTAGTTGCTGTAATAGTATGCTGTCCATTCAGGTAAGTTCTCTGATGAACAGAAAGGGGGCATTTCATAGCCTGAGGACAAACACTCTAAAAGTACCATCTCTCATTTTCTTAGTGGTAACTTTGGGGACATTTGGAAGGCAACCTGTAGAGGACCTAAGGGTATACGTGAGGGGACAGAAAATGATAGACAGTCTGGGATGTAGGGAGGACTGAAAAACATTTAGTGCCTTAGAAACCTTTAGGGGACTGCATTATGTTGCAACCTTCAGCAAGACGCACATTTTTGATGAAAAATTTAGGGCACAGACAATCGCAGTTTCTCTTCTTTTCTGCCTATTCTGATTCAGTCCAGCAGTCATACAGAAAGGCAAACATGCAGCAAACTTCTCTTGCTTATTTTACAAGTTGAATTCTCCTTTAATTAGTACAGCTTGCCTGCTAAAAGAATGCATTTGTAAATCTCATAGTAAGGCTAGTTTTCTCCCATAAAGCTGTTTTTGAATTTGTTTGGTTTTTCGTGATGATACGTCACGAAAGTGCACCAAATTACACGAGAACTAGAAGGACATTAAAAGCTTATCCAAAGAAGAGTTTTGAATGTTCTTCAAGAAGCCTCAAAAACTATTTAAAGAAATCCCAAGAAAGCTTACAGACCGTGCTGAAGAATAAAGATGTCCACATCAACTAATGACTTTCAAACTTATCAGAATTGTCCAAACTCTGCTGTCCCTGAGTTTATATGTTTGTTTGCTGCACTTGTTCTCAATTTGACAGCAAGATATAAAGAAATGCAGAGCATTATTAGCTATTTTGCACTATGAACTGTGCTGCAGGTACTCTTCGCCTCAGTATCTGCTCTGTAACTTCATGCAGTTGATGTGATTTGCAATAATATCTAGGAGGAGTACATATAGTGCCATGCTTAAATTCACTGAACTTTTCTGAGTGACCTTGTGAGTGACAAATGGCAGACTACATGGCTAGGTGCTTGATTTTATTCACCTGTAGCAATAGGAGTGAAACACTTAGGATTAAGACATGCGTCCTGATATTTTTGTCCATGTAGTGCATTTAACAGGAGGCTCCCTTTTTCCTCTTTTTCGTAAAACACGACTATAAACCTGACGATGTTCCTATCCAAGCATTTTTTTCATCAAAAATGAAGTTTTATCTTCCTTTTGAATTACCCTTTAATAAACGACAATTTATATATTTACTGAAGGGGGTTTATGATTTGCATTTCAAACTGAAAAAAGCAAAGAGAGAACGAACACTACCAAAACAAACAAAACACTCAGTCTCATAGTTTAATTGGAATTATAGTTGCACCCTTTGAAAGTACAGAAGTGGCATAACCCTTTCAACAAGCACATTGTCTAGATTGTGAGCACGGAGTGTTAATTTGTAAATTAATAGGTAAAAAAAAATCAGCCACTATAAATAACAGTAGCATTGTTAAAATGTACTTAACGTGTAAACACACACTCCTTTGAAGGTGGAAGGAATCATGCTCTGCAGACAGCAAAACAGAGTCGTCATACTACACATTTACACCTTGTTTACTGTGATAACGAACATGATTGCAAAGCATGAAATTGTAATTATGTAAAAACCTCCTTATGGCAGAGGACATAGTATTTTTTTTGTTTTTGTCTGCAGTTTTCTCGGAGATGTCTCATAGCGTCCTACAATCCCATATTACAGTTACACTGTGTAATGAACAAATTTCTGTTCACAAATATTGGTCCAATTTCCTGCTCTCCGAAGACTGACATTACCATCATTACTAAGGAGCATAAACAAAGACTGTGGACTTAGTGAATTGTGATTCTTGAGCCATGTCGCCTCCTTTCCCTCCGCGTTGTCGCAGCCTTTCATTAACTTCTACCTCCTCTGTATCACATATACATACAGCTTCATTGTTATTCTGCAGTAAACTGAGCCAATTTGGTCTTTCTTTTCTTTTATGGCTTCCAGCATGTGCAAAGTACATGCTGGAAAAGAAACATTCAAATTGGAAGGCTCTTGGTAAACAGACATTTATAAAGACATTTCTAAACATTATAATGTGTTTTGTTTTTATTAAGAAAACAGATCATCATTACATACCACAGTAAATATTAATAACTTATAAACTGGCGCTGCTTGTCTGGTAATGAAATGTGAGTAATGGTAGGTAGGGTTTGTTGTGCGTGCTAATTTAGTCACAGATCAAAGAAATACCTCACCTCAACTTTGCTAGTTGCCTTAGGCTAATGCATCTCATCCCTAATTGAGGGTCTCTTCCGACTCACTGAGTCAATACAAATGGCTTTAATACTGAAACCATTATTATTTCAAATCATTGTCAAAAAGGTGGGATAAATCGTTGACTTATGCCCCGTTAATGTCATAAAATTGCCCCATATATTTTACATTATTGACAGTTGGAGGCCCAAAAACAAGTAATGCTAATGATATAATCTCGCTGTGACCACACAGTCCTCCTCCTGCTTCTCTCTTCCGCTGGCTTAGACAAACGGGCTCATCTGCACTGGATCATTTGCTGTCTCCTGATACGCTGAGGTTTATAGCCAGTTATCTCCCGCGATCCATTATCGATTACAATGTTATCTTCTTGCATTGCTTAATCTTTTGGCACAGTAACGTTGTAGCTCAGAGGGGGGGTGGTGCTGGATACAAACTGCTTGGCAATGGGAACACTAGTTAAGATGGATGGGTGTTCATTTGCTTGTAAATGGGTATAGTTTAAATGTAAACTGATTCAGACTGTATTCAGTGTCAGAGAGAGGGCAGGAGGGTTTTTGATTCGCAGCACTTTCTGTTAGGAATTAAAAATCACTGCAGCAGTCAATTTATCGAGTTAAGTGTTAAACCTCTGATATTACTCTGAGTGACTCATTTCCTCTGAGGTTAATGCAATATTGTTGTTTGTGCTTGCTTCTTTCTGTGAATCAGCGTGGCTGACAGCAAACCAGCATGGCAATAACAATTTAGAACGAGTATCGTGTGACCAGTTTTTTTTTGTCTATGTGTTTTATTTACAGTTGGGTTAATAACTTTGGCCATGAGGGTCTCGGACTTCTTCTGGAGGCACTGGAGAAGCTGCTGGACAAGAAACAGTGAGTCACCTCATATATTTGTTGTTGAGTTTTTGCACAATGTGCTTTTCATTCAATCGCAATACATAAAATCTGTCTTTTCTTTTCTTTTTTTCAGGCAAGAGCCCATTGATAAACGCAACCAGCATAAACTTATCCAGTGTTTGAAGGCTTTCATGAACAATAAGGTCTGTATGCTTCAACAGACGTAAGGCCATCCACACAACTGATCACCCACATAAAAATCTCTTTTCGTGTCGGTATGAAGTGATATTGCTCTGACGCAAACGGAAAAATCTAAGCGAGTACACAGGCCTGAAATGTTCACCAGCTGAACAGTGAATTTATTTTACAAAAAAATAAAAAGCACGAGAGAGCAAACTCTTAGCTCACTTACATTAAACATTTTATAAATATCTTAAGAGGCCAAGATTCCAAACCTTATTTGAATCTGAACTCCGACAAGCCTGGGATAATGGGAGCGTAAAGCTAATTTTACCATTTCAAGCCCACAGTCTCAGATCTTTTAATTATCCTTTTTTGGGTAGTCTGGCTCATTTCTCAAAAGTGGCACACATTTCAAGGATAGATGAACTGTTGATATTGCTTCTCTTAGAGTTAATCCCCACATGTGGTCATCTCTACCCATTCTTTCAGTTGTGGGGAGACTACAAGGTACATGAGACTATAAGTATTTGTCCCTATAGTCCTGTCCTGAATTGAATTAATTCATCATCCTCTCTATTTTCTCCCTCGGCCTCGTTGTCCCTCCTTATAAGAAAATTAAGGCTAACTATAACTTACGTAGATTGGAGATTTTTTTTTCAGTTTTTTACTTGAAGTGAAAGTTCTCTATGAATGCTAATGTTCTCATTAATTTATACCCAGTGGACTTTTTTCTATATCCTCTCCTGTCTTCTTTTGTGCCCGTAGTATGGACTGCAAAGGATCTTGGGAGATGAGCGGAGTTTGTCGTTGTTGGCTCGAGCGATTGACCCCAAACAGACCAGCATGATGACAGAGATTGTCAAAATTCTCTCCGCTTGCTGCATCATCGGAGAGGAAAACATGTAAGTTCCATTCAGAGACATCACGTTCACATGCGTAGGTAGTCTATCAAAGTCCAACCACCCATGTCTGCAGACACAATAAGTTCTGTCTCAGTGCGTTAAATTGGGAGCTTTGGTTTTTTTGCAGGTTTAAAGATTTTAAATAAGGTTGAATTTGAATAAAATTCTTATTTGTGGTCTTTACTTTGGGTCATGTGGATGAATTGACCTTTGAAGTTGCTACCTTACTTTTGCAGTTGCTACCGTACTTTTGCCTATCCTATCTCCTATGGGGATTTTAAGTGTTGATAGGATCACATATTTCTCAGGTTTTCTATATATTTTTCAATAAATTGCAGCTGATATAGAAATAAATGATTGACTGATGGAAAAACAAAGAAAAACAATGAAAGACATGACCCATCACTGCTTTGTGTATACAAATCCCTGTTTCTGAAATAGAGGGAAGAGTGCAGGACATCCCTATAATATTACTGTCGCTTCAATCTTCTCTCACTGGGTGGCATGTAGTCATACAGAGATTGCACCCCATGCTTATGTGTTTACCCGCTATGAGTTGCCACTGCATTTACAGGTGACCTTAGTCGGTGTAGAAATCTCTTGGATCACATGCTCAGATGATGCAGTTTAGTCTGTTTAATGTGGTGAACTTCTCAGTGTAGCTTGCTGCAGACACAACCAGGCTGACAGCGTATAAATTGGATTTAGGGGAGTGTTTTTTATTGTTTCCCAGAGGGCCAGACTAGAATAACAATGGCACTTCAAAGTCAGTCTGTATGCAGTGCTGGAAACAAACAAACCCACAAATTCTGTTGGAGAAGCAGAGTTCAGGAATGTGTCTGCTATCTCTGACAACTCAGATAGGCCTCAGTTATGACTGCATATGTTTTTGTTTTTAATCCAGGTAATTTTTTCTTATTTCTTAATTTTCTTTGTTTAGATTTTTTGCCCTGTATCAGCTTCTAAAGATGCCACTTAAACATGTGTTTACTATAATGTAATTGTCAGACAAGAAATAATTATAACTATATGTACTGTTTGTAATAAAAAAGAACATTTTTACTTCTATAAATAGCAAATAGATGTGAGACATTTTGTTTTGTCATGAAAGGTGAAGCATGGGTCAGAACACTAAGACAATAATGACTACTCCCATTTTTCTAGTAAACAGTCCTCCTGAGCCAGGATGTGCAAACCTGGACACTTTAGGGATTGGGGGGGGGGCACTGTTAATGAATCCTACCATCATTAATTCTAGTAATTAGAGTAACAAGGGATTACATTTAGGTCTTTACATTGTCAAGGCTAGAATGAGTAGCAGAGCTGCCCTCTATATTAGCAGGTTATCACTATTAGCAGTACTGGGGTACTGAGTTTCACATAGTCAAAATACAGACAATCAGTCACAATTAGTTTGACTGAACATTTTAGCAATGCACATCATTCCCAGAGCGAGCTTGATTTTATATAATAATGATTTTTCAGATAGATCCATGTTCTCTTCAGTCCCTTCTTTACACAGAGACTGCATGCATACGCACTCATACACAACTACTATTTTAAGCAGATACTGGCTATATAGATAGGACAGACCTCCCTCTCTCTGTCTGTCTCATCCGTGTCAGTCAAAGCATTCAAGAAAATGTTGAAGTAAACATGAAGATCGTCGCCGTGATCACAGCCTTGCATTAAAATGCCCGTATCTTGTAGAAATGACAGCCAAAAGAGCTGAGGTGTCACTTTTTTAGCTCAGAAACTTCCTCCTCAACCGACATTGTGACGCTGGCTCATGTTCAACACCCACTTTAGCTGACAGCATCAAAAGGGAACACAGCGAGTTAAGCAGATCTATCTTGCCTGTTTTGAAGCGTCGTCTGAACTGGCTTTAAAGTTATTCAGTATGCAGCTCCCCACGTTTGTCTGACTTTGTAACCTCTATCACAAAGAATCATCCTTCTATTTATCTGTTTGTCAGGCTCAGTCTGCACATACAGTCTCGTCGGTCAAGCACATGGTCTTCCTCACTCACAGATTTCCTTCTGGTTATTCCAAATTAAGAAAAGTCAAAATTGCAAGTTTATTTGGCACATGTGTGTACATACATAAACATGCATTCATTTGGTATAGTGTGACTGTTTACTTACAATGCTAATACTATAGCATTTATTCCCTGACTTCCATGACAGTAGGCTGAGCTCTGCATACCATGGCAACGATGGCTCTGCAGTGACAGGGGCCACTCGCTGCTAATTATTGGGTACACATGTTGTGAATAACTCTTCATGTAACCGCTCATAAGACATGAATTTACTCTTATTGCAGCCCTGTTTGTGTGGGTGTGGTTATGTGCAGCTTACTTTATTCAGAATTTAGAGGCTAAAATTGTCCAACACTCTATTTAGTTGAGCTGCCTTGAGCCTTTGCAAGTGCTCTAATTTGCTTACCTTCTCAATAGGTGTATTTGAGTGTTTGAGCACTAGTCTGGCTCTCCCTGCAATAATTTGGACCCCATCTCGTTCAGCCAAATACACGATTCCACAGCTGCTTTGACGACTAAACACATTTGCAGGAAAACCCTGTTTTTGTCTGCCATCGCCTTAGTAACAGTTAAAATTGGACACTGCAACAATAAAGGACTAAATTGTATACAAAGGGATTGAAAGCGGTAGAATTTGTCAGATTGACCAAAGATGGGCTGAGTAAATGTTCATGCCAACACACAAGGGAAAATAAGATACATGATGCCTGAGGTGAAAACTGTGAGTAAATGTCCTGGTAGCGATGTGATAAAAGTGTTTGTTGACTTTTGTGTTTGCCCGTTCTCTGTTTTCTACCAGCTTGGATAAGATTCTGGCTGCTATGACAATTGCTGCAGAAAGGAACAATAAAGAGAGATTTGCTCCAATTGTGGAAGGACTGGAGAACCATGAGGCCCAGCAGCTCCAGGTTACACACAAGTCCACTCACATAAGCATTCACACACACACAGCATGCATTCATCATTCCCCTTTTATTACCTTTGGTGGATAAAAGTGACCTTCGTGTTTTAATGGTAACTACAATAACCAGAACACTGTTGTTCTGTAACACGCTGCACTAGGTTTGCATTCGTGCTTCCAAACTTAGTAGTTACATTGACACAAACTTAGTAGTTACATTGACACAAACTTAGTAGTTACATTGACACAAACTTAGTAGTTACATTGACACA
>NW_024582365.1:567179-672536 GCF_018398535.1 Haplochromis burtoni
CAAACTTAGTAGTTACATTGACACAAACTTAGTAGTTACATTGACACAAACTTAGTAGTTACATTGACACAAACTTAGTAGTTACATTGACACACCTCCACAACCAGGTGCAATTTGATTCTACAACTATTACGCTGAGAAGCTCTACTCAAACTCCTCCTTCACCGCTGCTGATTTCCACATTCATTTCGAAAACATCACAAAATAATAATAAAAAGGATGTCGAATCTCTAATTTATATTTTTCTCCCGTCTTTCTTTTTTATTCCTTTTGCTGCTTCATTTAAATTCTCCATTTTACAGATCCTTCACGAGTATTCTTCAGCAACAAGAAAACTTTGTAATAGCAATAACAACACCCCTTAAAACGTGTATTTGCGAAGCCAAAAGGAGGAAATTACTTAAGAAATTACTTTAGCTGCAGGGATTGAGAAGTCTTGAAGGAAACTGATGAGGCGGGTGGTAGAAGAGAAAGTAGATATTCTTTTATTAGGAGACTGTTGTTTTTCCTTTAAATTTTGCCGTTAATGAAATGAAGCTGGTAATTGTGAAGTAAATTAAAATGCTTTGCTGATGCAGGGGGTTCGGAGGAAATTAATAGACTTTTTATCCAAAACCTGGAATGGGCTCCAGAACTAGACCTCGCTAATGTGATTAAAATGCGTTTTACCCCAGTTCGGGGTATATTTGTCTGCCGAGCATGAGAAGAACTCTGACTTTCAACTTTAAAACCGTCCTGGCAGTGCCACTTTTAATTACGATGTTTGAAACCCCCTTTTGGCAGCACTGCAGCTCTCTAAACATAACGCACATAATGCCCTTACCCCCAACCGCTTCCCACTCCACAATACATGACTGAGGTATGTTTGAGGTGATTGATGTAAGTATCTATCTGTATGCAGCAGAAGAGAAAGAATTTTTCATGAGCTCCATGACTTTCTTCACTCACATAAATTCTGTGAAGGTTTGGTGGAGTTTCTTTTATGTGTCTGGCCTCTGGTGGATACAGTAAAATGTCAGGTTTCAGTGCACAGTTCTCAGTTTGAGGCCCTCAAGCTTTTCTCAAACACGGAGAAGTCTGTCATCACTCCGGTTCCTGGCAGTAGTGGCACATAGTCAGCTGCAGTGCATCCTTTACTACAACAAACGTATACTTTTCAAGAGAATATGACTGAATTTGGTAATGCTCCTACGAGCGCTGCAGTAACAGAAAAATCAAAGGTTCGTGGCGTTATTTTCACTTTTGTTTCACTGAGTAGAAAATAAAAAGCGTGTTCAGGTCGTATTAAGGTTGGAAAAAGTTGATTCAGGACTGAATGTTGGTCTTTATGGAAATAAACGTTAAACTGATTTTGGTAAAACTTTTTACCCAAATAGCGTTTTTTAACCTTGAAAAATCATAAAGCTTACACAGGAAACCACACAGACTCAGAATTGTTCCGGTTGCTGTTATTAACGCATACACACCGACAGCACAGGGTCAAGGTTTCAGGAGGCAGTGTTTTTAGATTGTCTGTGGAAATCCTTTAGCCTGCTATTGATTGTCTGTCTAAGGGAAACTATCTTATTCACGACTTCCTCCCCTGAAACACGTTACAGGTCATTATAATTCATCAGTAATTTCCTCGTTACACAAGCCAGCCTCATCCACCTACCTAGCACACACACACGCACCACCACTCACTTTGAGGATTTCTCCTTACCAATAAATCCATTAATAATGCACATATAGTCAATAGACATACCAGGGTTGTATTTTCTACTTTCTGCAATTTTCCATTTGACTTGTCTCTCTGTACTTCCCTCGCCTCATCCTCGCGGTGCTTTTTCTGTGATTTTGCAGTTTGAAAGGAAATATTAAGGTGCAAATATTCACCTCAAATTACAGTTGCGCTGCTTAGACTAAACATGCATCTTAGAGTTGAGTTATATATCTGATGATGACACTTTTTTTTAGGTAAAATATTTAGTCGATAGTTTCTCCTGAGTTTTTCTCTTGATTTTGTTTTGTTTTCGTTGTTTTGTCTGCTCCACAGGTTGCCTGCATGCAGCTGATCAATGCCCTGGTCACCTCCCCTGACGACCTGGACTTCAGGATACATTTGCGCAACGAGTTTTTAAGATGCGGCCTAAAGAAGATCCTTCCTGTGAGTTAGCAATCTCCAGAGAACACATTGTTTACATGCGTGTCATAAACATAATTTTGCATCGTTATTGCCAATCCTCCCACGACAACTTACCTCTGTCTTATTATAATTACTGAAAGCAAGATTTCCTTTTCATCACAACCCAAATAGCTTTTCGTGCACTTTAAACTTCCAAATAATTGGGATGTGAATGTTTTATGTAATTGTGGTCAGGCAGCATTCAGGCTTTCAAACCAAATTATTGAGATGTTAAACTGAGTTATTTTCATTACACACATACTAGAGGAATACATTTTATTGTTTTAATTTAATTAGTAGTAGTAGAAGCTTGTGCCAAGTATTATGCACTGCTAGCACCTCATCACGCAGGCATCATTATCGGCAACCTTACGCATCTTCGCATGAGCCGAAAGGCAAACGAGCTCCAACACATCATTCAAACTCTCATTTGTCACAAGTGGGGTGAAGATGTCACAAAGCCAGTTGTTAATAAGTCATCCCAGCTGTGCCTGTTGATTATTACTGTCATTACTTTAATTATCTTCAATTCTGCCCCCTGATATGAAAGAGGCTCAGTGTACAGCCATTCATGAATGCCACGTTTACCGCTTTTAATGCCGACATTCAAACTGACACTCTTTCATCTAATTATGAGTTATGCTCAGGAGTCAGTGTTGCTGTTGGAAGAGAACTAGTCCACTGAAAAAGAAAGAACAATTTGTTTTGTTCTTATAGTCCTTGATGCATGTATTTGGCTCTCCTCCTCTTCTCCTTCCCTCCTTTTTTTTGTGCCATTGTGCACCTCCCTCCGAACCAGCGTTGCTTGCTGAAGACAGATGGTGCGCCCAAAAAACGGTGCAGGGTGATTGATACCTGCAGAAATTGGGTTACATTTGGCCCTGTCTCCATCTGTAAATTCCACTGCCAGTGATTCATAGAGAACTTGTAAAGAGCACCTCTGTAGCCCCTTGTGGCTGGAACAGGTGTGCAGGAATTGGTACTGTCTGGAATACTTAGTGAGAGAGTTCACAGCATCTCAGTTCCCAGTTTTCTGTACACCTGGAAGAGGGAGATGAAATTTTGGTGTTAGTTTTTTTTCTCTTACTTTTTTTTTTTTTTTTTAGAATAAGTTAAGTTATAAATACCATAAAGCGGAAGTCTGTGAAAATTGAAAAGTAAAATTTTCACAAACCCATACATGCTAATGCGTCTGCAACATAATAATCTGCAGTACAGGATGACCTTTGGTAAAACTTAATCTAAACTATATGCTGTATGTCTAACTCACTGCAGGAGCTAAAAGAGACAGAAGAGCTGGACATCCAGCTGAGGGTGTTCAATGAGAACAAGGAGGAGGACTCGATCGAACTCTCACATCGCCTGGATGACATCCGCGCAGAGATGGAATATCCTTTTGTCCTCCCTCTGTGAGAATATACAGATGAACGGTTCTGCAGAACTAGCAGTGAGAGATGAGTGTATATCGTGGGTTTGGTTAAGCTTCATAGGCTGAAGCCCCCTCATGGCTTTGTTCATTAGAGAAGGATTCGAGGAGCTTGAGCACATTATCCAGCTTCATCTCTGGCCAGGTATACTAGGTAAATAACCTCGTAATCTTAACCTCCAGCCTCTCTTTTTTTATTAGCTCTTCTCCTCTTCACTTCACTTTTTGTCTTTTGTCTGTTATCATTGGTCGGACTCTAGTAAGACTCCTGAGGGAGATATCGAATAGAAATACTCTTCCCCTTTCTTACCATTTAACATTTACAGTAGACAATTAAAATTTCCCATGAAGTGATATTGTCCTAAATGGTAACATATCATATTTTGTTCTGTTTAAGTAACAGTCTGCTCTCGTTTCCCTGCTCCAATTTAGAAAGGTGAATTTTGACCTCTAGCTCTCTGTGGATGTCCATTTAACTCCAAACACTCAGAGTAGAAGTTAATAAGGTGATATGTAATTTAGTCCCAAGTTGGAAACTTCTTCAAGCACCCCAGACAAGAACCTTTTAATAATTCACAAATCTTCTCTAAGGCTATGTATGAATAGCTGACATTGTGAGCAGAGAAACCAGACTCTGACATTGTTATGCAGATGTTCATTCCCACAGCCTTTTTCTTCCACCAAATCCCACAGTTCTAGTACATGCACAAAGTGCTACTGTGAGTGACAGCTGCTGTTGACACATGTAGGTTAGGGGAGGAGGTAATGTGTGTGTATGTGGAGAGACGATATAGGGGGAAAAGTGCGCCGAGATTAATGATGTGCTTGAGCAGGTTCACAAATGAGAAGGTCCAATGTTTGTTTCGAAGGACAATTTGGTATTGATCTGTTAGGTATGAGCATAATCTCAACGCCCAGGGCTACCCTTTGTCTCTTTGCCTGCATGCGGACACATTCTTATATATGTACAGACAGGTAGTACCTCTGTTACCTGAAGACTGTATATGTGTCTTGCAGCAGTTTCATGAATATTAACCTGAAAGGCCTGTCTCCTCTGTGTCCGACCCAGGTCCAGGTGCCGAGGAGGTGACTCCAGGCCACTAATAAATATTAATGATCTGTGGAATGGTGATTGATTGACCCCAACACAGACTGGCCTACATCACACTTGACTGCCACTCATGTTTATTCATTATTTGGAGAGATAGTGTAAAGAGAGACAGAGAGTAAGAAAGTGAGCGTAGAGGAGGTGCCAATGAATAGATTGGCATTTTACATTAGGTTTATGTCTGCAGTTTAGTGATAGATGAAGCTAGTTGGATACTTTCCCAGTGTGAGCTCTTTCTCATGTCCTCTCAAATGCTGCTGTGGTGAGGCTATAATTGAATCTCACAGGCCTGGTAATTCTCCCAGGCTTCAAACTCCACTAATGCAAGGAAGGCAAAATGATACTTTAGAGAAGCCTGTATTCCCATCCCTGCTTCTCTAAAAATTTGATATGGGATAAGAGTTTAATTACAGACATTGTTGAAATTAATAGCAATTAATCGGACTGTCAAACAGTGTTTAAAAGAATTGATCTGCTCCAGTTGCAGTGCGTGCAGATCGTTTTGTATGGGTGACAGCAAGCCGGGCCATATGAAGATCGTAGTTCAGTTTCTGTACATTCATTTAACGGATATTTTCTGTACCGAAAGCAGGATGGAGGGAAATCACGACATATGGTGCCAACATGCTGCAAATTTAACGCGATTGCTTTGTAGTTACTGCGTTTCTCTTTGTAAATATTTTAACATACATTGTCAAGATCTGCACTTCGTGTTAGGATGGCAATCAGGTTTTTATCTCTGCAAGCTTGACAGTGCAGTCTCCTTAATCTACTTTTTTTCTGCACATTTCTGAGAGGCTTATTCCACTTTTTCTTTTCAGAGAAGATGAGTGCCCATTGGGAAATGGTCTTTTCTCAAGCAAACAAATCAGACAGACTCCAGATCACTCATTTTCTGTATTTATTTAATTGTTAGAGTTACACTTTAAGGAGGTTATGAGAACAGCACAAATATTTTACTGCATTAAATACGACATCAAAATTGAAAAGTTTTTCTCTCAGTAACTCTTTTTAAATTCATCACTTACAATTACATATTTACACATGAAGAATAAAATGTAGGCTAGTTCAGTTTTATGTCTGTTTTCAATGCCAAAGCCATCACTACCTCCCCCTGGGAAATGCAAACATAAGATGTAATCAGTAACTTTTGGAAATCAAATAAGATCAGTTTTTACTCCTCCTACATGTCAGTGTCAATTTCAGTTTTGAGACTCAACTGTACTTGTGCCCTACGAATAATCTGATGCTCATCATTCTTAGCTTAAAAATTCAAGCCAGTTTTTCTCTTATTAATTTTCCATCTCTTGAAAAGTCTGGAATAAAAGGGATACCAGAGGGGAGCATTTTTCATTCCTGATCCCTTTCCACAAGTTAGCTGTTTACGCTGTTTTAGCTCTCTTGAGAGAGGACGGATAAGAGGAATCGCATCTCTGTTTGCTTCTGCGCACAGAGTCCTTGTAAGAAAAGCTGGCAGAGATAAATAACTATAATGAAAAGAAGTAAGAAGTAATGAAAATCTAAATGTTTATTGCAGTTGAATGATCCTGAATAATGAGGAGTTCAGGTTGTGGGGGGTTTCCAAAGAAGTTAGCCATATCTGCAATAACTCTAGAAAGTAGAACATGTCACTGCAGTAAAGTTGCTTGTCCTTAACCTTACTCTTGCACTGATATGAATGAGGTGTACCATCTCCTGTCCAATATGGTGAAAGACACTGCCTCAGAGACCTACTTCCTGTCAATCCTTCAGCACCTATTGCTCATCAGAAATGACTATTACATCAGGTAAGTTGTGTTTGTGTTTTTTTACCTACCACTAACTTTGTATTGACCGATGACCTTGTGGTGCTCTTTGTAAGTTTGGTGTAGTTTTTCCTTTACTTTTCCCCCATAAAAAGTGCTACAAAAAGCATAAATTTTAAGGTTTGACATTAGGGACTTGGTTGTTTTGACTGACAGGTGGAGGCTAGTTAAGGAGCTGGTGTTTTCAATCATCATGTTTATGATGCTGGTGCTTTCTGCCTGGTTATTTGTCAATAATCTGACAAATAATAAGCCTTTTTTGTTTAATTTTGTTAACATCCCTGTTACTGAGCACGAATTAGCAGATATGAAATATGTGAAAAGCAGCTGCTCAACTGGGTCCAAAAGTAAAATAGCATTAAGTTACAAAACATGTGCACGTGTACGCTGTAGTTACATTCTGAAAGGGGAGAAAAGCTTTAAAAATAGCTTGTAGCTATTTTTTTATTAATCTCCTTTATTGTGAACTCCAAAGTAAAAAAAAGAAAGAAAGAAAAGAAAACACTGATCAGAGTACTGCAGGGATAAAGTAATGCCTCCATAATTGCAACCTCAGTGGACAAAGAGATTTAGTTTCCAGGTTGTCTGCATTTTTTAAATTTAGTACTGATTAGATTTTGGGGGGTGGAGGTAAAGGTCTGATATCATTTCGTCCAATTCATGTCAGTGTTGATTTCTCAGGAACAGCTGAGCCTAATTTTATGAAATCTAAGACAGCTCTAACCCAGGAAATCAAACGCCAACTTACTGTACATTAAGTTTTACATGAATGTAGAATGGGATAAAGTGACGAAGCGGTGACATTTTCTATCCAAAAGGTCCAAAGTCGACTTCACTTTGACACAATGTGGAAAATGAGGGAACATTTTCAACACCATAGATATTTCATTCTTGGCAGGTTGCTAAATTCTTAACATTGCCCTTGTATCATATTTCTTCAAAGTCTTCACTACATAAATTATAAATCTATACAGATATGCTTGTAAACTGCAACTTAACTGGTTAGCAGAGGCGGTAGTTTTAATTTAATTGATTTTAACCTGTGGGGGTTGCTTTTTATTTTACCTTTGAAGAGGAAAAATATCAGTAGCCGGGAAGGTCGACACTCTTCTAAATAGAGTGATTCTGGTGATTTCACTGCTGTGTCAGATCTTTTTGCAGAAATAAGACTTAAAAAAGAGAGTTCAAAGATGAAGGAAAGCTGTGAGGAGGACGATGAATTTACCATAGACAAGTTGCTGTTCCCCTCGAGTTATGAATTATGTATTCCTCATCTATTCGGAGGAAGTGAGAAATAGAATTCACATTAACCATCCAGTATCACTATGTCCACCTCAGCTCGAGTGCCCACAGTGTAAGCCAGCAGTAAAGAGAGATCAGTACCAAAACTCGTAAAAATCAGACGGCCTTTTTAAAGATATGTTTTGGAATATTTCTTTCTTCTTGAGCTTGCATAACAAAAGCAAGGAAAATCTCATACCCAAACATTATCACCCGAAATGCATTATGACTGAGGCCTTTTTATTCCTCGTACATCACTGCTGTGCACTTAGGATGATGGAGGACACAGTGTTACCCTGCATGCAGCTATTTCCAATAGATACTATCGGCTATTTTTTGGCCTTTGCCCTAAGAGTTATCAGCTTTTAGGGTTGTGGTTAAAATGTGTGGCTATACCATTTCCACAACATGAAACTAAAACAAAGTGGGAGGCCAGTAAATGGATGGGTTTAACTGGGATTATTTACTGGTGGAAGTCTTTTAAAGGTAGCTTTCACATGAATAAACTTGTAGTTGTATTTTTCTGTACAAAGTAAGACATTACATTTCTTTGTCATTGTATTAATTTGAATTACCGCTACACTTGGCTCCTTAATTCTCCTTTCAAATAATAACATTAAATGAGCGTTCATTAAATATTATAATTAGTCTTCTAATAATAAGACCTTCTATAATGGGCAGCTGCTCTGTCTACTGTAATTCCTTCTAACACAACACTAGTTGTTTTTCTCCCCTTTGGGGTTTTGGTGTATTTTTGATAATTAATCTCTCCCTGAAAGCCTAATGAATGGGAGCACATCAAACCCACCCAGTAAATATAGAGCAGATCTGCTCTTTTGGAGCCTGGTGATATGGGGATTACACTGGCTATGTGGAGCAGAGCTGGATCAAGTGGCTGGGGCTGTGCTGAACTGCAAGCTATCACTGGAAGAAATGAAGGTGCCAAAGTAAAAGAAGAGGTGGGGAACGATGCAGGGGACATATGCTTGCTTCTGGAGCCCAGCCCTGCCCACTGTGGAGGGGCCTGACAGTTCTGGGTCACTCTCTCCGTCTGCAGTTATCTCCACCCAGCCCCTATCTGCCTGGTGGTGGCGGAGGATGGAGGACGGAGGGAAAATAGGGCGGCTTATTGAGATAATAATGTGGTGTACATTGGTGACAGTTGTAAGCTGAGTGCCATAGTGCTTAAGCCATGCAGGGCGATGTGTGAGCTTTCACTCGCTTGTTCCAGTCATGAGTGGGCGAATCCACCAGGCTTAATGTATGGCATTTCATGCTTTCAAAACAGAGCACCTAAATGCTGATTTATTCTTATTTGCTTTGGCTCAGAATTTTGTGGCTTTTCATTTTCCTGCTCATAACATGATATGGTCTGTCCACCCACAAGGTATCATCAGAACATAGCCTTTGAATTTTTGTGTGGAGTTAAAGCCCCGAAGAAAAAAACAAAACAAAAGTTTTCTGCATTTAATGTCTGATAACAAAGTGTGTTCCTTTTTGCTCAGATACATACTTGAATGATGTACTTTTTTATCTTTTCAGACAAATTACCTGACAGCAGACACATTATTCACGGTTCTGCCTGCTAACATAATTATTTATTTTTCGTGACATTAATGCTCTTTCATTGTAGTGCTCTGGTACAGAGCCATTCAGGTGGGCAGTCTTTGATCAGACTTTGAGTGTCTTGTTTAGATCAAAAATGGAATAAAATGTCAGGATTTTTGGCAGCTTGGATTTTCATTTTTAGGAAGCTATAAATGAACTAATAATGAATTAATATTAGCCACATACAGGTTTACAGATTTTCCAGTGTTGGCTTTGTCATCTTCTTGTTGTAAAATTATGCACCCAAATGGTTGCTCGCAAATACACATTTATATTTTCTAAATAACAATAGCATTAATCTACATTAAATTAGTATTATTTGCCAGTGAAAGCCTCTCTGGACTGGTGTACCATGTAATTGTTCCTTTTAACAGAGGGACATAGCTTTTGCTCACTGCACCCACTAAAAATATGTTTATTTAAAAGAGATGAAAGGAGTTCATGTAATTATTGAACCACTGGGTTGTTTATCCTGTTTGTCCAATTGATAATGCTATATTCCACCAATTGATTGTATAATAACCGTTATTGCCCAATAAAAAATAAATAAATAGCATTGACAGAATTAGTCGGTCCTATCTGTGTGCACCTGTAAAAAGGATACTTTGTATTTATTCATTTATATTTAAAATAATTGAAAAAATCCATAATTTAGGTTTAATTTGATGAACATCATTAAGTGTCAGTTTTTCACATTTAATGGTTTTCTGGTCAATGTCTTGCTTAGAAAATAATTATCTCTTGCTTAAACTGCCATTGTATTTGCTAAATGTCACTTGCAATTAAAGCTGATAATGGTACAGAGAAAAGGTCACATACCAGCCTGTGTGCTAGAGCCGGACTCTCGGGCCGATTCGCACAACCTTCTTGAAAACACCAAGCACTCTGTCACACTCCTAACTGGCTGACATGTTTTTCTATTCATTGTGCTTTCAATTACTCACATTACACTGATTAGATTTACATTTCAGTTTTTATGGTTTCTCTAATTGGCAAAGATGATTGCAAATTATGCAAGAGGGCAAGCATGGCCTCGGCTACTGTCAGTCACCTTGAACTAACACACAAGTAGGCTAACACATACTTGGGTTCTGTGTACCCATTAATCTGCTAATTCCATGTAAGGGTTGATCAAATTTGATAGGGTGCCTATTTTGTCCAGCAGCACCCTTTTTGACATGGCATTTTGTGACCTCTGGGTTGGATAACAGACTCATTTGTGGTTAATTAGCCTTGTGGAGTTTGCGTCACTCATATCTTTCTGTGGTTTGTCTAATTGTTCTACTGTGTTTCGTGACTCTTCAGGCCTCAGTACTACAAGGTGATAGAAGAGTGTGTGTCTCAGGTGGTCCTCCATCGCAGCGGGATGGACCCGGAGTTTGTCTATAATAAAAGATTGGATGTGGACTTCACCCACATGATTGGTAACTAGAGAATTGTTTCATAATCATTTGTTACTTGCTAATTACACATACTGTAAGACGGCACAGCGATGCAGTGGTTTGAACTGTGCCTGTTATGTCATATGATATGATGTGTGTTGACAAACAAAATCTAAATGTTAATATATGAATAAAAAGTCACCTTTGCTTAAGGTAAAACAAGTACCTTAAGTAAAGGTGACTTTTTTTAGATCCTGTGCTTCAGGAGTTATATTCATTATTCTCCCAGATCCTTCGTCTAACATCTCCAGTGACTTGTCATAAGATAAGAGGGTCATTTAATTATTAGTTAACTGAATCCAGTTAATTCAGGAAGAAAAGGCCCTGTTAGACTTTAAAAAAATCTTGCTTGTAGTCTTCCAGTGAAAACATCTATTTGCACTGTGTTACTAATGGGTATCTTTTTAAACAGAGAAATAAATAACACCACCTTGTGTCTCTCAGTTGTGTCACCAACAGTTCTGCAACTTGCCAACAAAGGGTCATTAAAAGTTTCTAAACCTATGCACAGAGGATCGGTGCAGTATTAAAGACGTTTTTTTTCCTTCTCAGTTCACTTGGATTTAATCAAGTAATTTTAAAAAGGAAAAAAAAAAATCTGTTTTTCTTTTCACATCTTCATTTAGTTTTTGAAAGGTGTCTATTCACTTGTTTTTATCCACATTCACCACAGGTTTTTCATTTTCTAAATGAAAAATGTGTAGCTAAATGTGTGATTTAGCAAATAATTAACGCCTAGAATTTGCACTTTTGCTACCTACAGGGCAGATGTAAAATGTGGGATTTGTAAAGGCAAAGCTAACAAAATAAAATAAAAGATAGAGACGTCTGATTTGATCCATATTTATATACTCTGATTTCTTTCTTTTTGTTTCAAGGCACATACCCTTAGGCAACAGATAGCTAACAGTCGGTGGTGGTGTTCTTGTTACAATAAAACACTGATGTTAATAAAGAAGTGGAATAGATGAAGGGGTGAGAGATAAGTACATTTGCTAATCAGAACCAAGAGTTGCACAAGGTGCTTAAATGTTAATACAATTTTAATGTAATCTAACAAAAATAATATTATGTTATCGCTGGCTGATAATGCTACATTAAATGAAATGAAATTAAAAATTCAGTGATTGATGCGATCTCCCAGACCTAACAGTTGTTCCAAAAAAACAAAAACAAAGAAAAAACAATCCCCAGCTTTTATGTACTTTTAAAACAATATGCGACTGTAATTGCAAATCTCAGGAGCCTGTAAGGCACACCCACAGATGCATTTGAATTATCTTTTGACCATGGCCAACTTCTCTTGCAGATCAGCTTGTGGATAAAGCCAAAGTTGAAGAGAGTGAGCAGAAGGCAACAGAGTTCTCCAAAAAGGTGAGACATTAATCACTCCAGCAGCGCCCCTCGGTTGGTCAGCTCCCATCAGGAAAGTTTTTTCTTCCTCCGAGCTCCCAGACAAGCTATTGATTTTCCATGCCCTGATCAATACCTGGCTGTGACGGTACATGATCCGTATCAGCATTACAAGAATCAATGCAGATGTTCTGATGTATACTTATTTGTGCACAGGGTAGAATTAAGTTATATGCAGACTCTGATGTTACATGTCGTTCTGCACTTTAAGCTGATGCTTTATGGGCCTCTTACTGTATTTTAAATTAGTTGTGGTATCATTCAATTACTGGCTTGATTGATGGTTTGTATTTTTGGAGAGAAATAAAATTCAAAACCTTTCTTTCAGCGTCGTACTTTTAGTAATAAATTGTATTTTATGGAGAAACATTATCACAGGCTGACAACACCCCAGTGGGGGTCCTGGGAATGTTTTTTCCTTAAGAATCATGCCCCACCATCGTACCGGGCACCCTACTGGGGCAGTGAAATCATTGTAACGACACGGCATAGTTTCTGCAAAGGTTAGAACCATCAGGATACATGAAAGCCAAGCCTGAACCAAAGACAGAGGACAACAGGGCTCTGGGGACACGGGGCCTATGAACAGAAATTGTCCAAAGAGTGTAAGGTGGTGTGTTTTGGTGTCTGTTGACATGCCCTGTGGCCAATCTCTGGAGACACCCTGCCGCTCACCAACCTCTGTGCCCGTGTGTTTACATCTTTGTATATGTGTTCTGCACATAGACATCTTAGTATTTCTTGTTGCAGTTTGATGAAGAGTTCAGTGCACGGCAGGAGGCCCAAGCCGAGTCTCAAAAGAAGGAAGAAAAAATCAAAGAGTTGGAGGGGAAGATCCAAACCCTGGAGTCCCAGGTAAATCCATTTTTACTCTACAGAACAATGTTGCATTCCCCAGAGATCTTTATAGTGTATCTTTCCCCAAAGAACAAGAAAACAAAGATAGGTGAAGCTCGGTTGTCCAAAACTTTTCTGTTTTTAAAATGAAAGACTAAGAATGTGCAAATAAATGTGTTTGTCCTAAAATCGTAGCACAGAAAAGTAATGGCGCCACTAAAAAGAAAGTTTTGTTTTTATCCGGATACCTTTCCACCCCACTTACAGATGCAAAGCTACTGTAAGTGGGAGTTATCACCCATGCAAGAACATTTGATTTAATAAGGGGTCAATCTCCTTCTTAAGTTGTATTTCTTTATATGGACGAATTGCTCTATTGAAGCTTTTCCTATGAAATTCTATCATCACAGACATCGATTGCATTTCTTTTTCTTGGCCTCCACATCATTTCTTCCCAGGCAAAATCTTCCATTTTGAATGCAGAAAATGACTGCTATTTCCCCCTTAACCCAATTTCAAACACTTTAGTACTACCTTGGGACAAAAAGGCAGTTTGCCTCCCTGCTTAGGGAATTTAATATAAACCAGCATTGAAAGATGGTATAGCTACATCCGTACCAGAGGTTGCTTTTTCTTTCAAACATTCATATCTCGTGGCTTATGTTGGTACTTACCAACTGATAAACTGCACCTGCATATGTGGTCCAGGAATCACTTTCACAGCTCACGTCAGTCTACAAAAAATACTGTTATGCAGAATGAACTTCAGCTGGTTTCGTAGCCAAAGTTATGTAGCCGTTTTCTCCTTCGGATTCAGTTTGTGTGTAGATCTCACTTCTGTGCTTCATACGCCTACAGGGTGTGTCGCCACTTCTTACCTGCACTTGTAACCTCTGAGGTGTCAAATTGAGCCATAAAATATGCAACATTAACGCATTACATCTAACAGTTTAATAGAAATGTAGGTGTGTGTGCAAATGCACAGCCCTGATAAAAAGAATGAGTTTTACATATTTATAATTAACTTTTATCATCCCTAGTAAGTTCTAAAATCATTTTAGTTCAAGCTCAGATGAACAACAATACATTAAATATTGTTATTTATTTAACAAAACTTTAGCCAAATATAACAGAAGCAATGTGTGAAAAACCAAGTGCACCCTTCTAGTTCTGGGAATTAAGAGTTTAAGTAGCAGTCAGGTGCTGCTAATCAAATGCACTTGATTAACTGATCATCAGCGTGTGTGAGCACCTCTTTAAAAGCAATTCGTGACAATTTGCACATCTGGGTGATACAGGTGTGGGCTAATACAATGCAAAGGAGGAAAGATATCAGCAGTGATCTCAGAATAAGCAATTGTTGCTGCTCATCAGTGAGGAAAGGGTCATAAGTACCTGTCCTAATGGTCCCACTGTAGTCCATCATTCTACAGTGGGAAAGGGTATTTGCAAGTGGAAACATTTAGTCTTCCCAGGAGTGGACTTGCCAGCCAATTCACCACAAAGTCTGACTGTTCAATGCAAGAGAAGCTGCAAAACACCTACAAGCTACGTATGTCAGACTCTGCAGGCTTCAGTTAACATGTTAAATGTTAAAGTTCATGTTAGAAAAGGACTGAACAATCATGGCTTGTTTGATAGGGTTGGCTGGATTAAGCCTCTTCTCTCCAAAAACAACATGGCAGCATGGCTTGGGTTAGGAAAGCTGCATATGACCAAACCACAAGGCTTCTGAAACCATCTCCTTTGGATGGATAAAACCAACGTGGGGATAATGCACAGCGCCACATTAGGGAAAACTAAACACAGCACATCACCACAAGCATGTCAACTGTCAAGAGCAGTGGAGGAAGGGTGATGATTTTCAGGCAGGCTTGTTTTGCAGAAATAGGACCCTGACAGTTATTGAGTAGACCATGAACTCTTCTGTATACAAATGTATTTTACATTCAAATATGAGGCCATCTGTCCAGCAGCTAAAGCTTGGCTAAAACTAGGACACACAACAGGAAAATGATCCCAAGCACAGCAGCAACAACAAAATGGCTGTTGAAAGAAAAGTACTGCAATGGCCCAGTCAAGGTCCAGACCTCAACCCGAATGAAAAGATGTGGCAGGACCAGAGAGCTGTGTATAAATGAATGCCTGCGAACATCACACAGTAAATACGAGGATGCGAGAATTCCTCCACAACAGGAACTGATAAAGTCATCCAGAAAACGACTGATTAAAGACATTTGGGAGTTATTGCTGCTAAGAGGAGTTCTACATGCCTTTGAATTATAGGGTTTGCTTTGTTTCTCACACATGACTTCTACATTTTGGCTTAATTTTAATAATAATGAGACGGTTGCTGTTTATTTCAGGTTGTATTTACTTAATTTTAAGACCTTGTAAGGAATATGTAATCCTTTATTATGTCCTGATAAGTCAAAGCTTACCATAGAGAGCGTACTGCAGTAAACATCTGCATACCTTAGTATTTACCAAGTGTCTGATCAATAACAGGGCGTGTTTTTACCTGTGACATCTAAAAGGACAAATCTCTTCTACCCCTGTATCCACTGAGCATCTATAAATCCGTGCTGTTTGTTCATGGGTTTGGTCATATAACAGGTACCTCAAACAGGCTGAATTTGTTTTGGCTTTTCATTGTGCCCAAACTAGTTCATCACTCATCACTCCTCTCCTAAGCACTGCAAGCCCATTTTAATCAGTCCATAATCGCCACCTCCCCTGCTCAGCCTTGCTCTTTCTTTGCCTTGCTCAGTCTTTGTGTACATCAGGTTGTGCTACCTTTACCTGCCCTAATTCCCTTGTTGGAGCTTTTAACAATCTTTTTTCTGCACTATAACACACCTTTCCCTCATCTTCCCATAGCAGGTCTGTGTCTTTTGAAGACTAGCTGGCTATGGTGCATTAACACGTAGCGTACAGCAGAGAAGCCCCGGAGAGTCAAACTCTCTCTTTCTCTGTTTGTCTGAATGCTCCTTCAAAGAACAGCTACTGCTGGAGAGCTGCAGAGACATTAACCTCGACAGGGAAACATGTCATTATTTGGCACAAATTACCAGAGTGTTGCTGTTAGAACTTTAGATTATTCCCAATTCAGCCTAACGTAACTACGCTATATACCGTATCGTATTTGTAAGAGAAGACTGCACTTGCTATACCTTTTGTCAGAAAATTACAAAAAATACTGGGTCTGTAGTAAGAACTCAAACAACGATGTAATCCTCTCAGACAGATGAGATTCTGTTACTTCAGGAAGGCCGGTCTGTAAGAATGTTTTTTTTCCTTTTCCGTGTTTGACACGATACTAGTGCCGTAGAAAAGTCATTAACTGTGAGTGCGCAGAGCCTTTAAATCGGTGTGAGGACACGCATTCAGCTTGCCCATCAAAGCAGCTGTGCGATTACTGCCGTTTTACTGAATATGAATGAAGTGGGAGCTAACGCTAACCTTTCATCTCCTACACTGAATTCTTGTCAGATATTAAAACTCACGCATGCCTGAGTTGCTTCTCTTCACCTTGTTTGTGAACCAGCACATTTAATGAGAGTGTTTCTTCAGAAACTTTGGCATTGTAACAAGCAGCCTGTTTGATGTGTCTGTGTGATTATCTCCCAATTGAGTTGAGTGGAAATTCTCCTTGTAAACATTAGGAGAAGGACTTCGAAATCACAACAAAGTGCAATCCATCCACCTTTTCCCCAAACCTTAGCATGGATCCATTCAAGGCAAAGGGGAAGATATTCACTGAATTGGCTCCGGATTTGATGAATAATGTAGCACTGCAGTGGTAGACTGGAAAACTCAGTGCCATCCCATTAATAGGTTTTAACAACCTGGGGATCTTGTAGCTGACCCAGCATGGCCCCGAGAGCAACTGGAGGTGCAGTAGACTACTTTCTCTGCCTTTTACTGCCAAACTGCTGTCTACCTTGACTGATTAAAGAATTCTTCTAAACTGATAATGCCTGCAGAAGTTTCAGTGTAGTAAATATGTGTGCCTTTGCGTTTACCCCAGCATGCACGGTTAAATTTAGAATATTCACATCTGTCATACATCATTACATTCTTACACATGCTTTTATTCTAACTATCTGGTTTTCTCAGAAAGCAGGGGAAATGATACCTGCTGAAAATCTTGCTCTTTAAAACTTAGATATCTCTTAGCTTTGAACTTTTAATCCCTGAGGTTGAACTATAAAGCAGCATTTCTCTTTGCTTTGAATATTGCACTTCACTACCATTATACAAAATTCTTTCAAAATAAAAAACTCTTCTTAAGACACGCAGCTGAAAAGTTTCCATCTTCTCTTCCATTACACAAATTCAATATTTAGTTTTCTACAGTTCATAGTAAGGAATGTTCTGTGGGAATAACTCCATAAAAACACAAAATTGTTGTTACTTTGGAATATATTCCTATCTTCTTTCTTTTGGCAAAGTTGCCCGGAGTGAAATATCAAAGCAAAATCGGTACATTTCTAATACAAAGGCTGCGCAGTAAAATCAATGCCCATCACACATCTAAGAGTTCTGGGTTGAAATCTATTTTGTGATGCCAGAATGAGAAAAAATTGAAATAGAATTAGGTTTTTGAAGGTACACCAACTGCCAGTGATGCTGCGCCTTGTTCCTTTCACGCAGTCATTGCTCTGCGCCGGCGTTCTTTTGAAGAAAGATTAGATGTTGTTTTCAGTGTAAAAGTACAGTACACTCTACTTTGCCTTTTGCACATCAAATAGCTTGTTCAGACAAAATGGGAATATAACACTGTACTGCCATTGTCATTAACTGTGTGAAGGACGTCCTTGTTGTTTCTCTGGCTTGATTGTGTTTGGCGTGAGTACTGTACCTGCTCTATTGTACTAGTCTTCCTGTTCCCTGTCAATCTAACCCATCCCCATTTGTGCCTCTTTGTTGCCCTCTGTGCCTCTTGTAATGTATGTGTTCCCATGATGTGTATCTGTGGTGTGTGTATGTGCGTGTGTGTTGTGTCTGCACAGTTAACTATTGAAAATGACAAGCTCAAAGAGGCTCAGAGACTCATCAGGGAATCTGAAGCCAAGGTGGGTGTCCCCGTTGCATGTGTGGCCCTTGACATAATCTCACATTTAATCCCCGACAAATCCAAGTGCGTTTTAATGTCATTGATTTGTGGTGCTTTAAATCTGTTTTTGGATTGTTGGACTGATCTTTTGTCTCATGTTTTCTCTCAGCATGCTTGCCCTTTGTATTATATAGCACATATTACATAGAACTTTTGTGAACTTCACAAAAAAAGTTCACAAAAATACTTTTTTTTTTCTTTTGATATAAATGAATTATGTACTGTATTGTCTCTTGACTTTACTAATCAGCAACAAATAATGTGCTCTGTATACTGCATGTGTGGAAGAGCGAGAGAATATATCAACTGAACGCTGTTTTCAGCCGCACACATTGCTTGCTTGTTTAATGTAATTTTCATAAGTAAACACTTGTGATTGAATTTCTTTATCAGAGATGAGATTGGGCAAAGATTTAATCACATAGCATTCAGAGTTAATTACCTGTCACGCTGACCTCCCCTTTGAGTTCAGAAGAGTATGAATCCATTTGGGTGGGTTAGATTTTCTATTAGATTGGTTGTCTACTTTACACAGAGCTCCAGATGGGCTCTGGTAGAGTAACATCAATAAAAAAAGGATCACTTGCCAGCACAATATATTTTAATAAAATATGCTGCCAAATACACATATTAGATCTGAAGTAAAAGTGAATTTAAATTGTATTTTAGTAAGTAATCATGGTTTTTGCACATATAACATAGACCTCTATTTACTAGTTCACATATATATACTTTGGGTTTGTATATTTTGTATACACTGCATGCAAATCATGTGTGACCTTGATAATTGCAACACAAGAATCACCTTATTTCCTTTAAGGTAAAAGACGTACAAACGTTTATTCGCTGTACAACATTTTGAAAGTGTTTATTTTGATACCTGAGGAAGAATATGCCGGCGGCAGTGGTTTGGGATCCCAGGAGTTCCATGGAACACTGGGCTTATTATTACAGGGTAGAACAGGGAGGTGGATAGAGAGAGAGATACTCGGAGGGCCCCTCAGTATGGAAACAACGGCACTCTAATTTAGCAGCTAATTTGCTTCCATTCTCTCATATTAATCTTAAAAGAGAAAACGGGCCACAGAGGGTTTGAGATTGACAGACATGTAATCATTGGATGTAGATTTTACTGAGAGGCTCTGGGCAATCTGTGGGAAAAAAAACAAAACTCCAGGCAGAACACCTTTTTAATTCCGTCTCTAATAAACAATCCGCCAATGCTATTATGTAATGAAACAATATGTAATGTCTTTAAATATGAAGCCAATTGCATTTTAAGCACACAATCAAGTGAGTAGGGGAAATTTAAATAGTACGGAATTGGTTTTAGAAATGAAAAGTGCAAGAGGAAATCCTATTTGGTAAGAGCAGACATCTAATCAGCTCTGAAAATCAAACCCTGTCAGAGCTAGGGTGTACTTACTGTATTTGCATTATTTATTTTTGGTATATATCAAGCAATTACAGATTTTTGGTGTTTTGTTGATTTATTAGGCTGGAATAAAAACTTACAATTTACAAATATAAACTTTATTATTAATTATCTCCAATGAGAGGACGGTTTTCCAAACACATAAGGCCTCCCTCTGCACTTCAGTCCTTGTCGGCTCAGTTATCCACATGCAGCAGGTTCCTTTTGGAGTACCCCTTTATCTTGCAGTAGATCATCAGTAGCAGTCCAAGACAGTTTAGTTGGAGTACATCCAAATATAAGACAAGAGACGTTTTGGGGAGTAGTGGTATTGAGTTGGGAGTTGGGAAGGACTGGGACTAGCTGGTTACCAGCAAGTGAGCTTTCAAAATAAGAACACCTGGAATCTTTCTGTATGAGGCCTCATAGATAATGGTCACAGACTGAAAACCAAGGCATAAAGGATATAGGGTTCGTGACTATGCACAGAAAGAAAGGTATAACGATGCAAGACATTTTGTGTGTTAGTAAAACTGTCCAAGAACATGGTAGCTACTAGCTACCGTCATTCTCAAATGAATGAACCACCGACACAGTCTTTCTAGGTCTGACAGCCCAGCCAAGCTGATTAATCGTGGATAAATTGTTGTTGTTAGACATGTAACTTAGAACTTAGTGGTTGCTGTTGAGATCCATCTTTTGGAGACATTCTGTTCCCCAACATCTTTTACAGGGCAATCACTAGTACAGCACTCCACCAATCAGGCATTTATGGAAGAGCGGCCAGATGGATGCTAAAAGGCACATGACAGTCCACTGGAAGTTTGCCACTACCTGAATAATTATCACAAAATGAGAAGCAAATGCTCTGCTAAAGCTAAACACAAATTTAACTATAGCTGCATTTAACTATAACAGTGCAACTCTAGAGAGACATGAACATTGCTGTTCTTTGACACCCCCTATCATACCTAGTTGTGCCTGAGCATTATTGCCATAGAGAAAAGGAGAAACTCTAAAAAGCTCAAAGACTTAAGGTTCTTATTTCTGCCGCCAGAATGTTAACCAAATTCTAACTGAAGAATCTGCAAATGGAATATTTATATATTTGATTGAAACATAATCTATAAAAGACAACTGTTGTTACTTTGTTGCTGAAATATTGTCTAGTATTGATTGATGAGAGAAAAAATCCATTATAAAATTAGGCTGAAACATAATGTAGAAATGTAGACATCATAAAAGGGGCCTGAAAATGCTTTGAAGGAATGACATATAGGGAGTGGCGTGCAAAGGAAACGATCCTTACAGGGCTGATAGCAAAAGTTAACTTCGCTAATTTCCAGAGATATGCCAGTTAGACATAAGAAAATTCACAGACCTTTATATGTCTAGTGAATTGGCTCCCACTTGACCTTATAATTCTTGACTTTAGTGACAAGTTTCAAGGATATAAAACGGATGCATTCCATTAAAGGAGGTAGATGTGGCTGAGTTTGTAGAGCAGGTAATCAGTAAAAGCAAGATTAGTGGTTTGCACACACAGGACACGGAGGCCTCTTTACTGTCCTTGTAGCTTTTTGTATTAGGAACATCAGTTTCAATCAAATCAAAGGGAGTTTACATGCATATGTGGGCCATTGTTGACATCTGTGTTCTGTATTTGCAGATTGCTACAGGCCTTACTGCAACTGGAGCACCACCTCCACCACTTCCAGGAGGTGCTGGAGTTCCACCACCACCTCCACCTCCTCCTCCCCCACCTGGTGGTGTTCCTCCACCTCCTCCACCTCCTCCACCTGTCCCTGGCCATGCTGGCATTCCGCCACCACCTCCTCCTCCACCGCCAGGTGGTGGACCACCCCCTCCCCCGCCACCACCTGGTTTTGGGCCTCCACCCCCGTTTGGAGGCCCACCAGGACCTCCACCACCTCCTGGATTTCCTGTTGTTAAGCTGCCTTATGGACTGGAGCCCAAGAAGACCTACAAGCCTGAAACTGTCATGAAGAGGGTCAACTGGACCAAGGTATAGCAGTCTGAGCAGTCATTGGCTGCAGTAGATAATCTTATGTTCCCTTGTAGTATTAGTTACTTAACAGTGTACAGATGCAATGTTACACTTCCATTTTTGTTGTTGCATTACCTAATTTGCACATTATTTACAAGCATTTTTTTCACACAATTTGGACTGGCATTAGAAGCTGATTGATTGTATATTTTGTTGGTAGGTTTGCAGAGTGATAAAGTGTAAAGTTGAAGGTTCAAACTAAAAGAAACCTCTATTTAAATCTGTTTCTAATCTAGTCAAACATTCGTTCAGCCATAGGCCAAAGTGCTCCATACTCAGCACCCATTTCAAAGGATTTAACAGTAAACAGTTTTCACTCAAATGTCCTTGGATTTGCACATTCTTAGCATAATTGAATGGAGACTTTGTTGTGTAATTTTCCATCACATTTGAATATAATTTCAATAGGACATTCTCTCGCATTTGCATTGTATTTTGCCATAGATAATTTATCCGTTGCCCCAGGAGTTCTCAGGATTATTTTAATGGTTCTTTACTGATACTTATGTGACCTTGTGTTTTATTCTGAAATTACTGACTGCAAACAAAATATCAGACTAGTTTACTTCACATAATGCTAGAAGTGCAATGAATTTGTAGAATCAAGCCACTTAAAAAATAATTATGAAGGCTGTCGACAGTATCTATTCGTGTGCTTATTATTTTACAGTGCTTAAACAGGTCATGCACATTTTTCTGTCTTATCCCAATTATTTATCCAACCACATGCCACCAAAGGCATAAAGCGACAATGTGAAAATGCAAGTCAACAGTGATTGCACTGCACTAAAAAGCACTGAGGTGGTGTTCTGGGTTTGAATTATTGGTCACCTTGAGAATTCTTTAAAATGGCAAATATGCTAATGTTTGACTCTGTGTAGGAGGTTCCTGAACGGTAAGTAAGATTAATAATAATGGGATGTCATACCCATTGTGTAAACAGTCGGGGAAACAGCAGTTTGTTTCTTAATAGAAGGCATTCCTGTGTGTTTGTTTTTGCCTTGATATTTTAAATGTGATTAGTCATTTTCCTGTGAAATATCTATGTGGTTCAGTTGTGTTATATGACTTGTGTGCATGCGGTGTAGCACAAATGACCGTTGTCTCTGAAGTGTACAGAAACAGGTTAATGTGCAGCAGCATTAACCTTGCCTCCACAGGAAATGTAGTTTTGTGATGCAAATGAAATTCATAACCACCTGAGGAAAAACAATCTGTGTCTCTTGTGTCGATTAAGTGGGACATGAGTCGTCTGTCTTCGCTGTGTGCAGCAGGCAGAAGTATAGGAGTACTAGGAATGATTTGGTTGTATAAAAAAGAACGGGGAAGGACATTGTTTCATAATTTCAAACCTTCCCTCTATTAGACGATACATGTCCAACGAAAGTATCGTACACATGAGAAAATGTGACTCTTATAGTTTTAAGAAGATGTTGAGCAGCTACCATCCATCCATCTTCGTTTACTTATTCGAGTCTGAGGGGCAGAAAATGCCAGTAGAAAATTTATCAGTCAAAGTCCTGTACAGCTCTCACTACTGCTGCACAGGGACTGGATAGAGGACCAGTATCCTGAACCAGTCCAAACAGGTTCCCCTAAGGCAGACCTTCCCAAAGTGTGGGGCCCGCCCCCCGGGGGGAGGGGGAGCGCGGTATGAAAAGGGGGGGGGAACAAAAAACAAAACGCTTGGACGCTGCCAGCACGGGGCGCCCACAGAAACGCAAAGCAAGAGATGAAGCGTCGCTGAATATGTTTCCAAACCAACTTCATTCTAAGCCAAAGACTAGAAAATACGGTGAAGCAAATCTGCCCTTTGTCTTCACCTGCACAAGTACCAAGGTACACAGCAAAATCTCCAGTGTTAATTTAACACTGGAGATTTTGCTGTGTAGGTCTCCCTGCAGAATTGGTTTTCCCTTCATCGGGAGCAGCGCTGGGTTCTCCAAATCACGGACAAACAGGATCCCACGTTCTTCATTTTTACTTTACAAACACTTGTTGTAATGACTAACTACTCCTGACATGTTGGAGATGTTTGCTCTTTATACAGTAAAGTTACAGCAGGATACAAATAACATCAGGCTGATCCTGCCACGATTTGTCTAAATCACGGACAAACAGTATCCCAGATGTTTGTTTTTAAACCCATTTTGCACAGAGAGGCATTTTTTGAAAAATGCATTGACAGCAATGTTGAACATTATTACACACAGTCAGATTAACAGTAACAGTATTTTGTCTCTATCTGCCATTCTGCTATTCATCTCATGTAAACAATAACGTGGCGCACAGCGTGACGTGAATAAAGGCGCATACCTTTGACGTTGCGTGACGGACTCTGTATTCCTCGTCACACATAAACGCAAAAAAGGAGTTTTAAAAAACCGCAGTTCTCGGTGATTTGAAACGCCGTTTACGTGGACGAAACAGCTGCGTTTTCAAAAATACCCGTGTAGGTGCAGACGCAGCATAAAAGAGTTAGTAGTTTATTTTCTTACTACCTGTAATTTATTGAAGATTACTTGTATTTGCTTAATTGTTTACTAAATGTTTGAGGTGTGAAATAAACCGCAATGGAGCAGAATATGGGCGTGTGTGGTTGGAGGATGTGTGTGTGCGCACACAGGGGGGGGGCGCGAACATTTTTCTTGTAAAACAAAGGGGGGCCTAGCAAAAAAAGTTTGGGAACCACTGGCCTAAGGAATACGGTTGAATGCCTTCTCCAAGTCCACAAAGCACTTACAGACTTGTTCGGCAAACTCCCACGTAGCCTTGAATGTCCAAAGGAGGATAAAGACCTGGTCCAGCGTTCCAGTACTCATTGTTCGTTTCCATGAGATTCGACTAACAGACAGACTCTTCTCTCCAGCAGCCCACATTTCCATGCGACCCTACAGAGGCACATTAAACAAGAGAATCCCACAACATCTAGAGCCAGAACATAGTCGGGGTGAATTTCATCCATCCCAAGGGACCTGTCATCTAGGAGTTATGAAGTCAGTGGCGTCCCACCCTCACTGTACACAGTATGAGTAGAGCATCACTTTCCCTCCTCAGTTACTGATGGTTTGCCAGAATCCCTTTCAAGCTCTCTCAAGGAGTCTGGTTCTAGACCTTAAGCCATGTGTTGAGATGATACCTACTATATCTACCTGGTATTGCTCAACATCACTCATTAGTTCAGGCTCCTTTCCTACCAGAGAGATGATGGAAGTTTTAAGAGCTAGTTTCAGTAGCTACAGGTTTGACCAGTTTGCCTTGGGTTACGCAACCAGCATAAGCTCCCAATAACATAGCTCCTGGGATCACTTCGACACACAAACACCTTCACCACGATAAGGTGGAGATTCAATGGATGAGTTGTACAGAGCACATTGAGGTAGCTCATATTTAAGCTCAAAATTAAATCATTAAATTGCAGTAAGTGCTTTCTCACAAGCATAAAGATGTAATTTGTGTTTCGCTCTGCTCAGGTCCAACAGGGTAAAGCCAATATTCACTTACAGGCCAAATGTTAAACAAAATATTAGGAAAATGAGAAAATAAGTTCAGATTCATTCAGTTTTCTTTTAAGCCAATTTAAAATGGTAACACTTTATTTATTTTTTTATATATTCTGTATATATAAAAACATTTTATGCGATTTACCTCAAAATACCTTTGTATTCGGTCTTGAAAAAATATGTGACTAATTCACAAGCTTTTATAGTGTCTTTGGTGCTTTGTTTACCTGCAATTCAGGACCTCACTTAAAAGAGAGATGGACTGTGGTTAGATTGTTTCATGTCATTACCTTGACTTAATAGCACAAAGTAGGAGCAGAAAAAAATTCTAAAGCACAAGCTGTTTTGTTGTGCTACTTTCATGTAGACGAAACCTTTTAGTTGGTTAGGTATTTGGTTAAGTATTTTTCTGTTGCTTTTATTTCTGTCGGTTTAAAAAAACAAGAAAAAAGAGTGCAGCCTGAAATCTGTGACTTCACAGACTCGCACTCTGCATAGTGTATATTGGCAGATATACATGTCCTAACCTTAATATAGTTGCAATTAAAGTAGTCACTTCTGGAATTTCAATGTGCTTTGATTAGTACTTCCTTTTTATTAATAGAGTTCAAAGGGCCAGGCGTGTCAATGACTGTCACACAAAAGTCATAGCCACCCTTTGATAAAATTCATGAGATCCCTGTCTGTTTTTCTGCTTTTCATGTTGTGGACAGTCAAATACCAACCCTAAAATTGCTACTATGCTGTGTCCCCCCCCATTGGTCACACGCAATTGTGCAAACTATAAATTGCTTCCACGTTCTAAACACTAGGAAAGCTAACATTAAGTCATTTTTAATATTTATCCATCCATCCATTCGCTCCCGCTTCTCCTTTTCAGGGTGGCGGGGGGCGCTGGAGCCTATCCCAGCTGTCATAGGGCGAGAGGCAGGGTACACCCTGGACAGGTCGCCAGTCTGTCGCAGGGCCAACACACAGGGACAGACAACCATTCACACTCACATTCACACCTAGTGACAATTTGGATTATCCAATTAACCTATCCCCACAAGCTGCTTGTCTTTGGACGGTGGGAGGAAGCCGGAGTACCCGGAGAGAACCCACGCAAACACGGGGAGAACATGCAAACTCCACACAGAAAGACCCCGGCCTGATGGTGGAATTGAACTCAGGACCTTCTTGCTGTGCAGCAACAGTGCTAACCACCGTGCCACCGTGCTGCCTTATTTATTTTTACACATTTATTTATTTATATTTACATATTTATTTCGGTAAAATTCTTTTTCTTGCTACAATAATTTGTAATTCTTGTGAAACAGCTGTTATACGCATATGCAATTCAAACAAAGCAAACAAACCTATTTTAGGCACATGTGTGCTATGTTTGTATACGTGGGTCGAATAGAAGCAAATAAGAGCACAGAGGTTATCTATCCCGGACACCAAAACAAGCTCATGATTGACTCTGCAACACTGTTATACTTATTACTGTTACTATACAGCATTGGGAGTAATGGACCAGAGCTAGATGGAGATTGGTCTGTGTTGCATGAGTGTTTTACTTAGACGTCTTTCAGTGTGAAATGACTGTGTTTTCGAAGATGGTTATTGGCAGCTTTGCACTGGGTCAAGTGCAAATTCGAGTGTTTGACAAAAAGCCACAGAAGTAGTCCTTTTAGGAGGTCTCATTATAGCACTTAATACGGTGTACAGCGGAAGTAGGCAAATGGTATAGATATTGATGATACACTACTACAGTCATTAGATGTGTTCATGTCTTGATCTTCCTTTACACGCCTCCATCTTCGTCTTTACTAAGCAGCCGTGTGATTCCTTCGATGTTGGTTTTTGTGTCTGTTCACTCGGGTAAAGTTTAGCATGCGGTTTCTCGTCATATGCAAATATTAATGTATCCCTCACGTTCTCCTGTTGCTGTTTGGTTATTTCTTGTTTGTCACTCAGATGCTAAAGATGCCACTCAAGGGCATGTGTGTGGCCGCACGCAGCAAAAACACTCACAAACTCCATCTCCAGTGAGAAGAACTTTTGAGTGGCAGCTTGGTGGAATGACGGTTTCTGATTGTGGTGATAATGGAATCCTTGTGTCATTGCAGATAGTGCCTCAGGAAATGGCAGAGAATTGCTTCTGGATCAAAGTCAAAGAAGAGAAGTTTGAGAATCCTGACCTATTTGCTCAGCTTTCCCTCTGCTTCTCCTCACAGAGCAAAGGTAAGGAGGCGTCATCTTTCTCCACCCCATCCTTAATTAGTCAACAGACATATGCTTCCTTTGGCGTCTTTTCTCACTTAAAACGTAATTGTCTCGACACCACCACCACTGTTTCTGTTTGGTCTCAGTTCAAATCTCTATGCCAGTTATGCATACCAATGCTTGTGTTTCACTGTGTTTATGTGTCTATGAGGAAGTTAAAATGCCAAGTAGCTCCTTTTTGTATTTGTTGTTTGTACCCGCTGAGTAGTTTCAGATCAGTGGTTTTTATTTTTGTGTGTGTGGACGTGCACAAACCCGAGCTTGTACATATATGTGTGAATCAAGAGCGGCCATGCTTGGTTTGGTTCTTGCCTTTTCCAGTCCAGTAGACCAATCTTCCATCAGGGAAGACGTGAAGGCTTTGGTGAAAGAAGCTCTGGGAATTTACTTGTCCCGGCCAGTTTGTTTCTCAGATACACAACCAGGCTACCTAACTTGCTGATGAACAACACAAGCAGTGCAGCGCAAGTTTGTTTTTATATGGAAGAATATGTGTGTGTATATGTGTGTGAAGGCACTTGATGTATTCCTCCCATGACAATTTGAGTGTTTTCCACTTCTTTGACAGTGAGCGTGTGCATGTGTGTTTGTGTATTTATGTGTGTGCAGCACACCCCTCTAATTCGAGCAACAGTGGGAGGGGAGAAGTCAGAGTCCTGTCAAGCGCAGAACAGTCAAATCGGAGCTCTGTCAGCATGTGTGGACATAACTATACAGAATCCTCCAACTTTTCTCTTATACCCACCATCTGTTTGGACACTAGTCAGCCTGGCAGCAGCTTCTTGCTCCGTCTTTCTCATAGCCTCCAGGTCTACAAACGAGAGTCGTCTCTTTTTTGTACTGTGAAATAAATAGCAATTTTCCCTTGGCTGCCGCAAGGTGATTTACCAGCATAATACAGATGGAAGGAGAATGTGGGCTGCAAAGAACAGTTATTGCAAAGCTTAATGAAGTGACAGGGATAGGCCTAGCAGTCATGCCACTCCCTTCTCATCTTTCACGAAGGGATATCTGCCAGGCGCTATAATTTTTAACATGTACTCTTTAACGCTGTTCAAGTAATTGAAGTGAAACCCTTTTTTTCTGCAGTTAACAGTTATTTACTTTTTCGTTTATTAGATTAATGAGTTGTTATCGAGGAAGAAAGTGTTCATATTAAGTGTAAATCAGCGCTACGCTTGGAGAGTGCAGTAAAAAATGTTTCCCATTGATTCTTATAATAAATTAGAACTTAACCTTTTTTTAGTTTCACAGACACATGGCTTTAATTCAGCTTTAAATGTCCTTTTAAATTCTTTATTAAAGCCACTTTCTCGCCCACTGGGGATTAAAAAAAACGTCTATAGATAGTCCTTGTTCCCGCTGGCAGGGTAGGAATTCATGATCCAGCATTTCCCCCGGGAGTTACCTTTGCTGGATCCCTATCAATTACCCCTGCAGCGGCTTCACTGAATCAGCTCTTTTTCCTCTATTGTTGAAACAGAACATGATTTGCTCATGAATGAAAAATGCTGTTTAATGTTGTATATCTTCCACCCCCCCCTCCCTTCCCTACAGTGAAGTTGAAAGTCAATGCGAAGGGCTTTGATGTAGATCGTATTGCAGAAAAGGTGCTAGATAGGATTTTACTAAAATGAGATAGTAGTTCATTTGTTTTCCTCTTCTCCATGTTTCATGCTTCATTCAGTTCAATCTGAGGATAAGCGTGCTTAAAAATGAAATATTTTATCTTAAAAAAGAATAAGTTTGACCTATATTGGTGTAAAGTTTTCGTCTATCTCAAGTCCAGTTGTTTAACTGAGAATGGTGAAGTTTAAAGGAGTTTTGGGGGTGGGGGGAGTTTCAGGTGTCGTGACCAGCACTAGCAAGATTAATTTCTGAGGTCTCGTACTCTCAGTGTAACCTCTCATTGTAGCTACGGACCATAAATCCTTTGTGCTGATTTGACAAACAAGTCACTAGTGAAAACCGACTTCATTTGTCTGGGATATTGCCCAGACAATATCCCTGTTTTTTTTGTTTTTTTTAAATAACACACACACACTTGTTGTTTTTTCTTTGCTTTTTTGTGGTCCCTCCATCTTTGCCACAAGATGTGGATATTTATAAGTCAAGCACACTTTGGGGGCCTAGTGTATCGTGAAAGATGAGGCAAGCAGGTGTAAATGCCTTCCCTGCAGAGCTGCCCTCAGAAAATGGTGCAAAAAAGGCTTCTGTTATCTCCACGTTTCTTGGGATTCTTGCTTGTTACTTGCATTGTTGAAGAACAACACTTTGGCAGTAAAAGAAAAAAAAAAGAATCACTTTAACAGCCCCCAATTTTCAGATGCTTATTGCGCTCAGAGGCCTCTAAAACAACTGAGAATGCTAGACTGTCATCTCCCCTGCTGCTTTTATGAGTCTTACTGTTTAATGAGTTTTACCAAGAAAAGGAAATGATAATCAGGAGGGATTTCAAGCCTGGCTTCAGTCTTTTAAAGTGGCTATTTTTTCTTTGTCATTTATTATAATATGTTTTTTCAACTTGATTGAAAACTTAAAACATAAGTCACTACTCTGGGTCTTAACTGACTAAGTCATACTTAACATTTCTTTTTCCGCCTTTGGATGTTGATAAACATAAAAAAGTTGTATTGCACATATTGAAAATATAGCAGTTCCATTTACCCAGCCCATTAAATGGATGTGGTCACGATTAAACCAGGATGTAGTTATGCAAAAGAAGGATTTTAGATAGTTATTCTAATGCTTTGAATAATGCCGGTCGGGGCTGCATCCTGAAAGGCATACGGTGTAAAAATCAAACATGAGGGAATCTAACAGCAGCCAAAATATACATGTAAATATACAGCACCTGTTAAATCAGTGCTCTCCAGTGATGCATTGTTGTGGTTACAAGTTTCAGTAACTTTGTATGATTACAAAGAATAAATACAGCATAAATAGTGAAAAAGACCTTCAAATGAATCATGCCCCCTCCAAGAAAAAAAGAAAAAGAAAGAAAACTTTAACTCAAGCCATCGTCATTCAAACGTACACAAATGTAACGGTTTAAGGCTGTACAGCAACACAATCCAGCTGTTTCATCCAAAGTTTCTTTATTGAACGACTTGGTGTTGATTCATATTTTTGCTGTAAGTGGAATCAGTGTTGGTCAAGTTACTTGAAAAAAGTAATCAGTAACTAATTACTGATTACTTCCCCAAAAAAGTTATCCCGTTACTTTACTGATTACTTATTTTCAAAAGTAATTAATTACTTAGTTACTTAGTTACTTAGTTACTTTTTAAAAACACGATTTACACCCTGAAGAGGTGATAAAGTGATAGATCTTTCAGCCCAATTCTACTTTTTCTGCATAATCCATCATACAGAATGTAATCAGATGGAAAAGTCTCTTTTTAAAACTTGTTTTATTAGTTTTAATCTTTTAACTTTATGCATCAAGCAATAATTTAACAATATGCAACATTCTCTGACTGGAAGAAATTAGTTTAACATTTAAACCTATTTTCTGCACATTCCAGCACATAAAATAAAATATTTTGTGTGTTTACACTCAGTCTTTCAAATAGATGCAAGTAAAACACAGCAGAAAATAAATAAAGTCAAAGACTCAGCGGTCCTGTTGCTCTATTTTCACCTGTAAAGCAGGAGTGGGGTAGGCGGAGGTTTACCCTGGTGCAGGTGTGCCGCGGTCAGTGGAAGAATCCGCGAGTTTCTCTGTGAGTTTCCCATTACGTCGTAGCTACTCGGTGCTTGTTGGAAGTTTAGGGGTTTTTTCGCTGTAAAAAGAAGTTTTCTTCCCACGCACAGCGGACACTCATGTTTTTGTCACTTTTTATGGAATCAAACTCAAAGTAAGGTCAGTACTTCCACGCTTTAAACGCTGCACGCTCATAGTTGATCTGCAGACAGCTGTTGCCACAAACGTCGCACTCGCTTACGTCACTGTCATGAGACATTCTCGCAAAAAAATCACGGTTTTAGTAACGCAGTAACGCAGTTACAAGTAACACATTACTACCCATCTCTGAGTGGAATACGCTTCTGTGGCTCCTATAAAGGGAAGAGCATTCAACCCGATTGTTTCAGCCTAGCTGTGCTTGATTCTGTTTTACTCTTGGAAGAATGCAGCATGTTGAAAATGTGTTACAACTGTGGACACTGATGTCGTGCCATCGTCTTCACCTTTGACACCATTTTGCAGTTTGTGATCAGACATTGTTTCCACCCCACAGAGCTGAACAAATGTGTTATCATAGAAATCTCGGTGTTTTATTAAAACCAGCCAAGTAATTGTGTATGATACAACACTTGGTCTCTGTAGAACAACTTGGACTCGATTGTAGAATTATCTTATTTTGCATTCAGATAGTTTTTTACCCTTTTGCTATTTGTCTTTTGTCTTATTCGATCTTCTCTGCCTTTACTCGGCTGTATCGGCTTTTCCCCTTTACACTCTTCCCCATTGACTTGGCTCTCTTTTTTTCTTTTACTCTCATCTCCCCTCAGTTCGCTTTATCAATCAGTGTGTTGCGCCTTTGTACGGCTCTTGGGATCAAAACAGATTCACTCTGGGATTGAATGCGTGTAGCCATGGCCTCCTGCATTTGAAAGGCAATTCATTCAGCTGGAACTTTGCGGTTCAATTTGAAACAAGATTGATGTTGGCAAACTTCACACCCCCTTTATTCCAAAATGTTTCCTCCATTGCCCTCATCAATTGGTGATGGACAAAGGGCATGTGCCAGTTTGTAATAGTGATGCCTGGGGGGGCTTCTCATCAGAAACAACACAGAGAAAGAAAGGAGATTACTCAACAACAACTGAAATCCCGACATGGACTGTATATTCCTTATGTGTCATATATAAGTTGCAGAGAGGAATATATATAAAGCCTATCCGAGCTATCATAGAGTGACAGGCGGCGCACATCCTTTTGTTGTTCGGGAATTATTTGTAAATTTAAAAAGGAAACAAAATCAAACACACACAAAGAAAAAGCGGTGTTAGGGATCTATCTAAGGTACACATATTGAAGTTTCAGTGTAAAGGTCAGCACTGAACTTGGCTTAAACCTGACTAAAGTGATGGCTGCAGTCATCCTGCCCCTCATAACAATAAATTAGATCAAATCCTCCAAGAGTTTTCCCCACTTTGACACCCATTTTTGCTTTACCTCCATCCCCACAGCTCTGCCCCTCACACATGCTCTCCCCTACTGAGCCAATGTGGTGTGCACACCAGCTGATTCTCAATCCCTGCTACAAAGCCCCAGCAGCAGGGCGGTAATGGCCCAGCCACAACGGCAGTAATGATGGAATCAGTGGGGGGTTTAGCTGGCTCTCTGACTCTTCCTAATAAGTCCCCTAATAACTCTGTTAACATCAGGGCTGACCTGGCCACCGGATCAAACACACTCACGCATGATCGGCCACCTCACCAGACACTCGGCAGCCTCTTAGACAAGAAAACTGTTGCTGACCAGTAGCCCCTGTAGTGCTTCTTCACTATACTTAACAGACGTTTTGGCTCACAAAACATAGCAGCAAATGTTGCAACAAGTGCTACGCAAATTATTTTAATCCCGTTAAGCGGTATTCATTTACTAACAATATGTCTCGGTGATAAAAACCTTGAAAAAGCTTGTTGCTCTTTTAAAAAACACATCCCTAGGCTATTGCTGAAGCTCTTCCTTTTCAGCTACACACAATGTAATAAGGACCTTAATCTAATGAGTTTAAGCTCAAGTGAAGACATTGTAGCCCACTGTGGGACAGTCTGCCTTGAATTGATAGCGTTTGTGCAATGATTAGCTTTTGATATCTTCTATGTCAAAGTGTTTGGGAGTCAAGCTTGATGGTTTGCCATGCTTCCCTGGAGTACACGGCTGTTTATTTCCGATTGTGTTAATTGAGAGGAGGGACCGTTCGCCAAGACAGCTTTCTCTGTGTCCTTATCCTGTGCTTTTCTTCTCCAGAAATCTCGTTCTTTCTTCTTTCTTATCTCGTCTTTCTCCGCTTTCTTCTGAAATCATCTCTTTGGACACGATGGTGTCCATCTGGAGCCGGGGCCAGCCTGGTAAAAAGACACCCACTCTCACTCTCAGCCTCATTGTTTAACAGCTCCAGTCTCTCACAAACAAGATCTCAATTGGCATTTTACCACATACTCATTTTGTAAATTGTCATCGGTGTCTGAGTGGAGAGATACTTCCCTTTTGGGTGAATTGTTTTGATTACCCGAGACCTTTCCTCACATTTCAATCACTCAATCATGCATTCCAGATTAAATGTCCATTATTACTTGAAACGAGGCTGTTTTGGAAAAGAAACGCCTCAAATTGTGCAATTTTCCACATTTTATGGGAAGGCCATTAATTGCTGGTGCAGGCAGGGGACATTTGTCTCAATAAAACACAAAACACCCCGATGTTCATTTCTCTCTGTTTGGGGCAGCGAGCTCACTGCGGATATCTGTGGGTCAGCCGTTTTCTTTGCTCATCCCTGCACATTTTTAATATATTACATATGAATGGAAATTAGGCCCTTAAATATTAATGACAAGTAATTGGTTTATTGTAGGAGACTATATTATGTGTGTGCATCTTTGTAAGAGAGTGAGTCAGCGAGAGAGAAATTTCCTCTCATTCCCACTTCATATTGCCTTGCTGTGATGTCCCACTGATTTTAATCTTCTCTTCTCAGATGAGAGCCATTCTGGCTATCATGGTGCACTTTAACTTTAGCCCTCTGAATATTAGCTTTCTTTGATACCTGCCGCTTACAGCCTCCCAAGTCTACATCCAGCTAACTTTTATGTGCCTTCAGGTAGACTGTAATGTTCATCAAAAAGCTGTCTCTTGAAAAATAAATATCCCCTATGCATCTAAATATTTTATTTCTTTTTCTTCATGCTCGCTCCCTCGGATAATCTCAGCTAACGGAAATTTGGGATATGTCAATCTTTCTTGTTATCGTTCTAATCTTTTTTATTCTCCACGGACCTTAAGAGGTATATATTTTCCATCAATTTGCCTTTATCTTCTCATCAACATTTTTAAGTATTCCCCTTTATTGAGCTTTTTCTTTATTTTCTCAGTACCCTTGTGACAAGGGAGGAGCCAAAGTAGCTTTTAGCGCACAAGCGTCTTTTCCCTTTTGATGGCAAACTAAGCTTGTTTTGTCGAGCTATATTTCTAGAGTGAAAATTGCGAGACATAAAGTCTATAAATACATGAGAGAAACGTTGAATGACATCTTGTATTTGTCAGTTATAAATACAGCTCCTTAGTTAAATGTTAAAGTTCCATTTGTTTTGCCGTCTTCACAATTGTGGCTGTGAATATCTTGGCCACTCTCCCTCACAGTTACCCTTACATGGTGTTTGCGGGTGTGTAATGCATAATAACAACCATGCTTCCCAAACATGTCAGAAAATTTTAATCTGTTCTAATGTAGCATCTAATAGAGTGAAAGGGGCATTTAGTTTTAAACAAACGGAAGAGTATCTGAAGTTGCTGTTTGTGTTTGTGCGTCTCCCTCGTGTTTCGTCCAGTAAATCTCCCGTCTGCACGCCTTCCTAATTGAGTGATAGGATTCTTATTAACAATGGGACTTGCCTTTAAAAAGATGACAATGTCAGCACTGTCGCTGGAGCTTTTCACATGAACAACCCCGGTGGAGCCTCATTAACTCACCCCCATGATCCCAAACAGAAGAATATGGAGCGCATATCTAATCCAGCTCAGAAGTACGAGTGCTAGAGCTGTGAGTTTTATAAGGAATCCGTAATGTGGGCTCACTGCTCGCTGTGTGTGCTTCATTGAGTGAAATTCAAAAGTTTTTAAAGTTTTGCCTTAAGTGTTGCTTTCATTAGCGTTGATAATGAAGTGGCTTGTCTGCATGCTGCATGGGTGATATTTATATGATTAATATATGTATACACTGACTGAGCGCTAGTACACATGTCTAACTCTGACCTGTCTGAACGCACTGTGGATCTACCTCCGTCTTGATTTTCATGTAGATAAAGATCAAAAGGTGCAGACAAACCTCTGTTTCTCCACTAGCTAACACAACGCCTGACAGTGCAGACTAGCCTGCCGAGTTTGTTACATGGCATTAAGTTTCATTTGTCTGTGAACCTCTTTGGTGGAATTGCTTTGTGACTACAAGAGGGCCAGGCTGTGACACTCCCACAGCCAATCTGGTTGGAACGGTACAGAGACGAGACGGAGCATCGCCGGGGGGAAGAGAGCAAGCGTGATGTCACAAGCAGGATAGTAAACAATCAGAGGCCTGCGTGTTCAAGATGGTGCCTCCTTGAATATAAACAATCATGACTTCTCATGCCAGAGTGCGGTAAATTTCTGCACAGATAGAAGAGGTTGAGGTAAGCGAAAGAGAGAATAAAGCAGACAGACCGTCGTGATTACAGATTGTGATCCAAAGTCACCTGAAAAACAAAACAAAACACTAAAAGCAGCGACACTTAGAGGAACTATATCAAACTTGGCACCGCTGGAATAAAACTTTTTTGTTACGTAAATATGGAATTGAGCTTTTTCAGATGCAGCAGTTAGTTAAAATATGTTGCTGTCAAAAACCAGTAAGACATCCTGACTAATGATGCTTTAGTCCCAGACGACCATTTTCAGAATATGCTAATGTAATATCCTGTATGATATAGTTGTCTTGAATTTTTCATTACTGAAGTAACTTCATTTTAGCATTCAGGATCAATACAGACTCTACAAAAAGCAAAGGAGCCTGCACTTTTTAAGTTTTTGATGAAGACCATCAAAAGCCCTGTGTCAGTGACCTACAGGAAGGATGTTTTCCAGTACTGTGTGCACAAATTAATGTTAAGACACTTTTGTTTATCCAGCTCAGTGAAAAGGTTGAGTGTTTTCTCTGGTCTTGTAAAGATTGAGCACCACCTCTCCACACCAGTCACATAAACTCTCCTTTAAACTTGTCTCAGTTTCCCTTCAGGAGACACTTATTGGTACAGTTAGCCTTTGCTTTTAGCCTTTCTTTTATTTATTTTACCTTTCTTGTTTGTACTTCTCCGTCCTCCCACTCCATCCCTTTATGTGCTCCTCACCATCTTTCACTACCTGTCATCTCGCTTGAACTTAAAGACGGTATCTTGTTTCTTTTTCCGCTTATCATTGTCTTGCCACTATATCCATAGCATGCAAATTTCTGTGTTTCATTTTCTGTGTGAATGTTTGTCTCTGTCTGTTTTCCATCACAGCATTAGGTTTAGACTCGGCTCTCTTTGGCAAAGTTTCCTCCCTCTGTCCCTAAAAGTTGACTCTCTCAGTAGGTGTAACAAAAAAAGGAGAAGAAAACTTAATAAATTAAAGAAAACTTTTTAAAGTTCATGTTATTAATTTGCTCATCTAACAAGCATATGGTCCAAACATATTTTAATTTTTTATTTATTACCTCTTTGCTTTTTTATTTGTTACTCTTGTGCCCTTGACGCCTTCTTATAAAAAAAGATGAATTTTGAATATAATGATTGAAAGTGTTAAACAAGCCACATAGTTACTATTAATGGCAGATGAGATTATAGATGCATCGCAAGTTGCAGTGCAGACTCATTGAATGGGAATCATGTTTTTCTCTAAAGCGCCATTTTTATAGATTATCTCCTCCTTTGTTCCCTCTTTTTGACCGTGTTTCATTAAACACAGTTTGAAAATGCAGAAAAAGCTAAAGCTGGAATGTGATAAATGTGCAGGAGACTGAGCAATGATGTTCAGCATCAACCATTATTTCAGTGTGCTTGTTTTTTGCCTTTGGTGCAGGCGTTTGCCTCTGTAAGCAAACACTTGATTCACAGAGTCAGAAGGTTTCTGTTCCTGCTGTGAGGCTATTCTCATACTTCAGCCATGTTAATCTGTGTGTCTTTTGGTAGTGTTTCACCCTTATTGCAGTTTTGCTCCACCTACACATGTTGAAGGAAGCAGTTCAGGACAGAGACAGTTTGCTTTTACACTTTACGTGAGCACACTGAAACCAGCTGTAACGCTGCAGCAATCAAGCACATTTTAACTAAGATTCAAAATGAGTATTAGCAATTCTGCACTGTTTACATATTTGTACAGATAATACCAGGGTGTTTTGGGAATGTTGTTTACTGAGACTTTCATGCAAATAAGGCCCCGTTGAACTGACTCAGTCCACAGTGGGTGGGCATGCTAATAAACATTGGATTTCAGTGAGTGTTTCATCATTTCCAAATTCTTCCCAGACCTCTGACCTCCGTTTTTCATCGCGGGATGAGGACCGACTGATGTCAAGGCCACGTTTAAATGTTTTGCTGCGTGGAAAGTAGAGGTCCAGTTGTAGTTGGAGACTATTAAGTAGCAGAGCTGGTGGTTTTAAAGATGTGGCAGATTACTTTGACTGCATGGATTTGCATTAAGTTGTTTCTGCTCTCTTGGCCTTTTTTTTATCACCTTTCCAACTCCCCTCCAATCCAGCTCAGTCTGAGGTAAAGCAGCTTATTAACCTTTCTGAGGCCGCAAGCATCCCCAGGATGGAAAGACGCCACAGACGTACTGTGTAAGACAAATTAACCTAAGAGGATTGATACACCTTGATTTTAATTACAATCACACGAGGCAGCAAAATGCATTGGATATTTCATGTCTGCTGCAAACATGAATATTACTATATATTGCTGTTTTATTAAAGTTCAGCTGTGCTGAAATGGAGCTCTAAGAAAAGCAATGAAAATGTTTCCAGCCAGTCAGTCTACACTTCTGCGTTCTTCACATCTTGTTACTATGATTTGAATTCTTATTATAATATTTTCTGTTAACCTAACATGTTGAATACAGAAATGTCAGCGTACCTCCTATTACTACCTCTTATTTGCGCTTTGCGACTAATGCTCTGTATCGCTGAGTTTAATGTCTCCTTTATACCTTGAAAGTGTTGGGACAATTTCCTAGCCATCCCTCAGATGGGTTCAAAAAATTTGCCATATGTGTTCGATTATGCAGGACTGCACTGCATTACTGTGCAAGAAACCTTACTGCACAGTTGTTCATTTACACTCATCCCCGTGTAGATTGGTGCCAGTGGACATATAATTCTCCTAAGGCGTATTCCTTTCATCTATCAGGTATCTGCCCCAAGCGATCAGTGCCAATTTCTCCCAAGCAAATGTATATCTTTTATAAATCTGCTACAGCTGTGTCTGTAATTGACTACCTATAATTGAATATGTGAAGCCCTCCCCTCCAATGTAATTAAGTCCCACTGTTAGGTGAATGCGATATGAAGACAAGCACATACCAGTCACCTTGTGGCCCATTATTCTGCCCCTAAAATGGGTATTTCACCCTCTATGAAAGAGAAAAACAATTTGCTTCACAACACTCTCCTTATGTACTTACCAGATTAGTTTAATGTGAGTTAGACAAGCAGATAGTAGATTTTGGTGTGTTTTTTCTCCCTCTTTTTTAAGAGTCTTGCCCCATTCTTGTGAGGGTCCCTTGAGGAATTTCTTCAAATTTGGTTCAACTGTTCATTTGTACTCAAGGATGAACTTTGATAAAGGTCACTGCGACCTCACATCCATATAATTCTTGTAAACGAGACGTACCAGGAGCCCACAGTGGGATTTTCGATAGACATGGGAACTCTAGGATGAACCGATTTCATTTAAATGGCTAAAGATCAAGGTCATTGTGACTCCACAAAACACAATTTACCCATAACTCAATAATTTATATGCTAATTATGAAAACATTTCACCTAAATGTCTACCATGATGAGATAATAAGGCGAGACCTTTTATATATTTGGGTTTCTAGTAATGAAAGTAAAATTCACTGCTGTTGTATAGATTATATGTGGTGCATATAAAGAATTTTACAGCAGCATTTATATTTAAATCAGAGTCGACTGTCATTGCATCAGTTTTGCATTCTGTTAGGAATCGGTGTTATTGAACAACAACAAAAAATCAGCTTTAATATGTTTATTAAATTCCTTCAAAGTGTTGACTAAAAATGATCTGGACAGTCATGGGTGTAAAGTGCAACTTTTAGTGGTTGCCAGAGGCGAACAATCGCAAGGCGGCATTTCTAGTGTAATCGCTGCACTGACTGTAATGAGCGCTGATGGCAGGCAGAGAACAGGGGCAGCAAAAATACTCTGGGGTTAATTGTTTGTTTTTGAGGACTCCAGTTTGCCTTTCTCTACTGGCTTTAGCCAAAGCTTGCACACCGGTGGAAGCAAAGGCACGTGCAGGATGTGATGAGCTAGTGGTGTAGTGGATGACTAAGCAGGGCACCCTGGCCCACCCATAAGTCCCTCTCTACATCTGAGGCTGAATTTGTTCATTAAAGGTGCAGGAGTCTGTTTGACCTTAGGCAAATCTCCGATGACCCCTTTCCCTGTAAATGCTTCATTAGCTTTGCTTCACCCATATTGGACTGCCGTATTTAGTCTAAGCTTCTACTTGCTCCACCTAAATTGTATACATAGTGTGTTTGTGTGTGTGCTGGTGCGTGTGCATATTTGTATGTGTGTTAATGAGGGCTCCTGGTGGTGTGTAATTAACACAACAACAAATGTCCCTAAAGGGTAAGATTAACGTTGAACACATTAGACACAATGGAGCTCGGGAGAGACTTTTTTTTTTGGCAATTAAATGTTTTGTGTGTGTGTGTGTGTGTGTGTGTGTGTGTGTGTGTGTGTGTGTGTGTGTGTGTGTGTCAGACCATAACTCATGTTGGCTGTATTGCTGCCATTTCTGTCTCTCAGACATACACACATACACGTGAGCACACAGTCACACAAAGCCAGCAGTCCCTCTGGATTTGCGGGCTCCTCACATGCAGGCTGGCAGGATTCTGTCTGCCTTCCTTTTCCCGACCGCCTCCTCCACACAACCTGGTCCAACAAAGATAAACACATGCTGGGTAGATTATTAGAGAAGTACCAGGGCCCCACAGCAGAGCAGCCAGTGCACAATTGTGCTTCGAACGTGGTGGTACCTTGTAGAATCCGATGCATTCACCCCCAGGGTGTTCTGATACATACTTAGACACAGGTGGGCGCTGATACCGGCATGTGAGCTACAACAGACTCCGCTGACATTTCATTGTCAAAGAAACTCCCGGCACATTGTTTTCACTAATGGCATTTCTGCTGGTTTAGATGCTTTAGCAGCTTTAAAGGTAAGCGGAAAAATGGCGTTTTTAAAAAAAAATGATATTGGTTATTACACAGATGTGCAGTGCAGTAAAAACATCGGCATTTTCTTAATCTCGTCAAGATGACACAACTCATCTTGGACTACACAAGAATTCCAGTGATGATAATGATGATGAGTAAACCACTTTTAGACATTAACTGCACAATATCCCAAGCGAGTGCTGATTGAGAGACCTAAATAGCCTTCACTCAGCAGAAGCACTCTCCATCTTCCATCTTGTCTTTATGCTAAGATAATATTAGCATTGGAACGCCAAGCTCACGGAAAATGACAGGTCTGGAATTAGAGTTTTTCTCTTAATTTTAGTGTCTGTGAAAGAAAAAGGGTTTAAAAAAAGGGTTTAATTGCAAGATAGTTGGGAGCATTCGTGATCATTTTAACTTTAACATCATTATGTAAATTGAATGTATCTGGGACTACTGGTTAAGCAGATGCTAGTGACGACAGATCTAGATGATGCTCTTAACAGTTTATTTTTAATTTTTTTTAGGTGCCCTGAACCTAATCTCCCTCTTACCATACGTTTGTAGCTGTGGGATTGCATTAATTGCGGAGCGATTTTTCTTCATATCTCTTCATACTAAATTTAAATGTAAATCCTCATTTAAAGCCGATATTTCGGAGCGTTCTTCCTGAGCGCTCCCAGATCCTTCATGGGGTTTGCACCTTTTTTTACTCTAAATGAGTTTTGCACCCAAACTTGTGTATGCTTAAGAAATAAACGTGCTCTAAGCATGGTTCTGTGTCCAGGGAAGAGTCGAGGGAATAGTAAGAGATGCCATTGTTTTATTAACCACTTTCACTTGAAGATGTGTGGAAGCAGTAAGCACCTGAACAGCAAATGGAGATGTAAATGGTGAACATGTGAAAGAGATGTTTAAAGGAGTGACATTACTTGAGATGAAAGTGATGATAAAGGGAAAGGGATGTGATAACTACACCGGTGCAGGCTGTTATTGCTGCTGAAAATGATAACCTATCTCAGTGGAGCATTTGTGTATACATCACCACACTTTCGTCAACTGTATTAGACCAGGATTTAGCTGTGGAAGGAAACATTACTCCCCTATTACTTTGATATTTTGTTGAGTTTACTGACATGTGTCTGGAAAAACTGTGGGATTTTTAAAAGGTTAAGTAGTGTCTGAGATTGACAGCAGTGGTATTCAGTGGATCAAAAGTAAATGTATGGAGATGTGTGGCCTATTTTGTCTACCATATGGCACACGGGACATGAAACACACACCAGAGGATACCCACAGTGGCCTTGACAGGCGTCCTGTGCCTCTATCATTGTGTTGTCTGTTGTAATTAGGAAAAACATGCTGTCAAACCAACAATAAACACTCGTTTAGTCATGTCTGAAATTTTCTCTGCTGAATGTGGCTTGATGTCATTGTCCTTTAGCACAGAAAAAAAATAAGTCCCAATTATTGTAACACATTCTCACCAGAAAACCTGAATAGCTCTTTGCTAGCAGTGCTGTAATTCAAGGTCTCTTAAGCTTTTAATCACTAATCAAAGCTGGCAGGTCAGGGGTGTATTGCTACCTTCCAACAATCATTACTTAACAAGCTGTCAAACCTGGAGAAAAAATATTCATGTTATCTGGTGTTAGACGCAGTTAGCACGTGTCCCACGCAACATGTGAACTTGTCATTTATCTGCTAAAAGAGCTTAAATATGCACATAGGGGTAGTTGATGTTTATTTAGCCCTGCAAACAGAAAGAAAGTTTCAAGGTGTTGGTTATTATGTTCAAAGTATAAACATGCTGGAAAATGCGTATTAGAAGTACATACATTTCATTATGGAGTTTGCTTCACATCCAGAAATCCTTTTTCCCTCATTATGATTAAGATCGTTATGATGGAATTCAACTACAAAATCAAGCAAGTTTGTGTTTCTATAAAGTTATACCTAATAAATATTTGGTAGAATAGTTTTAGTGTTATTGGTAAATTTTCGATTTAACAGTATTTAATTAATTTATATTATTAAACTCGTCATATAGCAGGTTACTGGAGCCATACACAACTCTGAGTAGATATGGCAAATAGCCATGAACATAATAATGAATATAAACTCAATCAGTCAATCTGTTTTGGTCTTCCTGTATTAAATGGAAAAGCATTCAGTATTTTTTTTTTTACTTAATCTGATACTGATTTCAGTCTCGTTAGGTTAGTATTTTTTAACTCTTTATTTACAAAATGATTTTCTCCCTTTCTTACTTTTAATCTAAGTACTGGGAGGTTGTTTTTTTTTTGTTAATTAAAATCCCAAAAATGTAATTGTTTTCAAACTGGATAAAAATCACTGTGTGCTACAGAAAACCATAAGCACTGCATTCTGATCTTCCTTTTTAGCTTCAGTACCTTTGTCGTATGGTACTTGCATACCACAGTGAGTGTTTGATTGAAATGATTTTTGCCTGTCACCATTCCACTTGCAGTTATCAGTTTCCTTCTACCAGTTGGGGGCACTGTGATACAGGCCAATAGCTAAAACCTCTCTGAGGTTTGAATCTGTGGTTCATGGTGAGAAGTGCACATTCTCTATAGTCTCATTGGAGCTTTTAAAAATATCATATATATATATATATATATATATACACCTATGGAACACAGACCTGACATCAAGATTTAATCAGATCACACAGCGAGAGGTTTCTATAACATTAACTTTCCGATGTTTCATTTCCAATAGGAGGAAGGGTTTTCAATACCACGGTCAATCTGTTTTTTAATCTGATCAGGGTTTGTGTCAAGTTGAGTTGAACCTTTCCTCTCAGGAACTTGTGCCTGCAAGACTACAAGTTCAGTCTTGAATATCACTGAGAAGATAAAATTAGGCCAAGGAATGTTCACTCCTTTGCAATATATGTGGAGACAGCTTAGAAAAACAGTGAGCTGAAGGAAAGGCCAAACTGTTCCTTAAAATGTAGTGTTTGAGATTTGAAATGTTGAAAGGTTATGTGATACACAGAGTTAGGGTAAGAAAACTATGTTATCAGAAACAACTGGAACACCGTTTTATGGCTTAATTAGATTCATTATCTCAGTATGGAACATTTTATTTCCTCAGATATTCTCCTCGCAGTCAGGCAGACATGTAACGAGCCTACACACGTGTCATTGTATACGGTATAATTGGCCTGATTTTAAAAAAAGAGAGAGAAAAAAGGATAGTATCTTGAAGCAATCGCAAAACCATTGTGGACTTACTAATTAGTTTGAAATGTTTAAAGAGATTTAATTAAAATTAATGGGTCTCATGAGTCTGAGACGTATGCAAACAATATTTACACATGTCAACAAATTAAGTGGTGTTTAGCTTTGACTTTATCATAATAAAAATGATAATGTGAAGAGCTCGTGTTAAGTAACTTGCGTTATGTATGTAAAACAAGTGCAGTTCTATGGTTAATGACTGTTGTCATCTTATGTTATGGCATACAGTAATGTTAATTCAGGTTAAATATATTTTAAAGTGTTCATTCAACAATTCATTTACCATTATAAAAAGTAAAAAAAAAGCACGTGTGGTATTTAGGTGCAGGTCATTCGCTCTTTAACGCTGCAACATGTTGATACACTGCAGTGTGTATGTGAGTCTCCAAAAGCCGATTCTGTTCTTCTGGACGTAGCGTTTTCAAGAAACGAAAAAAACTGAAAACGCTACGTCCAGATGAACAGAATCAGCTTTTGGAGATTTACTTACCTGGATGATTGAGAATGCATCAAGATGTCTGTGTGATTATCAGTTATCAAATGACATTGTATCTAGCGTGTCCCACGTTTGGTATGGCTTCAAATAAAAAAAAAAAGGAAATTAAATTTTGACATCCTTGGAAAACTGTAATCTCCCAAGAACAGAGAATATTTCCACTAGTGTTTGTTTTACACAACAGTTTAAACTGACACGGTGGTGGCCTTATAACAAAACACTGGAGAACAAAAAGGTTAGCATTCCACTAATGCCATCCCAATGTGAATGCTCCAACTTGGACACGGTTATGTTTGATTCATGCATTCTGATCCACTTTGCTTTGTTGTCCTTTTTCCTCCTTCTGCTGTAGCATTTGGTATTCCTCCAAAACTTTGTATGATGAACTAGAGGGCTTTAAATCTGAAGCAGTTACAGGAAGTGTGGAGTTTGTATTAACAGCCCGATGCAGTAAATTTCACAGCGCAAAAACGGAAGAGAGCAAACCAAGGCTTTGTGCTAAAATATTAACAGTTACAGTTATCAGGTGGGAGGACTTAACAGAAATAACAGCTCACTTATGAGAGGAAAGTCTGTATACAGCAATGCTTATCAAGGTTCTATAAATGTTCCCATAGATAGTGGTCAGCTGCACTTTCATGAGTGGACAAATTTGTGATTTGCTGCACAGTTGATTGTGAGTTTTTAACTTAAGATAAAATTGGTGCGGATGGGTTAAATGGGTTAATTAGGCTGCTTGGTTGAATGTCTAAAGCCTGACCAGTAGAGAGGCGGAGAGGGAAAAGGCAACTACCTCAGGCTTTTCTTGTCCTTGCTTGTCTTTCCTTGGCAAGTCATTATTGACTGTCCAGGAAGATGCACAATATGCACTTGGTTTCTCTTGCATCCTGATCAGAATCTTAAAGGCATTAGTTTTCTGAACATGTATATTGTTTGTCAAGCTTGCAGTCCTATAATGTAAAGAGTGAAGTACACCTTTCCTTTTTGCCTTCGAGAGAGGCGAAATGCAAATAATGAGTAGAGCTATGATGAGTGTGGGTGTATTTCACTGGATTTGCTGAAGCTCACACACAATATGTGAAGGTTAATTTTGCATGGAGAATTGTTTGCATCTAAAGATAACTTGCATATTTGTTCAGGTACATTAAATGTAGGATTGAAATAGAAATTGCACTCGGCCTGCATTATTTAGTAGTCAGTGAAAACAGTGCGCGGTGAAATAGTGGTACAGCCAAACGAACACTGTTTCTTTGAGTCCATTGCTGATGTTTGGAGCTTAAACAAAAAAGACTTACTAATATTAATGTGTCAATGCAGGGTCTCTTTTTTTCCTCACAAAATTTGCTATGACATCAGCCTCAGACCTTGGAAATATGTCTTTTAGCAATGCGCCATAATCAGTTAACATGGCTGATACGGGCCAATATATTGATGCATCTATTATTCAATATAACACTGAATCTCAAAAGGTGCATTGTATTTTAAGTTAAAGACCCTATAATAATACAGAGAAAACTTAACAACCCTCTATGAGCAAGGACTTGGCGACAGTGGGAAGGAAAAACTTCAGTTTAACAGGAAGAAACCTCCGGCAGAAAAAGGCTCAGGGAGGGGCGGGGCCATCTGTTGTGGGTGAGGGGAGGGAGACGTGACAAAAGACGAGCTGTGGAAGAGAGCGAGAGATTAATAATAACTAATGCTCAAATGTGTAAAGCGTTGAATAAACACTGTACTATCAAAAACACAGCATGTTTGGTACAGTGGCGCAAAGATGCGATAATGTAACCCAGAGAATGTTTGTGAGAGAAAATATAAGCAGCATGATGGATATCTGCCTTTGAGCATTTCTGCATTGAGTCGTGTATCACACTTTGCACACGACTACTCTAACAACTGATTTATCCTTTATTTTATATAAACATTACGTGCAATTTCTAATTTCTCAAAATAAAGCCCCAAACTATCAGGCTATTGCGATTGTTTGCTCAATTTTACTAAAACCTTGACACTTGCAACCTGTTACTGTAAGCGAATCAGTAATCAGAAAATCAAACCGAAAGGTGTGGATCATTTTACAATATTGTTACGAAAGCTACTGGTGGGATTTCCAATTAAGATGCAATCTGTTATCTGTTCAGACGACTAATAAGCACAACAAAGCCATTGAGGGGACCCCCTGGAATTCATATCAGACCACTTGAAATAAGCATCGAGTCCTCCTATCTGATGCACTGCCAGTACCTGTTCACTTTCCCAATTAAAACCGAGGCAAATTGTTGTGCTGTTAATAAAGATTGTTTTAGTTATACTGTCATCGTGACATATAATGGGCGGACGCCAGCTAACTGTGTGGGCTGAGAACATTTCATGTTGTTTGCGGTGATCTTTTCATCTCAGATCCATGTGCATGTGCTTGCGCCCGTATATGTGTGTGGATAAACATAGCCGCATGCTATGAGAAGCTATCATGGGTCAACATGGAGGTGTTCTTTTGTGGTAATTAGGACTGTGCCACTCCGAATCAGACGCAGAGGCCACCAGTGAAAGCACAGCATTGATGACCTTCACTTTATGAGAAAGCCAATTACAACATGAAAAGAATGAGAAAAAGGAGCGAAAGTGGCATGAAAGTGAGGCGCAAACAGACGAAGACAAGGACATGTTTTAATCCTGTTTCACTTCAAATTTTGTTTTTAGCATTTTTGGGCCTTGTAACAGAATGTGACTAAAGCTTTCAAACAAATATTGGAAGTAATTGTTACGTTTTAGGTTGCTTTGCTTTGATTTGTGCCTGTCTATGTGTATGTGTGCATCTGCATGTACATGTGGGTGGATGCTAGCAGTCCATTTGCCTGCAATGTTTGTTTGTCATTTCGAAACGTATAATTTTAGTGCTTTGCTTCGCCAGAAAGACGATGTCTAACACTTGAGGCATGCAAACATGGAGTAATAAATACAAAAGCGCTACAAAACTATAGCCTCAGACGTAACGTTATCAATATGTTGCTGTTATTGAGTCGGTCCCATCTGCATGTGCAGACGTAGTTGTCTGCATGCATGAGGATTACTCCTTTAACAGGGAAACTTGCTGGCTCAGCAGGGGGAGGTATGAGAATTTCTGGCTCCGTTGAAGGTTGATAGGCCCACATACACACATCCCCTCAGAGATTACGCACTGTGGGCAAGCCTCTCCTCAGGGCAAATGGCACTCAGGGAAAATATGTCTCATCCATACCATGCCTCTTATCTCTTCTGCTGATATAAGCCTAACATGCATGAAGACAGGGCAACCTATTTTGGTACATACAGAAATATTTGTGTACGTACACATATACTGAGAGAAAGACACAGTCATACAGAAAAGAGTGACTGAATCCAGATTGTTTCAGGGCAGAGTGGGGGGGCTAAAGTAGATGCTGTAGTTTAATTAGGCTCTGACAGCACCCACTGAGAATTGCTCCTGAATTTGACACTGTTTTTCAAATGTCATCGTCGAGTGCTCGACTTAGAATGAAATGGGAGTCATTATTCAAACTGTGTCACGTTCATGTTGTTTTATTTTTTTCTGCTTTCATTTCCTCGGAATAGAATTGTAATTAACAGTGATTTAATAACTATGTGCCACACGATGGCTGCAGTACGATCTCTTCAGAATGACCTGTCAGCTGGAGAATCTACAAATACACAGTCAGCAAATGTGAGCAAATGAAAACAATTTGATAGCCACTGATGGCCAACCGAAACCACAACAAGAATAATTTGTGATTATTTTTGTACATGTGCATGAGACAGCTGTCAACCTGTGCATTTTAAATGGTGGCTGTACACTCCCACCCCTCAGTATTTTGATAGAAGTGAAAAGCAAAGCAGAGATATGTTCATGTTGTATATACTGACTTGTCAAATCGTGTTTTCCTACCTGCTTTGTCTGCTACCCGTTTCAGCAAACATATGGTGTCATTGCCCTTGGCGCCATTAAATAAAGCAACATTTAATTTCAGTCATAGCTGTTATGAATAACCCAAGCCATGACCTGAAAAGGAAGAAAAAAGTATAAAAAATGTATAATAAAGAAGAAGAAAATGTATATTATCCTTAGACAGGGAATTATGCCTCTGCACATGTTGTTTCTTTTCTTTTTAAAAAAAGAAAATCAAGAAATTCTCGAAATGCTACATCTGAAAAATTCTGATTCTGCATCCATGCAAACATAAACCATGCAAGTGCACATTGTAGTCCTAAAAATGAAGGCATGCGGGCACATATAGTAGTAAAAAGAAAGATTTTAAAGATTTTTATTTATTTTTTACAACTGTCTCCAAACGTACGTTCAGTACACCACATCCCACAAAAGCCTGTTACTTTCTTTGTGTGTGCTTTTGTGTTTTCATGCTCTTTGTAGGTCTCCAATTCTCTCGCTGTTTGAATTCCCTGATGGCCAGGGAGTTTGGACACTCATATCAGTCGGGCAACACTCTGTCTGCGCCTTCAGTCCTCATCTCTGAGTGATTCACTCCACAGTGATCAGTGGAGTCCACTGAGGATAATTTATCAACTTTTATACTGCACCACCAGATATAATTCTCCTGCCATGCTGGAAATTGTGTGATTTTTACTGGGGCTACTCTCCCACGGTGGAATCTAAGCTAACATCCTGTGTAAACAGTAGTGCTATCAGTGATACCTTTGATATACCTCTCTGTAACCCTTAGAAGTCTAAAAGGTTTTGCAAAATCAATTTGTACACAGGAAATTTAGCTAGAAGTCAGTTGTGTAATTTCTTTTAGTTGTTTTAAGTTTTCAAATAATCATTTAGTTGGATGTCTTGCCTGCTAGTCAACTCCTTTATATTTCTCATTCTTAATAAAAAATATGATTTTATTTTTTTTTAAACTCGTATAACATTCAACAATAACAATTCATTTGTTTTTAAATGTTTTCCTCTTTTCCACAAATCATGATTTATTGTAATGGACATTGTTCATAATTGATAACTGTGGCTATGATAGAGAAGTTTGTTTCATGTGGCCATAGTGACGGAGCTTCTTGTTCAGTAGAAGTTCATATTATTTACATTTTCAGTTTATTTTTAATTTGATTGTCACAGCAGCAGTTGTGTGAAGGATATTATAGGATATTACAAGTTTTTTTTCTTTCAGTAGTATTTCTTTAAAACAGGCAAGGAAACACTTTAGTGTCGATTGGTATCACTCTAAGAGGTTGGGCATTGGCCTTGGCTGGGGCCAAGAATCTGAGTGCCTTTCTACATCAGAGTTACTTATTTGACTGAAGCTTTTTTTGTTTATTTTCGTAAATCTCCAAGTAATATTAATATTCACTAAAACTCTTTTCTATGAATAATAATCAAAATAGCCGTACATGTCAGTGTTACAAATCATTTTTAACTCTTTGAATTGAAAGAAGCTTTAGTTGTTCAGTTATTTTGTTATTTTTTTGTTGGTATTTACATGGCAGTGGTGGGGGAACAATGCTGTTTTCGCTGAATTTTAATGATATGGATAGCAGAGAATTCATTTTGGCATGAGGAAGATGAAAATGCGTGTGTGTGTGTGCACGTCCGTGTGTGTTTGCATGTGGATAGACAACCTGTGGACCATAGGTGTAACATAGCGATGTGAGCATTCAAAATTCATTTGAATTGTTTTCATTGCACCTCCATGGCAGAGCACAGGACTTTGTTGAAATTTTAATGGATCTTTGACCTAGATTTGGCGTGCATGCATGTGTGCGTCTGATGTGTGTCAATCTCACCATTGTCAGCTGAAGAACCACATTCACCATTGATGGAATTGAGCAAAAATGTAGCGCAAGCAGAAATATCTGGCGTGCTGTCTCGTCTGCATAAGCCTGTATTCAGTCCTAAAGGAAATAATAATGCTAGAAAAAGAGACACATCTGATGAACGTCTGTGTGGCTCCACTTTCAAAATTGAGTGCTGTGCATAATAATTTGCCACTCATTTATGCATTTATGAAAGAATCACCCGTGGGCTTTTGAGTCTGCTGCAAAATCTGCTTTATTAGGAAGGAAGGGGCTGAAAAGTCAGGCAGACAGAGGCAGAAAAATGCACTACTCATCACTGACAATCATGCCATAGCTTAGTGTATGCACTGACAGGGTAAAAACTGAATTATGGCTTTCTTCGTTTCAATTTGGCAGTTTGGTGTTCTTCCTTTAGCCACTTTGTTTTGTTTCTAGCTGAGCAAAGACATCTCTTAAGCAAAGTGAAGCCCGTTTTGGGAATGAAAGAATGAAAGGCCCACTCTAGTGTAATCATCTTCCCATGACATAAAATCTACGTCTGCTGTCCTCTTCAAAGCAGAATTTGGAAACTTAGGTTTAAGGCCATTAAAGCATCAAGTGAAACATCTTTATCATTGTCTGCAGCAAAAATAAAAGTATCTATATTGTATCTCTAAAGGGAAATATACGTGTACTAGGCACCTGTTCTTCTCCTTTTCAGTATAGCAAATCAGATGTTGATGAACAGTGCTCATAGTAAAGCCGATTCAGTCTAACATTTGCTCTACAGTAAAGGTGGAAATGTATTTAGATTTATATTTAGGAGTTGGTTCCAGTTGTGCAATATGTTTTCTATATTATTGTTGTTGTTTTTTAATGTTTCAGCTTCAGAGTTAGCCAATTTTTTATACTTTGGTTTTATATTTTGAGCCCAAGTAAAAGCTACTTCTTCATGCATCATCACATAACATGTCAAAGGTTAAAATCTTTCTGTAACAAAACCAACCCGCAACCTAATTAGTCGAGCTGCCTGCCAAATACGCTGCTGCATTGTGGATATGGACCCTTGACTGCAGCTGGAAGTAAAATTAAACCAGGAATGGGGAGGTAGAAGAGGATTCCTCAGTAGGTGATTAAAAGTAACCTTTGGAGCTATGGAGAAGCTGTTAGCCATGCCCTTTATTTCCCTGCAAATGCCATCTGAGAACTCTGGTCTAATGATGCAACACTAGTTTCAAGGCAATTACAATCCCCCAAAACTGATCCGAAAGAATTGGACTTGTGAGTCGGAGAAATAAAGAGGTAGGGAGTGCAAAGGTACATGTCAATCCAACATGGAGTTAGACAATAAGCAAGGCGGCTGGATGATGTAGAGTCATTGGTTATAGTATTTTATAGCCACCAACCATTTTAAGCTAGTTCAACTGCAGTTTCTGGCATGCTTTATCAACTTTTTTTTTTAACTATAGCTATATTAGCATTCTTTTCATGTGCCTGAAACCGTAGGATGCATCAACTTTCCTAGCAGGCAAACAAAAAAACGTGTCAGCCCTTGTCTGCCCTTCCTATTAGTGTAGATGGGGCAGCTCCTATGGCTGCCTCCAGGTATGGCAGCAGCAGGGGATGCTGCGCCCTGCAGGAGCCTTGTTTTGCCATAGCCCTTGTCCTTGTAACCAAGGGAATTCTTTGAGGCCCTGCCAATCATTTTATAACAATCACAACAGCAGCTGTCCACTTTGTTTAGGCCCAGCGTGAGTGCAGAAACATATACTTATAGACTTGCACTGAGATGGCGATAAATAAAGAAATCCACTACACACTTGCCTAGACCACAAATACATGCACAAACAAAATTTGATAATGGTTTAATTTGTGGTGGAGATACAAATACAAGCTTCATTGAAGCAGATGCTCATAAATCCTCTTCTTGCAACTTCTACTGCAATAAATGCTACTATTACTACTACTAATATTAATAATATCGTTGATATAAAATTAAATCTTTCTATAAGATGATCTAACAATGATGGTGATCATAATAACTATGTTATTATTATGTAATAAGCTACTATAAAACTACAGCTATTGCCGAATACTATAATATGTTCGATTACATATGCATGTGATTTATAACTCATACAGGCAGCTGGAAAACATTTAATAACATTCAGAAAAAAGGGGACACTGACCTCACCTGTGTTGTTTCTCACTAAAGGTACTAAAGGCGGACTTTTCTTCAAAACGTTTTTTTGGTTTATATAAATTGTTTGTCACCAGAAGTCTTTGTGTATTTCTTTGACGTCTGAAATAGGCATTAAATCAAAGTGTTAAAACTTACACTTTTGCCAACAGTCTTCATCTATTTTCTTAGTTTTGCTGGCGCATTAAAAGTTTTGTTGGCTAGATGGCTGTTTTTGCATCAGCGAAATCTGTATGTCTCGTCAGCAAGTGCACAGATGTGTACAAAACACATTGCCCTGCTAATGGGCACATATACCACCTGGGTTTAAGAAAAAAAAAAAGAAGGAAAAATTTGGAATTTCCCAGCGTCCAATGAGAAGTCCAAATTACTACACTTACATTTGAATATTGAATTTATTTGTAAAACTAGAGCGCATTCACATCTTTTTAATATGGTAGTAAGATGATACAACGAGGATCGCAATGAGTTGGAATGTAGGGTGCTAGAAGTTGGTAGATGTGTATTTTTTTTATTGTTGTGCTAGAAAATCATGCTTTTTCCATTTTTGTGATCCAAAACACTAACATTTTGTTAAGTGTTGAGTAAAGTGGTTACATACAGTATTTGTTTTGCAACATGGCTCTCTTGCGGTGTTTCTCACATAGTTTTGCCAAACAAAACCTTTTTAAATTTGTAATAAGGCTGATTCTGTATGATTTTTGTTACTCTAACATGGGTAAATATTGTGACAGTGCCATGTATGTGGCACTCATGAAGTAGGGCAACTCAACAGACTGAATTAAAAGGACAAACAAGCTAAAAATAAGTGTTAAATTCACTCTAGGAGACAGCAGGCTTTATAGTGCACTGCCTGTGTTTGCTTCTCTCACCTTAGGGAGTCTTAAGGCTCATAATCACAGTCCAGCATGAGTAGGCAGATGGCCCCCAGTTATACTGTGACCTCACCAAATCTGCATACATCAACCGTCTCTGTGTTCAGTGGAAAAATCCAGAAGACGGTTTCGGAAGGTTCTTGGATCCAGTTTTCACTTCAGGTCTAAAGTTGCGGCTTGTATGTGAAGAAGAGTAATTTCCTGTTTTCACATCTTCTTCAGATATTTCGGTCTATCTTACAAGTGACGTTAAAGAGTGGGGAAGATGGAGAGCAGGTGTACAGTGATTGGGATCATTGTAGCAGAAAGCTGTGGGATTCAAGGGACCTGGCCTGACAGTTAGAGTATGCTCCTGTGTTCTTGACTCCCTGCTAGGCCCCAGCTGAGGCCATCTGTTGGGGTGAAGCTGCAGTCCCAGACTACATCACTGTTACAGCCATGATATAGCAACATACACCAAAAAAAATATTCAAGTTATAGTTATATATTACGTGTAAAGTGCAGACTCTTATACTTTATTTAAACTTTATTCACATCTAAAGAAATGGAGTAATGGTTTGGCTTTTCCAGCTCTTTAACAAGCAGCTCTCTTTTTCTCAGAGTAGCCATGTTGACATATCATGACAGGGTAAACACAGGTGTAATTGATAAAATTAATTATGATTTTTCTAATTGATGCGTCAGCCTCTGCAGTGAGCCAGCATGCGCAGCACCCCAGTCTTGGCCCACCGTATCATAAGAATGCCATAATTACTATTATTGATTACACATGTTTACCCCCCTGACATGTCAAAAGGGTTCTGAGAAAGCAGCCTGTTGGATAGTTAGCTAAAAGCTCTTTCACGGACAGGTGTGGGCTATCCGTTTGTCTCATCTACGTCAATTAAACAGAGTTTTAGGGTCGATTCCATTTGTTAGATTTGCTCATATGGAAGCTTTTGAAGGCCTCAATATTCAAATAACACAAGCGTAGTGAATGATCACAGGTCCTTGGTAAAGTCCTTCCACAGCATTCAGCAAAATGACGAATACTTTAGGAGGTATACGTGTCATTATCCAAGCCTACAAAAAAAATGAAAAGACTTCCCTGGTGTGTGTCATAGGTGTGCGCACATGTGTATAATAGTAAAAAGCACTGTATGTACATAATAAGAGGCTCTTTATGAATATGTTTGAATAGGTGAATACGGTTTGTAATGTAAAGCGTCTCGAGTGGCTGATAAGACTGAAATGTGCTGTGTGAATGCAGTCTTTCTTGCAAATGTAGAGGGTTCAGCGCGGGGTTCAGTATGCCTTGATAATAAAACAAAAACAAAAGGAAAATAACGCCAGGTTGTTCTATACCAGAGAACATCTGAAAAACACAACACTGTAGGTAGTGCGCCCTAATGCTGCCAACCACCTACCATAAAACGGTAAAAATAGGAACGAGAAGGCGCAATAATTAACTGTCTAGCCGCTGCCACGGTGTGTGGCTGCTGCCGCTGCGCAAAATCATGCCAAAGGAGAGAACTTAACTTGTGTTACTGTTACGGGCTAAAACCATCGAGTGTCAAAAAAAGAGATAAAATCCACATTTTTAAAAGTTTTGCAAAAAGTACATATTTTTTTGTATCTTTATTTTTGTTACTATTTTTATTTGTATTATTGTAACTATTTCACACCTTTATAGTAAGCAACAATATGGAGAAGCTGCTACCTTGAATATATTCTCAGGTTTCATGGTATTTGATAATCAGATTAAATCAGATTAAAAAACATGCTTTGATTGTGGATGCACACAAGTGTATGCAGTTTTTGTAACCAGTGGTTTGCATTTGCATCGACTTTAATCGCTGCACTGTTCCTAGAACGGCCATCTGAACTTGGAAGTTTTGCAAGTCATTCATTGCCTCCTGTTGCCTGTTACTGGTCAACAGTGTCATGTAATTGGTTGTGGGTTGAATTTTTGGCTCATTTTTACAGCATGTTTACTTTTTTGAACAACTTGAAAGTTGTGTCTGCTCCCACTGTCACTTGCAAGTTCCATCTGGTGTGGATGCCATTAAATGAACAGACCTAGTGTCGCAGTGGGTATATTGGTGGTGAGCCGAGCTGGTGTCAACAGCAGTCTGAGAATATGCCAAAGTTGCTTTGTTTGAGAAGATAAAAACCTTTTTTTTTCTTATTGTATTACAGAATGTAAGGAAAGTATTCTGAACCAAGCTGAACAAATTGATGTTCTCATATATACTACTGCATATTAGGCTGCTCTTTCGAGGCAGGACCTTTTAATTAAAAATTCGCAAAATCTATTATTAAGTGTGAGTGTTGTTTTTCCTGTGGTTTGTTAGGACATATCCCACATCAAAGATATCTTTACCCTTTTAGCTCTGCGAGTGCATGTGTGCTATGTTTACAGGGCTACTGTAAATGTATATTTAATTTGGCCCAGCTACAGAGTATTTTGTGTGTATTTCTGGATAAAAATATGCTGGGAACTAATTTGTTTGCAATCCACACATGAAAGAAAATGCCCAATTTGCAAAATTGCTAGAGTTGATGTGGAACTCACATACTGCACTCCCACTTCATGGTTGCTTGATCAGTCAAAGCCAACTTCCCCAGATGTACTGTAGTTTCTGTACACTAGCAGGCTTTCCAACACAAGTGTTCATGCACATGCAGGACAACACAAAAACATGTGCAAGTAACACATTCCCTCAATTTTCATTCATCATCACAAGGAAGTTGTTGATTAAACACTGTTTTGGAATTTGAAAAACACACTTAGACTCTTTGATGAGCACTCTTTCGAGTTTCTTTCCCTTTTGGAATAGTTATATGGCTTTCCCCTCTGGTATGTATGGGTCTTCATTTGGCGATAAGAAAAAGCCTTGTGACATGAAGCAAACTTGTGGTGGCCTCTCAACTCTAGGTAGAAATTATATATATATTATTATTATTGATCTGTGTGTTGGGGGTGGTATGGTGGGGCTCTGCTGCTTCACATCCTCCCAGGACATTACGCATTACTTATTCCTTTTCCCTATCTTACCTCCTGCACGCACACTCCCACAAACTCAGTCTGGGCCCAAAGCCACATTCTTTCCACCACTCCCTTTTGATTAAATTGTGTGGGAAAATATTCATTCATGCTCTGTCATTGCTTCACTTGTATGTGTTGATGAGGTTGTCTTTTATCTACATTATGACTAATGTAAAGGCCCTTTCATTTGAGGTGGACTATACGGGCTGCAGCATGTGATTTCTGCTTGTTTATTTAGTTCATAAATTAAAAAAAAAGCACAGAGTGCAGCTAAGTTCTTCATCATTTTCTAGTCATGTGAATTTCATAGAACCAACTGTATCAGGTTATTACTATGGAAATCACAATGTAACTGTTGCAATACTGTCACAAACCAGTGGCAGTAATGATGGCGTCGAATTGTCTATGCAACCTGAAGAAAGGCAAAAAGTGGGAAACATGTATCATATTGTATTCTTATTAATTGTGATCCAGTTTTATCAATAGTCCAAATCAGTTGGTTGAATTGTCAGTTTGCCTGAAGAAAAAATTAGTTTGGTTTTCTTCCAACTTGTGAGTTTGAACATCCACTTTGTATATAATGATCTTAAAAATCTTAAAGTAATTTATAGAATCAAGTTGTTCATTTGTTTTTTGTGGCAATTTCTGAAGTTAACATGGCTTATTTATTCAATGCAATTCATCTCAATTTTATTTATATAGCATCAAATTCAAACAGTTGATGATATTCTGGTATGATTTTGTACATTCTTAAACCATTTGCAAATGTATTCAGTGAACTACGTGGAGAAAAACATGTCAGGAACATTTTTATTAAGTGATGATGGTTTGGTTTGCTGAGTCTTGTGGCATTTGGCGTACATTTCAGTTTCCTTATGCTTTACCATGAGTAAGCATTAATCCTTGTATCCCTGCCTCTTCAAGCATATTCATTCAGTTGGATCAATGGGCAATTGGATTCATGTAATTGGGTTCTCTTACAATCGCCACTCCTCTCGAGGTTTACATATAAAAATGCAGTAATGTGTATCAGACATGGTTGCCTTAAAAAAATAAATCAACAAATTTACTCATTGTATGTTTAACCAATGCTACTTTTCTTCTCCGTCTTGATATGTATTCATTGTGTGTTCCTGTATTCATCAACTATCACTAACTAGATCTGTTTGTGTTGCCAAAACTGTGAGAGATTTTAGAATTGTGTTTTGAGGTTTTTCACACTGAATTTCTATCCAGCCAGGTAGTTAATTGCATCCACCTTGCAGCCCCAGGTGTAAAGCAGTCCCTGAGTCTGAGGCCCACTGATCAAACCTTTTTTTTCCTCTATGAAACATCTTTGTAGACTTCAAGGTTTTTTTTCTTCCTTTTAAGAACTGCAGTCCTTACTGGGACAAAAATTGTGAAAATCCAAGCACCACCTTATGCTGTTTTAATCCTGTGAATACGAATGCAGAGAGCAGCACTGTCTCATTCATAGAACAGCATTTTAAAGAGATCTGCCCCAGTGTGCTCTGTGATCAGCACCGCATTGTGCATATCCGACATGTCCTTAAAGTGCTCCAGGCATTGCGATCTGACTTATTTTCTTGAGTGACTTCTCCCACATCAAAATCGTCTTACTCTAGTAACATGCTTAGTGTTGCTTGCCCACAGAAATAGCATCCAAAACAAGGTCACTGCCAGATGTCTTTTTAACAGCTTTAAGTGACATTCTTATTGTAAAAGTCGATCCCCTGTCATTGAGTAGATTTGTCAGAAAAGGAGGATGTACCATAAACACAGTTAAATTTTAGCTCACTTTGGTGAATGCTGTAGAAGTAGTACTTTTATGAAACCTAAATTTTAAGCCGATCTTTATATAGGAATACATTCTCCATTCATCTAAAAATGGATGTATGTCAGTAATACAGGGTGGGCCATTTATATGGATACACCGTAATAACATGGGAATGGTTGGTGACACTAAAGTCCTGTTTGTGGCACATTAGTATATGTGAGGGGGCAAACTCCTCAAGATGGGTGGTGACCATGGTGGCCATTTAGAAGTCGGCCATCTTGGATGCAACTTTTGTTTTTTCAATAGGAAGACGGCCATGTGACACATCAAACTTATTGGTAATGTCACAAGAACAACAATGGTGTGCTTGGTTCAGATTTTGGCAAATCCAACACTGAACCAGTTTCACGAAACTTAGCAAGCAGTTTGCTAACTGTGGCATGGGAGATGGGTGGTCTCGTAGGGTGTCTTGCATTGAAATCTGCTGCAATGACCCGGTTACTGCGTTCACCAGATATCAACACGATTTCGATCCGCTCCTCACGTGTTAACCTCTTCGACATGTCAATGGCTGTGAACAAAGAGAAACTTGTTAATAACTCATGAAAGAATAAAGTTACGTTGAAACCAAGCACACCATTGTTTTTCTTGTGACATTACCAATAAGTTTGATGTGTCACATGGACTCTTCCTATTGAAAAAACAAAAGTTGTATCCAAGATGGCCGACTTCTAAATGGCCACCATGGTCACCACCCATCTTGAGGAGTTTGCCCCCTCACATATACTAATGTGCCACAAACAAGACTTTAATATCACCAACCATTCCCATGTTATTACGGTGTATCCATATAAATGGCCCACCCTGTATATGGAAATGCTACACATTAGTTCTGCTACACAGTCAAACAGAATATGTAGTTCATTTGCAGCAAGTCAGTTTGCAATTAACTTGCTGCACAACCGCTGATCTATCTTACTGTAAGAACATGTGACTTTTGAACAACTTGTGTTTTAGACTTCATAACTTACACAGGCTATTAAAAATGCACATGGAACACAAGCAGTTTTGTTCAAGCGCTGATGTTGTTGAAAACCTTTGTTCTTAAGCTGTCTTTATTGTATTGGAGATTCACAGATGAAGCGCTCACGTTCATCTCTGTAAAGCATAGGTAGCCCCAATTTATCAAACCTCACCGGAACATGTCAAACTTCATTCAGTTTTGCTGCACAATGAAAACTCATCATTTACCAATCAATAAATCTGTATAGCTGAAGTCAGATGTGGGGATGATGAAATATGAATTATGAGTTTGCTGAGGCCTTCTTTTTTGCACACATCCATCATTGTCAACAAAATGAGTCAAGCAAATATTCAATTAAGACCTCAGGGCTCCATTCCTAATTCATTATTCTGGGGTTAATTTGCAACTGTAGATTTGTCTTTTGTCACTTTGAGGCTAAGAAAGGATGGTTAAATAATTACTCTCACTCTTCATCATCCTGGAGTCCGTGGCAGCGTTCTTTAACTTGGTTCTTACCAAGTTCTTGTGGAATTTATAGCATATAAGTTACTGTTAAGATGGCACATTTGAACCATGAGTACAAGCATTTTGGAGAAAGCTCAAAAATTAAATGTAAATTTATTATACTTACCTTAGGTAAGTATAATAAATGTATTTAATTTCACCGAATGGCACACATTACTTATAGATCCATTAAACACAAACAAACACGTCAGCAGTATTATTTAGCTACAACACTAAATATGTCCAAATTAAATTCCTCCTCACATTTCCAAGCCCCAGAGCACAGAGGTGAGAGCCAGACTATATGCTGCTGGCACTTGCAGTGAGCTGTGGCGCTCACAGCTGCTGCAGTGCAGGATGACTGCAGGATGTGGCAGGTGGCAGAATTCGGAATAGTCTGGCTGCTTTTTCCTGATATTAGGCGTGAATAGCGTATTAAATCCTTTCTTTAGTCTCATGCTAACATTGCAAACTTCTAAAATTAGCATTAATGTAAGATCAAAGAGCTTTTAAGAATTTTAGAAGAAAGTTTTATTTTAGTAACATCTTATAATTCAGTGCATTAATCAACATGTGTGATGTTTCAAGTTCTAGTCATAATGCGAGCCAAGCTGTCCATCAATCTAAAAAAATCCTTTCCTATTAAATCTAATTTTCAAATTTTGTGTATCACTGAGTGGGTGATACTAGTGTGAACCACATTATTTGGGAAAGTTGTGGAGCCTTCATTCTGCTACAAATACAAATAGTGAGGTGACACTTATTTAATGCTGAAGGATGGACACATTGTCACTGTCACAGGGCAACATGTTTTTAAGAAACATTAACAATGGCCTCATTTCTATGCATAAACATTCATCGAGTGCATTGACCCTTTTTGGTTGACCCCAGGTCATTACCGTGTCCTCACCTCTTGGTTCCTTATGCTTGTTTTGTATAGAAATTCCCTCTTATTTTCTCTCACACATTACCAACACCATCATAACAGGCAGGGTTTCTGCTCAATAGAGTAAATCTGAGTGTTAGTTGCTGGGTGTCTGTGTTTTCTGAAATGTCAGTTAATGACCTCCAACTATTTCTGTTTGGCAACAGAATAACTAGCAACCTATCGGTAATGGTGAGGAAAACTTCCAGAGGAAAACCCAATGCCAAAGTCTAGAGCTTTATCAATAAAATGTTGTTGTTTACAATCTGAGATCAGCACGAGCACAGTCTTTTGAAAACTCGTTCACTTCTTTAGTATTTACTTTTACATGTAATATTGTGGTGTTGTGAGTGATTATTTTTGATTAAAATGAGTTAAATGTCTGTTTAGTTGCTACTGATATGCTTATTTTGTTGTGTTTACATGTGATCTCTATCTAAAAATGTTATGAGTAGATTTTTAATTACTTTAATTTAGTTTTTGTTGATTTATTAAAATTTGTAAGATAAGTAGGATGTTGGACAAGATAAAGCAGAAACAGGTAAACTAATTTTCTATGTCGTCATTCACACTTGCATGTAGTTGTGTGTGTGTGTGTGTGTGTGTGTGTGTGTGTGTGTGTGTGTGTGTGTGAGAGAGAGAGAGAGGATACAGTAAAGACTGTTGTAAAGAAAAGTTAAAAGTTAACCTTTTCAACGGATATGTTCACCTTTTCCAATAGCACATGTAGCATCCTAGCAACTCATTAACTTCCATATTGGTACATTTGTGGGCAGAGATTTTCTGTGCTTATTTAAAAGACTGTTTTCTGTGGTCTTTTATAAGAAATATTAGTAGTAGTTGTTGTAGTTGGAGTAGCAGAAATGCCTTCTTTTGATCCAGTCTGCAGTTTCTTACCTCCAATGCCATCTTGCATAGAAAACTCTTCTCGACTGCAGAATTTTTAGTCTTGCCTCAGGCTACCATGCAGACAGGTCCAGCTCACTGATTGCCTTTTCATCAAGGGGGCGGAGGTGTGCGGTGAGGAAGAGGTGAATGTCGCACTGAGTGGCAAGTGGTAGTGGAGCCCTGGGAGAGCCATTGGCTGACAGGATGAAAGTTAAACACTGGCCTGTGGTTTTGTCTCACAGCTGGAGTCAGCTTGTTGCCTTGGGGCAGGGGCCCATTTTATTGACTAAGCTGGTACCCCTCACCTTCCCAATCCCTGTTTCACATGGATTTTTCTTGGCCCCAGCCAAGTCTTAAGAGATGCCCATGTGTTATTGATTTAAATGTTCACCTTTGTAGACAGCAAGAAACTGTATTCTGCTTTTCAAATTTACCATTTTCTGTCAGCTGTGGATTTAAGGTTCCTTGAAGCTGAATTTCTATTATCTATTCCTTCATCTCAAACCAGAGGGGCCTCCAGTCCCAGAGATCCACATTCCATTATTAGTCTCACTACGAATACATATCAGTCCTATGTCCAGCCAAGAGGAAGGATCATCTTCAGTTGAGCTTGTGTATATGTCAACAACTGTCACAGGCAATCTGGAAATGTTAAAACAAACTTATTTTATTTCACTGCTATTGTGTTAATGCACTATAATATGCATCAGTAGATGGGTGTGCTTGTTAGCCTGGGCACCCACCAAACGTTCATTAATCCACAGGGAGATCAAAATGACAAGCACTGGTGGAACTAGGTTACCGTGGCACTATCCGCCCACCATAACACCGAGTTTGTGGCACAGATGGACCAGCGGAAGTGCGTAGGTGGAGATCACGCTTCTTCTTCTGTGCAGACACAGTGCTGGTGATGAGAAAAGGGAGCGAGAGAGAGACTGACTGGCCTATTTTCCATGTCTGTCATGAAGAGAAAGCATTGCAGGCTATAGCAGCAGGAGAGTGCATAATTATGGTTAAGCACTTTCACATACAATAATTCATTTCTAACTAATGTTAATTAGTTATCCAAAATGAACAGGTATCAAACAAACAACAGAAAGTTACAAAGAATTTAAATGTATCTCTTTCTTTTCCTTTGCTTCTTGCTTGATCTTTTTTCCTTTACCTGTAAGGTCCCAATTGGTAGCAGGAGGTCGTTGAAAGTTGCTAGGTGAAACTGGTCACAAAAAGGTATCTAGTGCTCCACCAAAAATACTTAAAAGATAACGAAACTGTGAAAAATGTGTGCAAAGTAGTTCCTTACTCCAGCAAATAGCATGCACCAAAAGATGCAATATTTACAATGAATTTGAATGGTGTCTTTTTCTGGTTTTCCAAGTTTGGTTATTATTAATTCCTTGTAGGCAAATAGTTGTACACGTTTCCAACCTCCATGCAAACTACAGGGAATCACAATCTGCTAGCATCCAAAACAATCACAAGGAAGTTATTGGTGGAACATCATTTTTGCAAGTAGGTCCACCTTTATGCAATAGAAGCTGACCTCCATCGATTGCTCCCATACCAGCCAGGGAATAAACATTTTCTCCTAGCCACTGGAAGTTTCCAGGAAGTCACTCTAGACCTATGTGGCTGAGGCAGCTTAGATTGTTGTTGCTTATTTTAGTAAACAAACAAACAACTGCGATACTTTAGGAACTTCAGTGGTTTAAAAACACTTTGAAGACATTCTGATTTCACAATACTTATAAGTCTCTACACTGATAACATTTAGTGATAAATGTTATCGAGCATAATGCTGTAGTCTTTTTATGTATCCAGCCAGGTGTCTTAAATGTATTTTTTCTTAATGTGTTGACACAGCATTGACATATTTTACATATAGCTGTAGTGTCTCGTTTGATTTTTGTTTGAAGACTGCTGTTATTTTGTCTCTTCTACTTGTGAATTTGGCATGTTTCCAGTTATTGAACTGGATCTGTTTGATATAGCACCAAGCCTGACATTTCAGCTGAATCCACTGACTCTGTTTGCTTAGTCTCAATGTTATTTATAGCTGTTTCGACTCATTAAAGTAGATTGTCCTACAATATTTTATACATGTTCACAGCTGAGATTTTCATGGAAATTGAGAGAGTTCCCAGATTTGCTGGTGTAAGGTCTATTTATTACTGAGGACAGTCAGCAATGGAACAACAGTCTGGTCGCATTGATGAATCTGCATTGTCATCTTATTAATACCCCAACACGGCCTGGGCGGCTGCTATGGATTTTCCATCTAAATGGATTAAGCTTTCATTTCTTACACCTAATCACAAAAAGAGGGTGAGCATAAAGAAAACATGATGAAGGTCTATTCATAGCACTTTGGTTGACCCTTTTCTTTTTTCGGGAGCTCCTAACAGCAGATCAGCTTGTCCTTATCGTTGTTACCTTATGTGTATATATGATGTCTTTGCAACGTATATGTATCGATCACATTTTATATGTTTCATCTCTTGTGTTGGACTTTTAAAAATTGGAGTTTTAAAAATTATAATGAAGTTAAAATTAACAATTGTAAACAAAGAAAATTACCCTTCTCTGAAACATGAAGTTTAATGTAAAGTGTGTGGCAGTGTGTGTCACTGACACTGCAGGTGGGGAGAGAGTCTACACATGAGCACACTCAGAGTTTTAGCTTGACCTCTGCAATGTCACATGTTACCAAGATGCATCTTGGCAATTGTCCTGCACTGAGGGGATTTGTGGAAAGAAGAAGAGGGACGAGAATGGAGAAAAGGATAGGTTGTTGGAGTCAGCCCCGGATTTATGTGCCTGTAACAGAGCCATTTATGAGGACACAGTTGCCCCTTTTCTTCAGGCGGAGTTGCTTGTTTGCCTCAGAAGCTGCTGTGCAAATATTAGCCGTCGTGGTGCACCTGCTACCATTGCGGGATTCTCTCCATCTCTCTACCCTGTAACGATATACACTTCATTTGTCAAGCACACAATGGTTGACAGACACACAATAAAGGGGTATTTCAGCAATGGCTTGGCCCTGCATTTATTCCCTGACACGGGGTAAACGGTGATATGACCTCCCTTCCCCCATGACTGGTGCTGCTCTGCTTTAATCTGGGCTAACAGGCGTCATGCACGAGGACTGGTCACTAACAGACCACAATAGTCATAAGGAGATGACCACAGGTTGCCAACACCGCAAACCTCATCTACATATGGCTTTATAACTCATGAAAGACATCATCGTGTTGGGGATGGTAGATGGCAGTATGCATTTGTCGATGGAGGGATTAATCTCATTGTCTCCTTATTCAAAGAGCTTCAAATCCAGTTAATACCCCCTTTTCTCATAAATATTTATTGTTGCATGTTGCTAAACTATGCCGGCCCTGTGTTCCCCACTACTGAACTATAGTCAGACTTTTTCTCACTTTAAAGACAGACATTTTATCATTTTCTTGTGAATACAGTTGTTAATTAAACCTCAAATGATACCTTTCAATGCTGTGACATATATAACATTTTAGTCGACCAGTTCAGAAAATCAAAAGACAGATGATTTCCACTTAAATTCGATCTTAAATAAATGATCTTTTAATGGTTTTGTAGCTCGCAATGTGGCTTTAAGCCAAACTAACTGATGCTTGTAAGAAGTTCCACGTTTGTGCTAAAAGCTAAAAGATGAGTTGTAATTTACAAACTAATACATGGACACAAAAGAACCAAACAAGCCTGTTATTTTAAAACATACACAGAAAACCCATATTTAAAAAACAAACAGTCTTCAAAACTAACTAGCTACATATTACATACCTAGGAGACGTATACATATTTGCAAGTATATGTTTTATTTATGGGTTCCAAAATGTAGACGGTGCTGAGGGTGTGCCGCTGTGTTGCCAAGTGTACCATAAACTATAATATCCAAACAACATGAAGCACAAAGTGTTTATAGACCTCTTTGTTCTCCTCGGTCTCACTCTGTGCAGCTGCCCTTAGTGTGCCCTCTCTTCTTTTTAACATATTGCTTTGTGCGTGTGTCTGGGATGTGCTCAAACGCACACATGCCTGTGAACACAAACACCACTACCCTCAGCTGCACACAGACGGGGGTCCCTGGAGTGGGCAACAATTACTGCGTGTATCATTGCTTACTCATTATGTCTGACAGGCCACACCACTCTGCGCTCCCCGCTGTCTCCCGCGCATTGCCTCCTGCATCATCCTACTTCCCAGTGCAAACACTAGCGCGGTGTGGTCGCTTGTGCAGGTCACCGTCCATTCATGCAGAGCTTCAGTGAAAGTCACAAGGTGTCAGTTTACTTCTCGCACTTAATATAACAAAGCCTTTTTCCTGCCAAATACCTATACAAACTATTCAATAACTCTAGCTCAGAAACTATGATGTATTTGTCCTTGGATTCTTTAAACAGATTGTTTAGTGTGCTGCATTCACCTTTATATAATCAAAGGAAATTGTTTGTAATGCTGAATATGTGATTAGAAGTCCACCAGCAATAAAATGTAAGTTAAACTACTTATTTTAGAATTGATTTAAAGGTAAATGTGTTACCTTAAGAAACCCTGTAAATTTGAATCATATTGTGTCAATAGATTCTTCAATCAGTAACATAAATTATCAACAGAATTGGCTAAATGTAATGATTATATGTAGCTTTTTGTAACTCGATATTGCATATGTTCAGATGCACTGGATATAGGCAGAAAAACAAGATCTTTGAAGAAAAATGCACTGTGTGAATTGTAGGGGTTAGACTGACGTTAATGCACAGAATGCAATAAAGCCACTTACACTCGGAAAACACCCGAGCTGTTGCAGAAAGTCACAATTTAATAAACCTAACAGAGCCGTGTTGTCTTCAGAAAACAGACAAGATGCGTCCCACATAACAACAGCATCATCCGCCTGACCCCACCTTCAAATCACAAATACCACTGGTGGCAAGCTGAATCCCCAGGGTGACGGGGTCAACACCACCTGAAAGGCTTTTCTTAACTTTTTTATGCTCTTGCAACTGCAAATACCAGAAACATCTCAATCACTTATGCTGTAAAGCTTCTGATTATTCTGGATTACAAGCATAGTATTGCTTCTGCTTGCAATATATCGCCTGGAGTTAATCCCAACACACTTTTGTCAAACAAGGGCAAAATGCAAATAGGGAGTCAAGACTCCAATTAATTGGCCATAGATATGCAGCTACATGAAACCATTATTGAGGAGCAAATGGCTTTAACTTTGTTTCTAATGTAATATAAACTTTAATTAATAAAGTGTGTGATGAAGTGGAGACTTATCAAACAAGCCCTGTGTCCATTAAGGGCCCTAAACCCTCACAAGGCAGTCTTATTAAACCCTGTTTCAAAACGTGTTTATGAGCCCCATGGAGAAAAAACAGGGAGAAATGCCGAGACATGAAGAAAAAGAAATGAGTTTGTGTAATTAGTGAAAATTAAGAGCTTTTAATCCAGGAGGAGGGGTGGTAGAAAGGGAAGTATGGAAGAAGAGGGAGTTAAGAGGGAAGTATTGGCACGGTGAGATGGGTGGGAGGGACTGTGGAACTAATGCTTAGCTTACTTTTGTTTGCCCCTGAAGAAATGAGCCAGGACCCAAAAGCACACACCTAATAAAGGAACTCATAATAAAAATATGGTTATTTTTGTAGGGGGCTTTGAAAGCACAGCTCCCTTCACCTAGAGGAGCCCTTTGTTGAAAAACATAGTAGGGCCTCGTCACATTTTCGTACCCAGTCGTGGGGTTAGATGCATATTCAGTTTCATTTCATAACTGTATATGAGTATATGATTTGATATTGTCAGCTATTTCATTCCCTTGATTTGGAAGTAGATCCTATTGCATTTTTTAAAATTCTGTAGATAAAAGTCATTTTCTATTAAGCTAAAAAATAATCAGTTTTATATGTGTTGGTGTTCCTACAGCACCCGTGCACGTCTTTATCTCAGTTGAAGGCTTCTCAGACTTTATATTATCTACAGAAATGTTATTTCCTGGTCCGTCTGAGGGTGGCATTTCTTTGCTCCATTTCATGACATACATCGAGACAACGTCTGCTGACAGTTTCTGCTTCACTAGCCCTGACCTTCTAAAATGAATCCAGATGTTTCAAGTGATGGACAGAAGAAGTGAAGACCGAGGGAGCAGTCATGTTTTGGAGACAGGGTGATAGTATTACATTAGATGGGAAAGTACAGTCGTTCCCTCATCACAATTTTCACTGCTACAGAAAATAATGCAGACCCCAGTCAACGGGGCTGGCATGACATGCTCATCTCGGTCATCCTCCTGTCCAGATGTGATGTATTTTTCATACCCCAGTGAAATGTGATTTCTTATTCTTTATAGATGATTTAGAACTCTCATTGAATAGATCTTTTATCTGGATTTTTACCATATATTTACTTTGTTGAAATATATAACATGAGAAATCAAACTTTTTTCCTCCTTCCTTTATTTTTGCTTTGATGGATAATGGAAAAAATAAACTCCTTGTTTTACGTCCGTTCCAGTCCAGCTCACAGCAACAGGCAGATGGCAAATTCAGAGTTAACTGCTGACAATTACTTCATCCGGCATATGAGATATACAGCCAACACATATTCCTGACTCCAGTGCAGCGTGTTTTGTCATTTTATGATTGTCCCACCCTTTAAGCAACAAGTAATACACAGCATTTGTTTAAATGAAGATACTCAAGAGAGAGATTAATCAGCATTACACCAGGACACCTGCGCATATGTTTTTGTGTTTAACTAACATTGGTCTAAATAGAGATTAAAAAAAAATCTGGTGGCATGTTTTTGTTATACTTGTGAAATGATGACTATTTTTGTTTAAAAATTGTCTAGAATTTCTGAATTGCATTCATTCTAGCCTTTATAGTTAGACATCTGTGGTTGGTTGTTGCTCTAAAACACACACTGCAAATAAAGTTGAAAGGAATGGCAATTTACTGGCTACATTCAAGATGGTCTGCCATTACTGTAGACTGTGTTTGTAAGTGAAGGGAATGGGGTACATGTAATGTATCCACTACCTTCCACTATACACTTTGTTCTCCTGGGAAATGAAGCCAGTGTGGGCTGCTTTTAAATCTGGGGAGTCCCATAAGGCAGGGGCCCATCAATGGCCAATGGGAATACTCTGAGAGCTCCCAGCTCTGATAAGAAGACAGCTACCTACAACAGAGGAAGAGGATGGACAGAATGAATGAGGCTGAGAGACAGTGTGCAAGAGAGGAAGAGTAAGGTGCTGCCATTATTTAAGTGAGAACAGGTGAAAGTGGGATGCTGCTTATGCTTTGCTTTAAAAATGAGCCTAATTAAAACGCGTCGTGGGATACTAGCCTATTAAATAAGGATGGCATGTATCATGATGATGGCATAAACACATTGTATATGTATTTTTTAAATTTGTTCTGCAACTTTGACACACTCACACAGACACATGCACAGGCAAAGGCTATAAACATGGGGACATTTCATCCCGCATCTGATGAAATTGGTAGGCAGAAAAGGTGTTCTGTCCTTCACTGGTGGCCTACTTTGAAAGTTAAATAGAAACTACTGGAAAAATAGAATGCCAATATAGTACTTAATATGCGAGCATATCAAGCTAGTGCAATGCTGTGGAGGCACAGCTGAGAGGAATATGAAACTGCCGGGCCAGGTGCTTGGTTCCCCCGAGACAGTAGGGACCGGAGGGTTTGGAGAACAGAGGAGGTGTTTGAAGTCCTGGAGGACGGTGCTGATTGTGGGTGGTATGGGAAGTCATAAGTTGCAAAAACACATGCTGCCGCCTGGTTGTCTGAAATAGGCTGCAGATAACTGGTTGCTGCAGTTATCTGAGCCTGAAATGCATGTGCAACTTGGAGGTGTTGCAGATTCATTTTCTGTGTTCTTGTTTGAAGTTCTTATGAAAGAGGATTATAAATTTTTCAGACTGCAGAATTGGAACTGTCCTCTGGATTCATCCTAAAATGAAGGATATATATATATATATATATATATATATATACACATACACTACTTTTTATGTTTTTTGTTTTTTTGAAGTAAAGGTATTTGGAAAAATTAGATACCGAATCCAGCAAATATCTGAATTAATGCAAAGTTAGTAATATAATAGTAGTAATTAGTAATATAATATAATTTATGCACCTTAGTCATTCATTTATCCATATATTACAGCTCTACCATTGGTAGATCTATAAATCAAAAGTATGTCTATAGAGCAATTCGAAGGTAGTGGGGAATGAAAAGTGAGATGCTGGAAAATATCTATCTGTCCATCTATAGTCATAGGCAGACAACTCTGAATTCCATGGGTTACATGGCTGGCATGAGTCTTCTGTATATCCCCTTTCTAGATGAATGTTTCTCCACCTTCAATAGAGGATTTATCGGTTGCTGTTGATTCTGTGAACCTCTACTTCTCTCCAGTCCCAGCACTCCTACAAGGATCTGTGTGAATCAAGCGATATGGTTGGAAGCAGAAAAGGAATAAAAAATGGGAATTTAATCGTGGTGCACTTTTACTTCACATGAGTCTTGATCAGTAATACTTTCAAATTCTAAAAATGTTCATTCTTTTGTCTGTCTGACTTTAGAAAAGTCTCTGATTTCTGTCATGTTATTTCAGACTGGCTTTTAAATGACTGTATCATTCCCGAGAGCACACTTTAACGCATTGCAGTCACACCACTCAGTGTCGTGAAGTAATCATCTGTACATATTTTGCTACAGTACATGTTGATTCACGTGGACGCATTTCTCAGGTGGAGCCCAACAGTTCAGAGGCTGCTTAGTGAATGACAGCAATAACCGTTCAGAGCAGCAAATTGCTTAAGCGATGTACTTACATGTCAAAGCACCACAAACCCTGCCTTTTAAAGCCGTAATGGCAGTATTTTAGTTTTTTACTGTGGTTTCACCAGAGTGGTATCTTAAAAGCACATGAAATGTAGAAATATCATTTATTTGGAGGTCGGAAAAACTGTATTGTACTGTGCCGTATGTGCAGTTGCCCTGCAGCTTTCCCTTGTTATACAGTGACAGTGTGCTAGTGTGTGGTTTGAAGTTTGATATTGTGCTTTCAAATGTTTCATATTTTGCAGCGTACCGAATGCTGAATACGATACGTTATGCACAGCATATTAAGCATTCATAAGTTGCACAATGGAATAAACAGATTATGTGTATTAGTGTAGCATCTGTATGAATGTGTATTGCTGACCTTTTCTTTCATTTCAACCCAGATCTGTCTTCTTTGCAGCTGGAGAAATGTCATTGTGATTTTTTTTTTTTTGCTTCTATGATATGTCTTGGCAAGATCCAACAATTTTTCTTTGACTTGTATGCGCTTATGCTTTAATATTTCAGAGGGAAATCGAAACATTCACAAAATATATCTGACAGCTGTCACTTGGCTGGAGATAAACATCTGGTACTCACACAACCTGCTGTTGTTTAAGGCTAGTAAGGACAATGCATGTTGTTGTGAAACACTTTGCATTAATCTTTTGTTTTTTGATCGCGTATTCCAGATGCAGCTATTTAGGTGCATGTTCTTTTATGTGGACATTTTTAATTTTTTTGCGTCGAAGGTTGTTACCGCCTCACAGAAGGAGTTTTAACATAGACTCATACTAACTAACATACTAAAGGGGCGATCATGGCTCAAAGAGTTGGCAGTTCGTCTTGTAATCGGAAGGTTGCCGGTTCGAGCCCCGGCTCGGACAGTCTCGGTCGTTGTGTCCCCTTCACCAGAGGGGCCGATGGTGCGATATGGCAGCCTCGCCTCTGTCAGTCTGCCCCAGAGCAGCTGTGGCTACAATGTAGCTGCCTCCACCAGTGTGTGAATGTGAGAGTGAATGAATAGTGGAATTGTAAAGCGCTATATAAATGCCATCCATTATTATTATTATTATTAACTTGTGTGAAGAAAGTAGTTCAGAAGATATCATCAAAGTGATAATTGGTGTGCTATACATTACCTCTTCTTTGGCATGACTAATTTTATTAGCTTCACTAATTGCATTCATGCAATTCTTAATTTAGAGCATTATGTTACAGCAACTTCAGGTGTATCAAAATAGTGAATGTGTACGGACTTGAATTATTTCAGTTTTATTAGTCTTTAGTGGAGTGTGCTGATATAGATTGCCTCCTACAAAGATAGAGGTTGATTGTGAACTGAAGGTAAGGGCAACTACTAAAACTCGAGGTCAAAAGCATGGTCTTTATTAGTTTCCTCCATTTGCTCATACACTTCACTATACAAGGAAATCTACACTTAGTGACTTGCTTGGTGCTTCAGCAGCCTTTTTACTGCTAACAGGTCAATACAGAATCCCATCTGAGTCATCCAGGCTGCAAGGTAGCAGCAGGACTCAAACACATCATAATCAGACCAATAAGAGGCACTTAAAGAGTTTGTGCCCCTGCAACAATAGCCCTAATTCTACTGCAGAATCCAGTTACAATCACCCAACTGTAGTCATCAGATGTGGAGTGCTACAGACAAAAGCCAGCTTTGCATTGGGGCTCTAAATTCTTACTTTTTCCTACAGGGCAAAGCCAAATCTGTTATTATCACTCATTAAGCCTGACTAACCTGTTTTTATCCTTTCTCGCTAAACAAAGGTTGGATATGATTATCTGCACTGCATAACATGCAATGTCAAGGCCTTCATACTAGCCAAATAATTACAGGTTATCAGCTTTTGATGGCACAAAATTATAATAAGGAACTTTTCAATTATATATAAAGGTGTCCATTTTACATGTGCATATTTACAGATCAGCTCTCAATACTCAGTCATTAAACTCTCCTTCTGTTGTTTTTTTAGTTGCTCCTCACAATTATGCTTTTTAGGTCTCTTATGGATCCTTTAGTGGCCAACAGCATGGAGTGATTTTACTAACAGAATGTACCACAAGGCCATACAATCTTTGTTTGTGTGTAAGCATGTTACAACGCAGGCTTTCCAAGTACCAAAAACAGCAATATCCAGATTGCTCACATTTTTCATTTTGACTCTCCTGGTATCTTATATGTTACCTGGTTGTTTCTCATTTTGCACGTGTTATTACTCCATGTGTAATTAGGTGAATCTCAACCCAGTACTATATTTAAAAGTCTGAAACAGATATAAAAAAAGCAGCAGCATGATAGTTGTTCTTATTCAAGGATTAATACTGTAGGGAAACAACACACACTATAAAATCTAGTGCTGAAAATAAAATAAGTGTAGCTGGATGCAATCATAACACAATGGTCATCATTCGGTGTTAGCAAGTAAGAGGAGACATCAGATGAATCAAAGAAACAAGCTACGGAAATATAAAGTATTAGAAATATAAATATAATAGAGCGCAAGGAGAAAAGAGGAGAAAGAGAAATGATCCTTGTAAACCTCGAGGCAGGTGAGGAGCTCAGCAGCTGTGGTTTTGGGAGTTTAATGTAGTTCACGACTGAGCGCCTCTCTTTACACTCATGTTCTCTTTGCCTCGATTTACCTCCATTCTCAGATGCTGCGTGGCGCATCTTTAATCAGGGTACGTCTGCGTTCACTCCTTCACGTTCCCACAACATGCTATTCTGCAGCTGTGTGAAGAATAGCCATCAGATAGTGACAGGAGTGAAACTGTAAACATGTAGCTTTGAGAAACGCTTTTGTGTTTTTATGCACGTATGGAAGGGGGAACACATATACATTAGTGGCAACCGCATAACCAGCTGTCCTTTATGTAATAGGGATCTTACAATCACACTGTATTCTCCTATCCCTGTGCTGATTGCCAAGGATAAACCTATTGCTGTTAACAAGTGTGAAGTCAAGCTGCCAGGAAAAGAAAAAGTCATTTCCCCCTCCTCTTGTCCTCATCTCTCTGCAAACCTTGACATTTTCCAGCACAGAAATGTGAAGTATTTCTTAAGTCCTTTCACGCCTCAGTAGACAAATTGGATCAACCTATCGGTTAACCTTCACAAGAAGAAGAGATAATACTTGAGCGCATTTCTTAAAAATAAAACATAAGCATGGACATCTTTTCCTTGTTTGACAACCGTTCATACGCCAGTCTTCTTACCATTTTGTTTAGACATATGTTGCCTGTAAGTTTGAGTTTTTAAGCAGTAGTGGTTACAAAGAGAGCTTACAGTTGCATAAGCTGATCTGTCATAACTTTTTAGCCATTAGTCTAAATGCTATAGACTTTTTACAAGTTGCATCTTGATCTGAGGACTTGAAAAGAAGATATATCTATTGTGGCGTGGTGGTAGCACAAGGGTATTTCTTGCCATTTCACGACAGGAAGTGTTTTGGTATAAACCTCATGGTCAGCTGGATCCTGTTGGGGTAGACGCTTGCATGTTCTCCCTGTATCAGTGTGAGTTTTCTCCAGACACTCTAGTTTACTCCCACAGTCCAAAGACATGCTTGTTAGGTCAACTGGTAATTCGAAACATTGGGTGTAGGTGTGGAAGCAAGTGTGACTGGTTGTCTGTCTCTTTGTGTTAGCACTGCAGTGCATTTGTCCACAGTGTACTCTGCCTCTTGCCTGATAGGGTGCAGATGGATGGATATATTCATAGTGTCACAACCTCAGCAAAAGCACACGCAAATGCAGTAAAAATGCAGTTTACAATAAAGATGCCAAATGCCCTGAGACAAAATGCAAATGAAAATAAAACACTTCTTTTTCTTCTTTGTTGAGCATCCTATTTTCATCCTGAAATAATGAACAAGCAATCACAAAAAGAAAAGAACTGGGGTACCCATGAGAGAGAGAGAAAGGGGAAAGAATAACTGCTTTATAAAGAGAAAAAAAAGACAGATTATGTTCTGTCAGCTGACAAATGTACAAAATGCAACCCTGTCGAATATACTCAGAAAGTAGGACAGTCACTGCGCACACAACCCAAGCAGTGTTTTTCTCTATTAGACAGTAGAAATCCCAGAAAACAAAGAAACAAACAAAAAAGTAGTAACTTAAAAAGCACAATTAGTCTTTGTGCTAGAGGAATGCATTTTATTTCAAAGATGAGACTCTAAATGGAGTGCCTAAACTGCAATTTGAGTATTCAGAAAGACTCAAGTTCTTTGCTAAACATTTTATTTATTTATTGACATTTGATGATAAACCACATTTCATTTTATACCTCTACAGTAAACACATTAAATCCTACATGTGAATATGATTCTGATTCTGATTCTGACAGTCATTGGTTTAGCTACGGCTTTTTTTCTGCTGCTTTGGCTTTTTAAGAGTCTCTCTGAAGGCCCACAAGTAAAACTGACATCCGTATTGTCTTGTAACCTCCAGTGAGACAGCCCACAAACAGCTTTCCTTGTATTCCTTTTAAAAGTGACCAGCAGTACAGGTGCACGTCCTGAAATCTCCAACTATTTCAGCTTCTTTAAGTGTACTCGCTGGGCTTGGTCCAGTGCAGCATTGAACTGGTGGAGGTAATAGAGACCACAGGGACATCAGTAATCCTACCAGTTGTCCAAGGAACAGACTTAGTTTCAAATCTCTATTCTTCGTCCCCCTCATAGTCATACAAGCTGAGCTTCAGCGTCGTCTCCTGAATGCTAACGTTTGGACTGCGTGACAGGGTCTTAAAGAGACGGCAGGTGCAGTCATTTGGACCATCAGCTAGTGCCTTCCCACCAGCGCCCAAGCGTGTTGGGTCACAACAAAGTGCTTTGGCATAACCAGAGAAAGGTTTCTCAGAACTGATTGGATGTCAGGCTCAATCCATTCACTGCCCCCAGGAGCATGTCTCCATGACCAATTTAAGAGAAAGAGTTGGAGCCTTCCCACACTCCCCTGCCTGTGAGAGAGGCCAATAGTCATTTGTAGATGTGTGCAGATTAACTACACGTGTTAAAAGGCGACACCAAGCCCCAGGTGATTAACGGTGCTCAGAGTTACTGATTCTTTTTCTCAGGGTTACTTTGTTGTTTTTGTTTTGTTTTTAAATTTTATGTAGTTGATGGTAATGTTTTACTGTGTGTTTTGAACGGCACCATCATTTCTCCTCCCTGCATAAATATCCTCAGTATATTAGATGAATTATTGACTGTGCTAAACTATGTGGATGCTTCCAGTTTGGATAAGAGTTTAGGTAAATCAAACTGACACCATCTGTCTCTGGATTCATAACATCTTTTGTACTCTTAAATAGATCCTAGATATACCCCCAAATTACAATAATAGTACACTACCAGTTAAGTGTGTAATTATATATAAATATGTATAATCTTGTTATTCCTGCTTTAACTGACAAAAACTTACAATTTTTATGGGAAATATACACCATTTGCAAAGCCCAGGGCACTAAGGGAGATCTGTCTTGTCTCAATTGGAAGAGGAGGTGTTTTTCTCCCTGGGCTCTGCTCCAGGCCCAGCTGCATACCTTCCACCGTGGGCTTAGCCTCTCCCTGCATACTGAAAACATCACTGGCCATAGGTCAAAGCGTCACTCTGCAGGACTCATCCTGCATTCTGTACACACACCTTTTATTTAGACATCTCGGATAATCAGAACCAGATGCTTTCAGATAGTAGAGGCGGTAACTCGAGAGAACTATTGTGAGCTTGAAAACTCATATCGTCATTTATGACTCAGGGTGCGCATACATATTTTCTGGAAGTGTGTTTTGACACAGTGGTGTGCTCACACTAATATTTAACACCCTATCCACAGTTACCATCATCATAATCATTATTAGCCACTTCCCCCACTCCCTGTTATCATTAGGCATGATGATGATTGCATGGTTGAGAGCTACATCTACATCTCTCTCTCCCACCCAACTGCAGCTTCATTCTCATGGCTAACCTTGAGCTGAAGAGTCTTTCTAAAATAAAATCATCTTCAACGTTTTAGTTATGTCAAGGTTAGAACCTAGCAAAGGAAAAAGGTGCTCGAATTTGTTCTCTTGTTGCTAAGAGATCTGGTTTTCCCAATCCACAGGGAACAATTGGTCTAATAAAAAAGAGTAAAGATGTATATTCATGCAAATGTCACGTGTTAATCGCAGTGTGAGTATTCTGTTTTAACAAGGCTGAGGTTGAATGGGGGGGGCTTTTTTGGCGTTTTCATGGTCCAAAAGTGTGTACTCGGGGGGTTGGTATTCACACAGTGGTTTGACTTTGGCTTTGAGAGTGAGACATCTGTGTAGCCTTTGTGTATTAGAGAAACTTAGTCATGGATTTCATTGGTCATATGTTAAGTTTAATTCTTGAGTGTGTGCTCTGTTTTTTTTCCTGTTTTCTCTAATTAGACGCTGAAAAGTCTTTACCCTCTCATAAGACATTTAACTGGGCTCCTGCTCATTATAATTTAGTCCACAATTGATAAGACAGCAAGCATGAATTGGTGCTACCTTCACTGTATCCATGCCATTCACCCCACCAAAATGTTTTACAGAGTGATTGTTTTAAACAGAGGTGCTGAACATGAAAGGAATTTGCTGGCTACTTGGCGATCTGTGTCCACACCACGCCTCTGTGGAATTGTTTTTTCTGTGACTGAGGCCAGTGACTTTTCCTCAGAATGCATCTCCTTTAGACAAACTGGCAGCTCTCCAGTAGCTCAATCCTCAGTGTGAGTCCCTGAGATGGAGGACAGGGCACATGTTTGCAGGCAGATTGCACATTTGAAGGAATAAATTGCTTTGTAGAGGACCAGACTCCACATTGCCTGTTCCACTCTGTGTTCTTTTGCCTTTAAATATGTTTGTCGAAGACCTGTCATCTGCAGTTTTCTGTTATTTCTTTTCAAGGCCCGCTTATTTTCTGGTGACTGGTGCTGGGGCTCAGCCGGATGGTCTGTGTCCGGAAGTGAACATGTGGTAGTGTTTAGCTTTGTAATGCCCTGGGTTTTATGGACGTCTTGAGGGAGATATTGCATGGAAGGCACCCAGGATAGTGTTTCTGGGCCAGCAAACAGACTGGATATCCAAGTGTTGGAGAACTCTTGTTATCACAGAGTTTCCCAAGGGTATACCTCAGTCCAAGGCCCACAGAGAAGGCTTAACATGGAAGCCAAGTCATCTTTAATAGGCCAAGTCGTTTTTTTTCCTGCTCAAACATTCACGTATTTTGTTCGTTAAAACCTCTATCAATTTGGTGACTCCTTCTGGCATGGAGCAAGCTTTAACTCCCCCTCAGTTAATGTAATGTGTTACAATTACAGTCACCAGAGGATTCTCTTCATGTGGTTCTGCTGGCGCCAGCAGAATTTCCATGTGTTTTATTCAAACATGATTTCAAAACATTTCCTCCCCGACAGTCTTCTCAAATCTTTTCAGCCTTGTAAGTTAAGATGTAACAACAAATCCATGTGAATTAAAACTACTTTTCACTGGTACATTTTCCGTACTAAACTTGCACAACCCATGTCATGTCAAAAGCATTTGACCCTGTTGTTTGCCTTGGAGAAGAATGCGGCCCAAGAATAAGCTTCCTGAAAGTTGAGCTTTAGATAGCACAGTAGGGTGCAAATTTCAATAAACGTTTCTTCCTTCTTTCATGAACTGAGTACTCTCGATGAAAAATGTATTCCTCACCCAGACCATCGCCCAATTTTACCAAATAGCAATAATTACATGATTATATTAGCTTTTAATTAGAATTCTGTTATCACTACGTGTTCATCTGACTGCCTGACACAGAAATAATGCATCCATGTGATAGGACTCCATTGTACACAGAAGCGAGGGAACCAACAAGCTGCCAAGAAACCTCCAACATTGTTCCCGCCACAAATGGTGCTTCGCTGCATGATTGCTTGAAAGATTCCATTAACAAATATAACTGTGTGCATGAAAGATGTCATTGTTGTGAAAGTATTACATTTTAGCCACTGGGCAAGTAATAAAACACGTCTAAATATTGACACAGGGTTTGATCAGCTGCTGTGGCCCTACACAGTTAGGCAGGTTAAGCTTTCTTGGCAGAAAAGGAGTCACACACATTCCCAAAGTTGGATTTTTGGTGGAAATAAAAAGTAAAACTTTTGTCAAAATGTAACTTTGTCTCAAGCCATGTGGAGTTTGGAATATTTAGTAACTATCTGACAGCTCCTGTGTTTTGAACACATGTACAGAACTTCTTTATTGTTGCGGCCAACCATCTGGTTATATGCCACCTATAGTCATCCTCCCCACACACCTGGGACTCCAACTAGTGTGGCAGCTTGAATGTGTGCAAGCCCTCCAGGGCCCATCAGTCCACATGCAGTGCCCAGAGGAAACATGTGACATGTGGCATAATTGAGTCAGCCAGCAAATACTGTTGCAGAAATCAGCCTAGTGATGCCACTACTCAGTGCCCAGTGGGAGAGCTCTGAGCCGTATAGATGGTTTTAGAAAAAAAAATATGCCTGTTTCATATTATAGAGGGCACTGTTTTTATGTTTAATTCGATATAGCACAAGGCCTTTAGGACTAGGGTAAAGACAGCCAAGGCACTGACCAGAATGGCCGGGATCTCCTCGTTGAGAATTTGAGGTACTGAAATGAGAGATTCAAGAGGCCGTGTGGAAAATGTGGAGGTTGAAAAGAACACTTTGGTGCCAAAAAGCAGCCTCCTCATGGCTCAGTTTGCTCTCTGTCTATGGGGCATTGTTTCCTCGTATTTTCATTTATTTATTTATTTCCTCCTCCTCAGATCCTTTGTTCGTGCCACATAGGAAATGAAGGATGATTTCTTTGTTGGTTACTGGCCCTGCACTGTATATTGGATTTGTTGTTTTTTAACTCATTAATATTTTTTTTGCGTCTGTTTTCTTTGAGGAATTCAGACGTTCTGGCATGACATAAGAGAGATAGATAGATATTAGTAATTATTTTTAGTTACTAGTACACAGTGTACAGTAGTACAGTAAAATAAAAATAATTTCGTTATTTAATTACTTTGTAGAACAGTCATTTATTACTTTCGGCTTTTTCAGTAGTGCTATTGCGTTCTTCCTAATTACTTGTAATTGTTAATAAAGGTACCTTCCTGGCAAAGATTAAACTAAAACACTATCCATTAAAATATTGAAATAAAGTGGGATTTTCTCTTATGACATTAACTTAATTGCAAGTATGTATGAGGGTTGTGCCTTGTGTAAAACACTTAAAACACAGCCACTAATGAATTGGCTAACATCCTCTTCCTAAATGCATTTATGAATTCTCAAGTCCCACGTCTCACCCTTTCTGTTGGCATGTGCACACTCGTGTATTATATTGCAAGTTAAAGTGCTGTGTCCTACAGCCTCCTGAAGGATCACGCTATTATTTTGACAGAAATCAAACCATAATACTTTGTGTAGCATTTGTATTATAGGTACAGCTTTTACCAATAGTAAACAACTGCATCCCAAATGTCATGTGCGTCCTTGAAAGCACTTGAGTTAGGCAGGTGCCTTTAGCATTCCTTCTTCTGGCTGCCCAGGAGATGTTGCTTCTTTGAGTCTTTCTTCAAATATGCAAGCCCGCGCTGAGGGAGCAGATTGTTTGTTCTAGATTTCCTGGGAGACTCCCACCTTGGGCTTAAACTGAGCAGTTGTGATGATTAGCAACAAAGTGTGCTGCCTCTCATAAACCACTGGGGGAGAGCGAAGGATCTAAGGAATCTTCTTTCTCATGTTGCTGCATTTTTATTCTGAAGTCTCTCCTGTACTGTAATTACAGTTTAACAGATTTAGGTGGACACAGGTGTTAAAGTTGTCTGACAGTGCGCCTGAATTCCACCACAGAGGCTTGTTTTGTATGAATAAAGTAGAATTACGTTCAGTATTAGCAAATTCTCTGTGAAATCTCACAGCCAACTAAGTTATTAGGTACTGGTCTTATTATTTTGGACTTTTTGGACATTTGATAATTGTGATGGTGCCGTCTACCGTTATGCTATTTTTCCCCAGCTTCAATAACATAGTTGAGACAAACATTAACCTCCTAAGGCCCGAACTCTTCCACGACATGCATTTTTAATTTCTCTTTGATATTTGGGCATATTGGGGCCCGATGAATGTAAAAACAAAGAATTACCAGATTTTTTCTTTTTATCTTATTTTTGTTTTTAAGAAAAATCAGAGCCACAAATGAGGATATTCATTTAAAATGTTGATAGAACAGCAGCAGCATAATGTCCTCGTAAGTGGATATCAGGCCCTTGTAGAGCAAAATTGACTATTTTGGTCTAAATAACCCAAAATGTGATGTCCACATATGTGGACGCAGGTCCCAGGAGGTTAAAATGCTTTGATCATGAGCAGATTTCTTCTTTCTGAAACACATCTGAGCATTTAAAGTCCAGCAGGTGATAAATTCATAAAAATAATTCATCATGACATTTAAAGAGTTTAGTTTGCCAAACAAAGTAGAAAAAAGGAGTAGCATGTGTATGATTCTGTCCCCTGCAGGCTCATGTTTTTAGACAAATTGGGTGTTACTGCAGTACTGTTATTGTGGTGTTTCCCCAGTGTGCAGACTCAATAATCTGTCCATTATGAAAACATAGGGTCTCTTCATTCTTACACAAATTTGTCTATTGTGTTCAGTCACAGACTTAATACTATTTTTTGGGATTTGTGGGGGCTAACACAATTATCTTCCTGGCTCTAGGAAGTTAACAGGCAGGGCCTAAGGGAAGGAGCGGTGCTTATCAACCATCTACCCACTGTCACAATGACAAAAGTGTTGGCACATGCAAATGAAGATAGGAAAGTTGTCTGCAAGACTTTCCTCTGATGCTGCAGATGATTATATTGCATATTATGTAGCTCCACTTTTATGTTTAAGGTTGCTAACATCAATCAGTTCTGCCTATCACCAACCTTATATGACATATGTTAAGGACTGCAGAAAGCAATGCATTCAAATCAGTTCCACTGTAGAGTTTCCATGTATTGCTGCTTATGTGTATAAAATGGCAAAACCACACACATTTGTGAACATTTTTACCTATTGAAGGTTTATTTATTTAATGTAACACATTTAGAATCGGTGTGACTGTTTCTTATATATTCAGTCATTTATTTTAGGTTTTCACATTAAGTGTAGAATACATCACAGGCTGATCAGTTAGATTACCTGCCAAATGTTTCAGCAGTAGCTGATTTGCTTTTGCCTTTTGTCTAGAGAAAAAAGATGCAGGACCAAAATACTACTTTCCGGGTACTGAAGCAATGGTTTTTAATTGGTTTATGCCATCTGTTGGCATCTAACGCATGTTGTCCTGTACGCTTACTTTTAATATGCATTGAGATTCTAATGTATGTAAATTAATTATTTTTCTATGTTTTGAGAAATGGTGGAAAAATGTTGTTTAATGTCATTCAATTCTTGCTTTTATATAATGGTGATAGCAGTTAGCTTCAAAATTTAGCTTAATAGTATGCTCTTGTCCCCAAAATGAGTATTTCTTATGTTATGTATCTATATATCTACGTATGTAATATTTCTTTTTTTTCTTGCAGCAAGAAAAGACCTGAAGGATGAAAATGAAGAAAAAGTGCCACAATTTAAGAAAAAGGCAAAAGAGCTTCGTATCTTGGATGCCAAGACTGCACAGAATCTTTGTAAGTAGATGCAGTTATTTGTCCTACAGAAATGAACCATAACTGAATGTTCTTCCTCAGTAAGGATGGTGTTTTGTTGAGTTCTTTTAATTGGTATGTAGTGTTTTATTTGTGTCCAAGCCTTTTGATTTGTAAAGCACATTTTTGTTAGAACTGAATACTGAAATTACATGTAGGTGTTTAAAATCACTTGTGGCCGCGAGTAGCCTGTTTACCTAGTACAGGTGTATTTAGTCACCTTCCAGGCTTCTTTTTATTTTGCTCTTCAGTTAACATGCAAATGATCTAGAAAAAACAGACAGAACTCCTACTCCTTCTTCTTAAATAGTGTGTGTGCTTGTTAGCATATCTGCCTGTCTGAAAGATTTGGTATAATATAGCTCAGAGTGACAATATAGATCATAACACCTCAACAAATATGAATGTCACATGTTAAGATTATGCCAGTCAGTTGGTGCTTGCTTGTGTAGGCTCTCTCTAGGTACTCCGAGACATGTGTGTCGGGCCGTAGGTGTGAGTGTGAATGAATTGTATGACGAGCAATCAATCTAGAGTGTCTCCTGCCTTTTGCCCCATAACTCTCAAAATAGGCTCCAGTCCCATGATGAAATACAAGTGGTTAAAAAAATGGATTAATGTTTAGATTGCAGTCCACTCATTTGTTTACATGTGTCTTTTACACCGTTGTTATTTAAGCAGAAAGGGTGAGAATTGTAAACAAGTGATGACATATTCCATAAATAGAGATGTGATAAGTTACTTAAATTTGCTAAATATTGAGCACAAGTTTGAAACACAGAAGCCTGTTTGCTGCATTTGTATGATTCTGTCATTGCACGTCATTGCATCCTTGTATGGGCTGTGATAATGTTGATATGATAGGTGTCACTGCCATCTTTTATTATATAACAAGCAGATGGGCTTTGAATTTGACAGGAGGCAAAAATAAGAGTGTAGAAAACCTCACCTTCAGGAGGGAAATGGGTTGGAAGCATGTTGTTGTATTTAGTTATGCAGCTCTCCTGAGCCGCGTTGACACATACTACAGCGCCATGGATCATATTCTGTGCGTGCCTCTGAGTTCCCTTTACAGTTTTGATGTTTAGTAGTTTTGAAGGTCCGGTGACTGAGATATGTAGGTAGTTGTAATGTAAATACCATGTTATGTGTTGTGGTATAGCAATCATGCGTACCAAAGTCTGATCATTTGAACTTATAATAAGCTTAATGTTGGCTTTTGACTCTAGGGTCAGCCCAAATTAGAGAAATTAACTTTTTGATTATTTGAATGTACATATGAACCTTGTTTAAGAATCACGAAAAGCTGAAAGCTAGTAAATTCAAATTTCAATGAAAAACTAACATATGTTCTTTAACATTCCATATTGCAAATATTTTAAATACAAGAGAGAAGTTGACCAAAGTTAAATTACTACTTAATGTTTAAGAAAATTGTTCATTACAGTGGCCTGCTATTGTACTGAATGTATACATCACACCTTGCAGTAATGGTCTTAAGACTTAAATGATGTTGCATAGACATTTTTTGGGGGGGTTGCAGTTAATGTATAGAAGCTTTGACATAGTGTAGCCCTAAAATTTTAAACTATATACATATATATATATATATATATATATATATATATATATATGTATATGTATGTTAGGGGTGCAACGATACACAAAATTTACGGTTCGGTTCGATACTTTGGTGTCACGGTTCGATATTTTTTCAATACAACAAAAAATGTTCATGCCTTTTTAATTTGTCATTTATTAAAATTATGAATATATATTTTAACTCAAAACTACAGTTTTTAGATTTAATGTTGCTGAAACAACAAAATAAAAAAAAAAAAGGTAAATGGTAAATGGACTGGTTCTTATATAGCGCTTTTCTACTCTTCTGAGCACTCAAAGTGCTTTATATAAATCTATCTGATCGAGAAATCACTCATCTTTGGAAAAGAGAGTTTATTACAGAGAATATGCTAGCCTGAAACTGAATTTAATAAACTCATAAAGGCAACGTAAACATATTTTTAAAAATAAGGCTTACACTTAGTTAGCTTACTAATAATAATTACAGTGGCTTGTCAAGACAATGTACTACAGTTCATATGAATTTTAATCGTATTCAGTATGTCAGGTGCTTCAAGAGTAGTAAATCTCCTACTCAATATACTTCCCCAACTGGAACAAAAAGTACTCGACACAATGCTTTTCTCTCTTTTATCACTTTTCTCTGCCGCAGTTTGTTTTTTGTTTTTTTTAACACAGCTTGTGCACAATGTAGCAGCTGTATAAAAAGAATTAATAAATGGAAAACCTACATAAAATGCACACTTAATTTAAGATTAGCAAATAAAGCTGGATTACACGGGCAAGAAAATATTAAAATATAAATAAATATAAAAAATATATATTTAAAAAATATATGATATATGTACCAACTGGTTTCTCAGTGAAGAGTTCCTGCAATTCTGCTTAGAACTAGAAACCATTGAAAACCAATTGTTTCCACAAAAATAATTAATGCACAAACAGAATTCCAACGCATTTCAGAAAGTAAACTTGCAGGGCAGCATGCCACCTGTTTTCACTTCCATTGGAGATATTTAGGTTTTGTCAGAGTCTGGTGTGCTATATTCACTACTTTTTTTTACTATACATGCAATTTTAACATCTTCATGTGCACTTTGTCTCTATTCTTGCTGGAGAAGAGAGTTGAGAGATTTAAGTCCAGAGGGACACTTAGAGGTGGAGTCTGCCTCAGTGAGAGAGTGTTGTGAGAGGAGATACAAACCCTGCGTTCTTGTATTTCCTGAAAGAGAAAAAGGACTGAAAAAAACTCAGCATAGAGCTACGATACTTAATAAATTTATTAGACCACCTTTCATAAAAACCAAGAAAACACAGATATTTAAAAAATCTGTCAAAAATGAGTTTAAAGCTAAAAATCATATTGTTACTTATTAGACAAACAGAATTCATGTTTATATTGCTCAAATTAATTCATCGAGCATAACGTTCAACTATTCAAACTATTTTTTTCTTTTCAGGAAAATAAATAACTTCAATTTGACGCCTTAATAAAAAAATAATGATGTGTGTTTCCCTTTTTTATATTTTTTTGAAAAACAGTACATTTGAAAATTCATGAATAACAACAGTAATTATATCACAGCATTAAAAATGTCATGTCGATTAAAGTGCTTCCACATGCTGGCGGATTAACCGTTACGGAAACATAAAATGATTTTGATAATTACCAATGCTATTCGTTTAGAGCAGCTATGCCATAAACCTTACATTGCGTGGTCTACTACATTTGCTGTTGTATCTCTATAGATGTAGTATCACTTATAGTATCGCTTTCTATCCCTTTTCAACAGTACAGAAAATGGAACATAAGAATCAGATGTCTGATTCCCATATCAGTAATGCAGTAATGCAAAGCTCCTTTGTATACAAACTAAAACGAAAAATACACCTCAGTGCACCTGGAAAAACACATACATACTAATCCTCATGGGGGAATGTGCAGGTGCAATTTTCTGCTAAATTGTGCACCAAAACGGCATTGTGCTGCTGAATCTCATCAACACACCTACACCTACACCATCACAGGAAATAAGAACCAGGTGCAAGCTGATAGCACCAAATGTTGGATTTTCAGCCTGGAACTTTTTTTTTTTGCCTTCCCATCTACGTTTCCCTCACTTTGAATCTCCAATGTGTCCTAGTATCCAATACATATGACCTATGAAGGGCGACTCTTAAGAGAACTCAGTACTGAATATCCAGCTGTAGGTCTATTGAAGAGGCAGTACGAAGCAAAGACAATGTGCTTTATATGACAAAAAATGTTGAGCTGAGGAAAGGTAGGTATATTATGTAGTGAAACCAGAAAATGATGCTAGATGTTATGGGACTAAAGCTCTACAACACTATATCGTAAATCAAAGTGATGGCAACGGCGTGTTATGCTTTGACTGACTTAAATGCAGTAAATACTCTGTATATTAAGTAGCAGTAGACTATGAAGAGCTGAAAAAAGGACGCACTCCTTCTCTGTTGCACGTCACATACAGACATCAGGTCCCAGTGCTTCAGTAGTTAAGCAGCTGTTGAGTGACTCTCCTCCAACTCATTACCAAACCTCCATGTGTGACTTCCACCTGGATACACCATCAGCTCCACTTTTCAATGTAGCCACCCCACCTGGAGTGTGAAACAGCCATGAGGCTTTGCCCTGAGGCAAATTTACTGGGTACCTTTGTATCCACCCTTACAAAAGCATGTAGCTGTTCACATGACACAAACACTCCTACAGCTAATTAAAAATATTCTCATTATTAGTATTGTTATTATTACCTGTCACTCTTTTACGTGTTGTTGTTAAATCTTGATTTTTCTTTCCTGTCCAGCTTTTGTGGCACAGACTATCCAGTCGAAAGGCTTAAAATGCATTAGTTTTTCCAAGTAGAAAGTTGGGTCTGTGGTCATTTTGTGCTGAAATGTCTCTTTGAAGCCTGCAGTCTAATAAAAAAGGGAGAGGAAATGACTCTTTTCTGTCTACATCACAACAGCAATTTTCTTGGGCTCGTTCCGCCTGCCTTATGAAGAGATCCGGGACATTGTGCTCCAGGTAGACGAGGAGAGACTGAGTGAATCACTCATCCAGGTAAGACTGATACTCAGTGTGGTGCGTAAGTACCCCCCTTCCCCCCTTTTTTCCTTTCTTTTTTACCCTTCTCTGTTACTTTGCAGTTTCTAAAAAATGTGTGAACTTTGTGTGTGTGGCGACCTGGTGTGTCTCTTTTTTTTTTTTTTTTTTTTTGCACAAGTCAGTCGTCTCATTTTCATGTGGACCATAGAGACCCACCCTTTATCCTATTACAATGGATGGAGAAGGTGAAGGCTTGGCAAAGTCTCCTCAACTCCACCCCCATCTCGTCTTGTCTTTGTTTTAAACCGTGATTAATGAGCTTTCTAAAGGCTACTTGTTTTTTTCTATTTTATTTTTCACTGTCTCAAAAAAAAAAACATTAATTGAAAACAAGGTGGATGCACTTGAGGTGAAGATGCATCACTGTGCAGCCTGAGCCTCAATCTGTACTAACATTTCTTGCACTGTCCTTGTGAGTAAAGCAGCATGTTGGCTTTTATTACTGTTTTATTTCTGCAGTAGGAGGTGTGTACCCTAGGGGTGAGTAGCAAATAGAACATTTGATTTCAGTATAATCTTGGCAGTGATACACTGCTTTCTGTGCATGAGTGTGTACAGAAGTCTTTTCCCCCCCCTTTTCTTTACTTGACAACCAGGAGTGGACATTGTTGAAGTGGCTGCTGATTTCAAGCTTAGGTCCAGAGAAAGGGGGGAAAGTTCCCACTAGCTCGAAGGGTGTCCTGTGGTGTCTGGCATTGGGACAGTTGATCTATTGGGTCCTGTGGTTGTGAGGTGGGCTTCTTTGGATTGCGTTTGCTCTGACACATCCTGTAGATGCTCAGTCAGATCAGTGTCATGTGTTCCTCAAGTCATTCCTGGCCAATGAGCTGGATCACACTGCTTTTGTGTTAAAGTTCTAGTGTGGTCTCAGAATGCAGCTGTGGTGTGGAGGTGGGTGATTACTTGGTTTGCACCAATGTTTAGTAAGGGAGCACATGTGCCAACATAACGCCCACATAATTCCCAGGAAAAAACTTCCCCAGTATAGCTGTGCAAAGTAACAATGTGATTAATGTTATTCAATTCACTTGAAAGTGGTCTTAATGTTGCTTCTGGTTGGTATATTGTATATACCAGTATATATCCTGTACCACCAAAGCACGATTTGTACATCAACTAATGTAAATCCTGCAAAATCAACCCTTAAACTGACGAGGTGAAAGTACAGCCACAGGGTGTGTATGAGAGGACACACATCCCTCCTCTTTGGGGCGGAAGTATGTTAAAGTACTAACACATTGCCAGTACACACAGCACCACATATGATGTGATGAAGAAATCATGGCTGAATGTAGCAAAAATACACCAATGAGAAATGTCTCAGGGTTAGTCATGTGTAGCTTTTTCAGCATTCAAACAGCTAGAAAGAGGTTTTTTATTGTCCCCATTTACTTTCTCCATTTTACTCTTTATTCAATGTGAAGCAGGACAGTGGGGTTTCTAACAAAAAGGCTCAACGGGGCTTAGGAGAATGAGCGTATGACTCAGTAAGAGCATCTGAAAACCAAGCTAATGTCATGAAATCTAGGGGGAGCCAGGGTGACCAACCGGGTTAACTTATTGGTACAGAAGGGGCACACATCTGGCATGTATGTCACTGCTGGTTAAATAATGGTCTGCATGGTCTGAAGTAGAAAGTTCAGGCGGAACAGTTTGGATAGCATCCCAGTTATTAACAATTCTTTCTTCTGTTAATTCACCTGCTGTTATGCTAATGTTATATAATGTCTCTTTTGAATTTGCTTTGAATTAATTAAATTATGATTCTCTTACATTAGAGGTTTACTAGCCTTTATATATGGTGTATAAATAGAATTTGAGTGGGTGACGATGCATACATATTCTATTATTGTGGAATATAAGCTTTTAACTAAACCCAATGCAATTGTTTAATGCATGGCTATAACACTGATGCATTCTCATTTTATGAGAATGAAGTTCATTTTAAATATTAAGGTTGAGGTATTAAAAATCAGTTTGAACCCACAGACAGCTCAAAGCGTGTGTCATGTGTTGTGTAGTGGTTAAAATGTGAAGCTAGAGGACTTATTAAACTGTGTCTGACTGAAAGCGCGATTTGCTGCAAATGGTACATTGCAATAATGTTTGGCAAGAGAGGGAAGCAAAACAAATGCGTAAATTTTTATTTACATGAAAATGTTGCTAATTGTATACTTAGATAACCATCCTACTGAAATATGAATGAGGTGATTATAAAGCAAAAGCGTGCAGAAATGAGCTCGCAAATTAAACGAGGCAGCAAGCAACACATGCCCAACAAATACAATTATAGCTATAGTTGAAACTATGCAGAGGCGCTGAAGGGAAGCAAAAAGACTCCCTGCTGGGTGACACAGTCCTGAGTGTGGGCTCCATCTGCACAGTGCTTATCCACATTCATTATGCTGATTAATCATTCCTCACCACCCACTTTCAGCCACACGCCAATCACCATTTATCTCGTGGACAGATGCACACACATAAAATAAAGCAAGGACGCTTTCAAAAGTAAATGAGTAACAACAACAACAACAATAAAAACATTATTAGTAAACTTTCTTCATCGTATTCTGCATCTTCACCTTCTGCTTCTTGCTCTTCTTAGCAAAAGTGTACATGCTATTGGTTTTACACCAGTCATTTACTGTTACTGAACTACAATCAAAATGTGCAATGGACATTTTTAGTGTTTTTTTTTTTCATTCAAAAATTGCCACGTTGAAAAATTCATTTGGCAATTAGACAAAGAGTGCCTGTATTTGTGGTGAAGAAGAGGAGACGTGAACAATTCCTCCTTTTTAACTGGCTGTGCAGTTTTCGTTATGAAACTAAAATAACCAAGTTCAAATGTCTGTTCAACAATTGGAATCAACCAGATAAGTTTAAAGAATGGTGAAAATGGAAAGAATCAGGGAAGCAAGAGGTGTTCATAATCCATCTAAAACCCTGTAACTCAATCTTATTACCTTCCTTCTCAGTCGACATGTCTAATGTAATGATTTGTCAGCAGAATGTGGCAGTACGCTGGCCTTGAAGTACCCCTACAATGTGTCACCCTGGCAGAGCGGATAGATAGGAGTTGATTGGCTCTCCTTATTCTGCATTAGGGCCCATCAACGCCTCGGAGATGATATACACATCCCTGAATGTTAGCAGACAGTCCTGGATCTCCCCATTCATCCATGCCCCACACGAATGCTTGCACCCTTATTTTCATCTCCATGCACCCAGCATGCAAACATAAGTACGGCACATGCAAATGGATAGACGGTGTCAGTTATCCCCTCTGTTTTCTAGTCCCTGTAAAACTGCATTGTGCATCATCTAACCAATAAATGTGTGCACAGTCCTCAAACACACGCACACATTTGCATTCTGTCATGCCCTCTTTCTTTGTCTGTGCTCTTTGTTTGACTACAATAGACATAGTGCTGGTGGTCATTTTTGTAAATCAGGTCAGCTTCATCAAATTTTAAAAGACAGAGTCACCACACTACCATATAGATTATAACAGTGTGGACAATGACAAACAACAATACCAGTTGGCTCAGTGAAAGCAGGTTGAGTCTCAGAAAGCATTGCAAAGGTCTGCTTTTAAAAGAGCTGACATCCTGACAAAGCTATTCATTGCTTTTATTGGTGGCAGGAGAAGCAGCAAGGGAAGGGTCCTGTAGACCTTTTTTGTGTGTGAAAGAGTCAGGCACACGTGGGCTTCAGGGCCAGGTTCTATTGTGTTTGCATTTAGTTTTGGCACTGCAAGACTACAAGACCTTAGCAGCACTCTGGCTAAGAACACATCTTCCACACTTGCATTATTTCAATCATTTGTGTGGATATGTGCCCATGAGCCTACTGTTACTGATTTAAACTGTTGCCTTTGGTGTTTTTATCTGTCCAACAGCCTCTTTGCCCCAGAGTGGGGAAGGCTTAACTGGCATAATGATGGTATTTGGTCCCATGCCCTTACGGTTCATGCCAAAGGAACACAAGGAGGCCAAACAATGCCCAGATTATTAATAAGCACTTGTAAACTTGTATAGTTTATAGTGCAATCAACTGGTACACATGCAGGGAGTTATTAGCTCATAACCTTTCTCTGTTAGAGTAGTTGTCACTGGAGAATTGCAAAAGAAGTTAAAGTTGCTGACAATGTTGCCATTATTGTATTAAACAGGGTTTGCATTCTCAAAGAGAAACTGTGTCCAAAGGCTTATTTAAATTATTTTTTACTTACAGTAGGACGGATTAAGTGGTGTTGGTTTTTAGGAATTTAGATTAATGCTTAGCAAGGATACTCTCCAAGCACTCTCTCAGCTCGTTCTTTTGTCTTGCCACTTTTTTCCTTATTATTCTTGTACAATGTTTCTGCTGGACTACCTTGCATTCCCTCATTGCTTAATTGGCACATCTTGGGAAATAGTTCTTTGTGATTACAGTTTATAAATTCTTAAGCTGTCTACAATGCATGTATACCCTCTTCTAATGCTCCCCCGGGCAAATATAAGCTTTTTTAGGTCTAATCAGCTTTTCTCCTTCCATCAAGCAAAAACAGCCCGTGGTTCTTCGTGCTGTATACATAGTTGGAGATCACAGCCCTTGTGATGTCCAATTATGCTCCATTTCTAATTTAACCATTTCATATTAAAGCGCATCACTACATTGACCTCAGTAGGTGAGAGCAAACATGTAATCATAAAGACTATATTTAAATTAGGCAATTTTAGTCTGGGAATTCATAAATGCAATATGCAATATATGCAGTATTTTGCATCATCATCCTTTGTCTTTTAATAGATATGCTTTTTTAAGGCACTTATCAGCTCGATTGCTGCAGTTATTTTTGAGAACTTGCCTCCACTTTGCGTCCTGGGTATTTCAGTTTCTTCTCTTTCTTTAGCCAATCCAACCCGCTAAATGAAGTTAAAAGAGGGCATGTGTAGGGGCTTAATCATGCTGCAGAATCAATCTTGGATTCACCAAATTATAAATAAGTCTTAAAATTCAGATAATTATTTCTCTCTCTCTATTTTACCCCATCTGCATTGAGAATTAAACTTTAGGCTTCTGGAGAGCAGCTCTTTTCTCGGTCTCTACTAAGAACACACCACGTGATCTAGCTTTTTGAAATGAGGGAGTCATCACTAAATGTTTTAGTACGCCCAGTTTTTGGTGCGTGTGGTAAGCTAACTCTCGTCAGCGGATGATATGGCCCTAGGGGCTTGTTTTGCAGAATATCAGAGTGGCTCCTTAATGTTTAATGTCTGCCAATGTATTTTATATTACCCCATCTTCTTTTCAAAAGGAAAGGCTAATGACTAACACTGCACCGCTGCTATTCATTTGTAATTAGTATTGCCCTATGTTGTGTGCAAATGCACTAGTAAAAATATCAAAGAATTGCATAATAGTGGCCATTCGCTTGCATTTAAACTTAGCGTGAGTCAGTGTATGCATATCACTTTTATTACTCATTGGTTGACATACCAGCGCTTTTAGGTAAATAGTGGGACATTTCTTTATTCCTTTTTATGCTTTGTATATAAGCAGAAAATTGTTACATACATTGCACTCAACTCCTGATTTAGCGCAAATGACACAATACTGCAATATCAACAGGAACAGACCAATAGCCTGTATGTATTACACCTTCTTTTTCAAGTACAGCACTTGTTTAAATAAATATTTCCCCAGTCTGACCTATTCTGACCCTGCTGTGATATCCTGTACATGAAAACAGGAAAAGCAGTCTCCGCTATCAGTTTATAGCATTTCTTTAGTCCCTGTTTTGCTCATTGCATTGTAGGTTTTTGAAAATATGTTTTCATTTTCAAAGTGAAAGCAAAGTGTCTAACAGCCCTAAGATAACAGCAGATATCCTGACTTCATGTTTCCTTTGATGGCTTCTTTCTTTTTTTTGGGATCTTCTATGCCTTACTTCTCTGGGGAAAGAAATGCGCTGATGTGTAACATGTATACGTAGAAATTTAAATAATTTAGGGCTCTTAATATTTTTCTGATTCTCAAAGAGTGATGATTATGTGGCTGTCATTTCATCAATATCAGTTCACATTATCAGTGAAGACAATTTAAAGTGGCAGGCTGAATAATCGGTCGCTAACGTGGCTAACAAATGCTCCATAAAAATGATGATTGCTTCAGTTCTATCAGCTATGTGAACACAAATGGATAATTGATGCTTCACAAATACGATATACCTTTCACATAAATTGAATATTTAATAATAATAAAGGTTCTTCACTGGCAATGGCAATTTTAAAGGCGTATCAACTTACTGCATCATATACAGTCTTAATACACACTGACTAGTTGGTCTCCCAGTAAACACAAGTGTTGTCAGCTTTTGGCTTTTCACTACATCCCTTCACTTCGCCATGGCAACAACCTTTCCACCAGGTCTCACAGGAGTCTTCGGAACTAGCCTTGCTTGTTATTATTGTTTATCTCTCTTGTCAATCACCCAGATCACCACCATGCTCATCCATATGCATGGCCCCATCATTACATGCAGTTGCTCATTGGCTGCTGGGTCTTGCAGTGCCCATGCCAGTCTTTGTTCGCTGCTGTAACAGGTGATTGTAGCAGACTGGCACATTGTTGGGCATCATTTTCATGGTGTAAAAGTGCACATGTGGGGCATGGCGATAAGTATGGGCCTGTTGGATTAGGGCTTAAGCAGGAGAAACGAGCCCCCATGGGCTTAATTGTGGTTTATTTTGGCACACAGCACATAACTCTACTCTGCATCAAATGCCAATTTAACAATGAAATGTGAAATACATTATGCAGACTTGGGAGGGCTGGAAAAATAAGACAGGAAAGGAGAGGAGGTATTGAATAAACAAAGTAAAGGCAAGGAAAAAGAGAAATCAGGCTTGATTTGGTGCTATATCAAAATGTGTTTTAGAAGTGATGGCCAGCACCCAAGGTACTACATGTACTTTTCACTGATCATCACCAAGCTGCTGATCTGTAACCACAGGGTCCTGGCCAGGTACTCTGTCCTAAGGTTGAATATTGATTAAAGGAAAAAACACACAGGCACAGACACACACACCTACACACGCAGTAGGAAGTCCATTCACAATGCACCACAGCAGTTAAATTTTGATTATGTGCGGTCCATTCAGCTCCTTCTCTGGCATACCGGGTGCTGTATTTCCTTAACCAAGTAAAAATTTGTTTTCTGTTTTCACTTTCCAATTCGGTGTCTTTGTTTCTGTGACAGATGGCACATCATTCAAAGAAACCCTCTCAGAAGGCAGACTCCATAAACAAATTAATTTCTATTACTGTTTTGCATGCATGCTCTGTTCTTACGTGATTGACAGTCGCCTCATATATGCTCTGTATTAGTAAGACTATATGAGACATGGCAAAAGAAAAATGGATACAAATGAGTGACAATTTCAGTGCAGTTGAGTAAAGTTCACCCTGCTATCTCCACCTTGGCAAGTTTGTTTCTTAGCAAATGATTTGAATATAGTTTCCCCTGGTATTCTTAAAACAAAATGAACATCATAGAGGAGTGATAATAGTTGAATACATGTTTTAAAGCAAAGTTTATTGTCAGTTATTTATGAAAAAGTTTCATTTGTAAGTCCTAACGGCTCGCACCTATTCAAGTGAGAACGGATGCGCTTTAATCTCTTGCTTTCACTGCTTTGTGTGTGTGTGTTGCTTGTTTCTGCCTCTTTTGCCACCTCTCTGTTTTAATTTTTCTTTTTGTGTGTGTGTGTAAACTTGTACTTGCTTTCTTACCCTCACTCTTAATCGCACTTCACACCTTCCATCATAAATACAAGTGCTCAGGTATGCATGTTTAACAAAAAATCCTCATATTTTATCCTAAAAGGCAAATTTAATGTCACACTAAGTCTGTCAGCTTTTCCAGCCCCAACCCTGAAATTAATCCCTCCCCACATCTCTCCCAACCTGTTTTCTTCTCTCTGTGTGTTTGTCTTTTTCTCTTAGACTGCATTTCCCATTTAGTTTAATGCGATTTTAGAATCTGCCACACTCAGTTCGTTGCCTGTCAGTCTGTCACTGTCGCTTTGCTCACAGTGAGATTTGACGTGTTTATGTCGTTTGGCAGGATGTAGATTGTGTAAACTATGCAGCTGTAAGACTGATGTTTTGTTTAACATGTTTACCTCCGAGACATGATTTGCCATTTCTTTCTGCTGCTTGTTCTTATTTTTAACCTGTACGTCGCTCCTGCAGTGTCAGATTTAATTGTGGAATGTTTTCTAAGATATTTTTAAAAAGCACAAAAGTAATTGTAAATGCATTCGATATGATTTGAAATATAACAATAGTTTATTTGAGATTTGTAAACCTAATTTTTTTGTAGTGCTGAATATTTTCAAGCCAAATTTGTGTTTCAGTGTACTTTATTTCGTTGATTGTTTTTCAGTCAAAAGTGCTTCCATTTGCATAAACAAAAACACAACTTGATAGCCTTTGTTCCATGTATTCAGTTTACAGTAATAGTAACCTTTTGTTTGAGATTGATGCCGTCTACGCCCACAGAGCATTGTGCAAAGTTGCTTTTTTCTTTCTTTTGACTATTAAGCTTAGTTTGAGAAAAAAAACAAAAAAAAAGAAACTTTTGAAATTGCCCAAGTCTTTCTTTTTAGACTGTCAGGGGTTGGTTTAAGAAGTAAGGTTTGCAGAAAGCTGAGAAGTCTTTGCATCTGTTGATTATTTTGTTATTGATTCAACCCAAAGTCTTCACTGATTTGCCATGAGCCAGGTAAAAAGCCCGCTGAGGTGTCACGGCAGATAAGTGGCAGTCCCATGTTGTTCTCATCACAAGTGTGGGAATAATAGCAAATGTTTCTCTGTCTTCAAAAACTGAGGAGAAAATCAATTAAAAGGAGAAAATCACATCTGTCAAACACATGGCAGGCATGGCTTGTCTTCTGTCTTTGTTATAAACCTTCCATATGCTCTTTGAAAAGGGGCACAATTTACTCAGATCATATTTTAGACATCAGATAACGCTTTCTCGTTTCTCCTTTATTTAACCCAACTTAATAAAGAGTTTATTGCTCTGAGAAAAGTTCCATCGATTGGCGTATCTCTAATATCGCTGATTGTATCTCAAGGGTTCTTGGGCTTCTTTGTCATTTTGACTTTACTTTTGGGAATATGCTGCTCAGAGCTCTGGTATGAGTTGTAGTATTATTGTACTTACAAGTCCAAGTCAATGAAATTTGATGATGATATACACCGTATATACATATATGTATTTAGCAGATACAGTAAGCACTGTCACTGTAGCCTGAATGTCAGTGTTTTTCTTAAGCACTACATCACCAATCCTTCCTTTAACCGCATGCAAGAATTTAAACTGTTTGTTAAAGTTTATATTTATTGCATACCCAGTACTGCCCATTAAGTTGTTCTACCTTGGCGTGTGAGTGCTGAATGCTATGAAACTGTGAATTGACAGCAGCAGAGATCAAAGTGTTGAAGTAAAAGCCCTACAGACACTGTCATCCTCTGCAAATGTTTAGTGAACCGAAACCTGTATCTCATTACTTTTACACTCTTCTTTACCCTCTCAGCTGCTTCCAATCCCCACCTTGACAGTCTGAGTACTAATAGTGAAATTATTCCTACATATATATATATATATATATATATATAAAAGAAAGAAAAACAAAACTAAACTAAATCCCCTCCGGCCCTGCGGACAGTCTTTATCCCCTTTATCAAGCTGGGCTCCTCTACTAGATGCCTGGGAGCATAAGGGTCCTGGTCAGTATCTAGGAATGTGCTTTTCTGGACAGAGAACAAGAGAGCAGAGATGTCATTCACGGGATGTGCTGGAGCCACTTTTCCAGGTTGGGGTTCACTGCCCCAAGTGCCCCAATGACCTCTATAGCTCCACTCTAAGTCTCAGTATTTGTTTCCTTCTTCCTGATGTGGTATCGTTACATCTATTACTACGGCCTTCTTCTTCCACTTGTCCACCACTACTCAGGTTGGCTAGCCATCACCAGTTTATCCACATGTAACTGAAAGGCCCACCTGATCCTAGCTCAGTCATTCTCAACCACTCGAGAGGTTGTGTCCCATTTTGACTTCGGGACATCCAGGCAGGCTTTTTTGTCTTTATGTCAGTGGCTTCCATCTCCTCCTTTGGCCAGCTTATTAAGCCAACTTATCTCATATCTGGCGCACGTAGGTGTTGATTGTCCCGGTCTTGTTATTCCTATTCAGTTGGATCCTCAGGACTTGCCGTACTCTCTGCAGGTATTTGGTGGCTACAGCTTTCCTAGTGTTCTCTTCATGTTTCTTATTTGCTAGTGGGATTCCAAGGTACTTGTAGCTGTCCTCTTTGTCTGTAACACTGGCTTTTGGTAGTACACTCCCCTCAGTAGGACTATGTTCCCTCTCCCGTCCCTTCACATCTAACTACACTTCTTTAGTCTGAATGTCATTCCATTGTTGTTGCTGTAGATCCTGGGGGTGTGGATCGAGTCGTGTTCACTTCTGGCATACAACTTGTATGCCACGTTGCTGCGATCTGTTTTTAGATGCATTAGCCACTGAGTGTTGCAGTTATGTGTTGCATCCTTCTTAAACTGTATTCTTTCTAATAGAATACTGCGTAAAATAACCCTGCATTTCGTTAGCAAAATAAATTAAATGAGTCAGGTTGTGCGGAAGTATGTGATGCTTTCTTTTCTTTTCTTTCCTTTTTTAAACATTTATAGTATTTATGGAGCAATAAAGCAGCAGGGTATGCTTTCGGACATTCCCTTCTTGTGACTGACACATAACTGCTGTGTGGATATGCACTGTGTCCTTAAGTTCCCACTTTCATCGTTGTTTTATGTTTTAGTTTTGTTAAGCAAGACATGAAAAACTAAAATGCTCAGCTATGCAAATCCAAACAGTTTTCAAACTGACAGGTGGCCATGTTGTCTTTTTAATATAACGTGTAGACAATGACATTGCCAGTTTTCTACTCATATCAATAGTTTCTTCACTACATTTAGCATAAAACATCTTACGACAAGTGCGTACACAGTTGCTACACACATTTCACCTACACCTGCTTTCTTTTTTGAGGATTTAGCATGAACAACATGCTGTTGTTGCTTCATGTTTCGCTGTGTCTTGGCACATGTGCTGATACGTAGCGCCTTCATCTTCGCCCAAGGCGGTAAATGAATGTGTAGTTTTGCTAGCATACTTGGAGTAATCTCTCCTAGACTGCTGTGTGTGTCTGGTGGCCTGTGGTGAGGAGTCTGGCCCAGCGTCATCACCCAGACTCCCACATTGCTACACATATGGTGCTGCCTTTGTGTCAATTGTACTCTATGGGGTTTCTGATAATTAACAAGATGACAGACAAATGAAATGACAAGCACAAGGTGGATTAGATTTTCCACTACCTTGTCTTCTTGCTTTGTTTTTCATTTAGTTGCATTCAACTTCCATATTTTGAATGTTTTAGATTAATTTCACTTTTTTCGCAAGGTGCTCATAATGTAACTGCAGTTTCTACTTTGCAAATGGCAAATTTAACAGACATTTTCTGTTAAAGTTTATATATGTAATGCCTGGTCTTGGATTTACATGCTGTGTAAAAGTGCCGCATCAGTTTTGAAAGGTACAGACATTATTATAAATGGACTGGAACACATTTATCAACAAGGACTGCCAAGGATACTTTTCCTTCATGTCTCTTCTGTGCCAGACCAGACTCATGGAAATGGAAAGACATTGTGAAAGACTTACATTATGAGTGTGAAGACATATCCCTAATTATTTGCCAGAGAATAATCTAAATGATTTGTCACAGTATCAGCTGTAGCTATTGCAACAAATGAACAGTTTTCCTCTATATTACCGTTGTTTTATTCAGAGCCAACTCTACAATGTCAGACAGCACTGTTACTAATCCCACTGCTAATATTATCTTTTAGAGTTCACGAGAAGAACTTTATTCACAGCTTATTTTGTTCTGAGTTTATCTACCAGGAGAGTGTAGATAGTTTTTAGATTTTTGGAATTTTATTGCATACAGAAAAAGCCCATTTGGTTCAGTGAAACATGGATCATAAATGGATGTCACACATGAATTTTGGATAGTAATAGCATTCCAGCTGTACCTAAGCAGTCTAAACGGCTGCATTACTAAACATGTTTGGATAGAACTCCTCGGAACACTTTAGCATGATCCGAAGTTTTCCCAGTCATTATTAACTTCAGCATGATCCTTAAAATTACAATTGCACCAATATTTTGTTGTTGTTGCTCTGTTTTTTTGTTTTTTTTCATATCCTAAAAAAATATTTATGTTCCTGTTGACATGATCAAAAGCCTTCATTATAAAAGCACCATTGCTTGCTGCAGACCTTAATTGGGGCTTTGGCAAAAGCAAGAAACATTTGATTTAATGGCTTCATCCCAAACAGGACTGCATGGCTTGCATTATAGCTCACTTTTTATATTGCTGAATTCCCTGAGGGAAGGACAGAGATGTCATCATTAGTGGGAAGTAGACTCTGGCTGTGTTGTCTGTGATGACTGCTGAGGTCTATAGCATGGTCAGCCAGGCCTGTGGCCCAGTAGCTGTGTCTGCTCTCTGTTTTCCCTGTCTAGGCTTCCATCTGGCCACGTGATCCTGCGCCAGTCTGCTCCTGCTGAATAAATTTGGGGAGCTAATGAGGAAGGAAGCTTTGTGAGGAACTGGAAAAGGGCACATCTTCCTCTCTTTTCCTCTGAGAAAAGGAGGTGGAAAAGTCGCTGTGGTCAATTTTATTAACTTGGCTGACCTTCACACAAACAATTAACATTTACAGAAAACGCAGCCCCTCCCATTATCTTCCTCATCTCCATCTTTAACTTCACTACCAGCAGGATTGTTTTTTCTTTTGCGAAGAAATTTATAAGACAATTGTAGATTGATGGACAACCCGATGCATGTATTTTATAGACAGTAGCAAGGATATGTTGGCAATACTGCAGAAATTTGGATATCTTTTATTCGTTTTCAGGTTTAGTAATTGGCTAAGGGCCACCATTCTCACAGTAATAGACCAACAGTGAGCAGTAACTGCGTGACCTTATCTTGTCATTGTTGTATGAGTCCATCAGCAAACCACTGTGCAGTAAAATCAGTTCCAATAAATCTGTTAAAAAAGTGTGTATTCATTTATATATACTAAACAAAACTAGACAATCCACTAACTGGGTCACAGAGCCTGGACCAAGTCTAAACCTAAGCAGCAGGTGAGTCCAAAAACAAACAAATAGCAGTTCTGGTCACCGGCCACGGGACAAGCGGCACTTCACTGGGAACTGCCAGAGGCGACGGGACTCCTCAGGCAGCTTGGTTGGAGGTTGTCAACAGACGCGACGGAGAACCTTGGGTTTGGGCAGAACAGGACCAAGTGGCGGAGCACAGACCTCTGGCTGGGACAAAACATGCTGTGCCACAGATGAATGAGGTCCACACGGCGCGGGCACCTCTGGGTAGGACAAGGCAGACGGTGCAGAGAGCTCTGGCTGGGCCTGCACAGGGCACACAGCAGGCTCTGGATAAGCTACCATTCTCATTCTGGAAAAACATATGGCCGAACACCAGTCATCCCCACCTATGGAACAGCTACAGGTGCAGAAGTGGACTGGGTCTCAGCTGCCCTCGCCCTGGAAACTGGTGCAGGGACCCACCGGACATCAGCTGCTTCCACCTGAGGAACTGGTACAGGTCCAGAGGTGGACTGGGTCCCAGCTGGCTTTAGCCTGGGAACAGGGACTGCTGCAGGGGCCAACTGGACACCAGCCACTCCCACCCGAGGAACAGGTATGGGTGCGGGAGAGAGCTATGTCCAACCCGCTGGGGGAACTGGAATAGGGCCCAAGTCACAGGTGGAAAAACTCAACCAGTTTCAAAAGCACAACAGTCTTTGTATTTATGAATTGAATGATACAGGTTGGGGAGCAAAAACAGTCTTTTGATAGTCCAGCACACATTCACAGTAAACAGTCTTCAAAGAGGATAATTCAGGGTCCTCAGAAGTGACTGGTTCAGGGAAGTAAACTGTGAAGTGACTTTAGAGTCGCTAGCCCAGCCTCTTTGCAGACTTTAGTGGGTCAGCTACATGATGCACACGTTTAATGTTGGTCGCTTTTGAAGCAAAAGAAACAGTCTTAGATTTTGATGGGCTAGTGGTACACTGAACAGTCATTAGGACCTTTGCATAGCAAACAACAGTTTTTGACTCACCGTGAACACGAGGGAAAAGGTCTTTCTCACTCACAGGGAATTGCTCTGCAAAGGAAGAGCAGCGACCATGGGAGCCTAGCATCTTCTTGCTCCGACTGCCCCCGACTCGAAACCTTCAGCGAGCCACACAGCGGCATTGAGGTGGAAATGCCAAGCATTTCAGCTCGTCTCCCTTGGAACATGAGGAGACACAATATATACAAGGAAGGAGGAAACAGCAGAGCGGAAACACCTGGGGAACACAGCTGAACATAGTCCGACTGATGAGACGGGAAGCAGAACAGAACATAATGCACCCAGGACGAAGGACTGACGAAATAAGACAGGAAGCACAAGAGACGCACACAGACTGACTACATACAGACGGTGAGGGCGAGAGCATAGAGGAACCAGATAGACACATAGGGACATGACTGGGGTAACAGAGGCAAATAAACATGGAGACAAGACTAACTGCACAGGGAGACACCTATAATTAACACAGAAAACTAGACACAAGAGGATGGGAAACACTAAGGAAGGACTTGCTCTTACACAATGTATAACAGAAGAAGACTAAATATGCCAAGGGAATGGCTACAAGAAACAATAATGAAATTAACCAAGCGTAGAATTCATAATAAAAAAATCTAGAAAATCCACTAACTCAGAACGCTGGGTCACAGAGCCAGGACCATGACAAATAACCAAAGTTCATGTGTTACTTTGAGGCTTGTATGCTGCTTAATATGAATAAATGTTGATGATACCAAGTTTTATCAACCCCTGCTGTGGTTACTTGCTTTCATTAAGAAATATTCTGCTTAAGTTATTACGACATATAAACTATTTCGTTGTTATGATGCTCATAGTTCTTTTTCTCTTGCATTTCCAAATTGATGTTGATTATTCATAGTACTGTGTTTTTGGTTGTTGGTTGGTGTTGAGGAAAATATAAAGCACTCTAGTGGTATCAAGTAGTGAAGTAGAGTAGAAAGTAGAAATACATTTTACTAAAATTTTACCTACTTACTGTATAGTCTTCACATAGCCCCAGTGTTGGGAAGGTTACTTTTAAAATGTATTCCACTACAGATTACAGAATACATGCCCCAAAATGTATTCTGTAACGTATTCCGTTACGTTACTCAATGACAGTAACGTATTCTGAATACTTTGGATTACTTAATATATTATCATGCTTTTTACAACAACGTGAATGTACTATTGCTGTGTGATTTATTACTATTACTGAAGGTCCGCGACTCCGAACTGTAGTAAAGGGACCTCTGACTAATACGGCGGGGTCCCTGTCGGCTCGTAGCTGAAAACTAGCTTTACTTTGTTGTCTGGGTCAACTTTTCTTGCGAGAGACAGAGAGAGGCGTTGAAAGGCTGCTCCAACGGAACTTATTGTTTCGGAGGAAAACACGAGCACGGTGTACAGTCGAGTCTTAATCGCTTACTTACAGCTGGGCTCGTCAGGCTCTCTTCTTGGCTGCAGTGGTTATTATTATATTTACATGCTTCCAGCTCCCGTTTCTGCTCAATGACAACTCGTACCTTTCCACTCCCCTTTTTCTCCCTCCTCGCTCACAGACACATAACGTGTATGGCAGTCCATTCTCCCTGCAGCACGGACTACACTGCCCATGATGCTACATTCTTTAGAGCTATGCTTGTAGCATTCTGCCTGTTAGCTTAGCACAACAACAACAACAAAAAGGCGCTCTCTCACCCAGGAAACACACAGTCGCAGAGAGAGAGCGTCACCCTGTAACCATGGCAACCGTAACGCTGCCGCCTGGAACAACAGAACGTAGCTGTCAAACAAAACCCAAACAGTCCTGACCCGCCACAATATGAAACAGGAAAGTACCGCAGTGTAATCCATTTATTTCAACAAAGTAACTGTATTCTGAATACCACCTTTTTAAACGGTAACTGTAACGGAATACAGTTACTCATATTTTGTATTTTAAATACGTAACGGCGGTACATGTATTCCGTTACTCCCCAACACTGCGTAGACCTGGATCTCATCTGCAGGTTGACTTGTTAGGAAAGGCATGTGTCCATGAGGCAACATGTGCAGTTTTTCAAACTATTTACTAACCTAGTAAACTAAATAGGAACACAATAGTATGAGTCCAAGCAAAGAGCTGTTGTGGACTTTTTTCTCATCTTTTTGTGTAAGCTAAACTGTCCTCCGTGTCTGTGCAATGATTTTCATGTTGATGTGGAGAGAAAATTACATTTGCATTAACAGTAGCTCTGTTGTTGTGTGTGTGTGTGTGTGTGTGTGTGTGTGTGTGTGTGTGTGTGTGTGTGTGTGTGTGTGTGTGTGTCTTCTTCCATTTCTAGAACCTGATAAAGAACCTGCCAGAGCAGAAAGAGCTGAATGCGCTAGCAGAACTAAAGGGTGAATATGAGGAGCTTGTGGAGTCAGAGCAGTTTGGCATTGTGGTGAGTATAATTTTCTGGTGCCCGCTGCCTCCCGGATTCCAACAAGAAAACAGTCTACACAATCACATTCCCTGTATGTTATAGTCAAATATTTGCAAGCACACACTGTTTAAAAATTGAATTTTTACTTCATTACACACTCACTTTTTTGGGGAGCTGCTTGGTTTGGACACTGGTAGCTTATGACAAGGATTTTTAGAAAAAAGCAAAACTTCCAAATGACAGAGGCTGTAGTTGAAAGCGTCCTTTTGACTTGAGCAAAGAACAGTTCAATCATTTTTGATTAGAATTCTGCATCAAGAACTTACTGAATGCCATATTTTGACATCAGCTGTCAATGTTGTCTCATGATAAAATCCTACCCTGAGGCTACCAATGCTGTCTGTGATAAAGTCCTTTGAAAGGTACGCAGTTGACATCAGTTGGCTTGGTGATCTTTCCCAATCCTCTAATCAATTTACCATGAACAGCCAAATTTCTGTCTTTTGCAGTGGTAAGATAAATAAAGTTATAGTGAGCCTTTTCGTATCACAACTTCACAAAGTAATCTTCATGTCTAGCACTCAGAAGAACTATAATTGTTTGATCGGAGTACGCATACACATATAAAGATACGTAAGACATATGAAGAGCTTTGTCCTATTTTATTGTTCTTTTTTGTAATTCACAAATTGCCACAGACCTTTCAGAGACTTTCGTAACCACGAATCACATTTGAACAGACTGAAATAAACAAACAAATAAATACAGATGAATATACACAAAATCAGCTTTTGACTTGTCCTCTAATTGAAACAGATGCTACTGAGGATGACCGACAAAGTCAGGTTAAATTGTTGTACTGTAAATCTATTCTAGGAGATGGAAAGTACATCATCAAGCTACTCTGACCTTTCCACTTAGTTACAGCTATAATGACTTTTTAATTAACTGCTCTCGCCATCCACTTACCAAGTGAAAACCCAGCACTTTAGGCAACTGTAAAAGAAAGTGTTCTTTAAAGGTAACTTTACAACAAGACACAGAGGTACATTATACAGGTCTACAAAAGAACTGCTAGAGCTAAATGTTAGACCTCGGGCTCACAGCTATATGTTACATTACACTATTTATCTCTTTACTTGTCTGTGTCTTTTGGAAGATGTAATGAAGCAGAGGGTGGCAAGTTTCCCTCATGATCTCACCAATGTTGTGATCGTACGCTGCCCCGCTGATGAAGTAGCGCCTCATTGTAGAGATATTCAGTTCCCCTGGGAAATAAGCTATGTTCAGGCTTTTCTCTACCAAAGCTGTCACCAATACGCTTGCTTTCAGTGTGTAATTTGTACTTATTGTAGACAAATCATTTCAAGTAAGAGAGAGAGAAGGAACGTGTGTGCATGTGTTTGTGATGGAGAGTAAGTGACTGAGTGTGTATAGCTGTGCCTGCAAGGAATTAAGGTAGAGGGGATTATGGGTATGTATTGCTATATATCGTATGTGTTTCTTGTTTGTTTTTCACCTGATTAGTATTTCTACTGCATTGGAACATATTGTGTTTTATATTATTTAAGACAAAATCTGTTTAATAGATTTCTGTGTGAACGTGGAACTTGTTTATGGTAGATTTGCAGTTTATTGCAGCAGTATTACACTTGAGCTTGAACACGATGGTGATAGCGAGGTGCTATAGCTTTATAGGATTTCTGTACTTCTTTTCTTTTTTTTGCTTGTTCATTTTATGAAAATGTAGTGTACAGTATGAACCCACAATGTTTTGTCAAATATCTCTTAGATTGTGGATAGTGCTACTTCACTGAAATCTGTAATGATTAGATTCAGAAAGCCTTTTTGCTTTGATGCTGATGATCTGCATATATAT